>NC_086202.1:34731463-35031463 GCF_035770615.1 Melospiza melodia melodia | reverse complement strand
CCAGAATGAGAATGGCTGGTGTTTTCAACCTGTTCTAGACAAGCAAAACTGTACAAAATACCAGCTCTATCACACGTTTAATGGGAAAAAACCTTCAATAGTTCAGTTGTCAAAATTGTACTTCACAAGATACACCCCTAATTAGAACGTCTTAAAAGTTGTTGGTAGATGAAAAAAAGGAGAGAGCATTCATGGACAGTCTACATTTTAAAAATAATTTCTTGAGACCTCTTGCTTTCCAGATACATTCAGATGAGAGTTTCAGTGTTTACCAGTAGTGCCATGACAGCCCCCTCATCTCTGAACCTGCACTTATGGGATCACCTCAGATAAACAATCTGGGGAGCAGCAACACGATTGTTCAGTGAGGTGGTGTCCTAGGGTGACGTTCTGATGCTTGTATCCCCATCCCTGTGTTCTGTTCATGCCTGATATCGTGTTCTGTGCCTTCAAGACTGGCTCTGCAGAGCAAATGTTTTGTTTTGGTTTTGCTATCAGCCACTCCCCCACGGCTGGCGGGACATACAGACAGGGCAGTGCATGGTGCTACTTTTGCTTTTTGCTTTGCTCTTGCTTCTGCTAATTAGCTAGTTTAGCTAAACAGTCCAAATTTCTTCCTGAACTGTTTCTCCTTTCCCTTTTTTGGAACCACTCGAGCCTGCTCCGGGCTGGGCCCTGGGAACCCCGAGAGTTTGCACCTTGGGCCTAGCAGGGCCTACTCTGGGCAGCAGCTGCCCCAGCACTGAGGGACTGAGAACGGAGCAAGCACCCCAGAGAGACTTTCTGAATTTGTCATCTTTTTCAGAGTAGTGTCATCTGGTACTGTTCACTTTGTGTGCTGGGGGTGCTGTGCCTGTTAAATAAACAGGTTCTTTCCACTTCTCTCCAAGGAATCCTTCCCGACCCGGTTGTGGGGAGGAGCCATGTGGTTTGCTTTCTGGAGGGGCCCACTTTGGAGGTTTTCTCCCAAATTTGCCCTAAACCAGGACAGGTGGCCAGGAGAGCTGGCTGGAGAGAAGAGCTTGGTGAGGTAGATTGCATAGAAATGTGTGGCTTAGGGGGCAGGAGAGCATGGTGTGATACCAGTTTGCTAAAATGTGACAGGAGCGAACTCCATGGACAGCAGAGCCTGTGTGTGATGTATGGCAGGATGGGCTGAGGGAAGGAGACGGGAGCAAATTCCATGGACAGGAGAGCCTATGAGTGTTCTATGGCAGGATGGGCTGGGGTAAGGGGACAGGAGCAAACTGCATGGACAGCAGAGCCTGTGTGTGATGTATGGCAGGATGGGCTGAGGGAAGGAGACAGGAGCAAATTCCATGGACAGGAGAGCCTGTGAGTGTTCTATGGTAGGATGGGCTGAGGGAAGGGGACAGGAGCAATCTCCATGCACAGAGAGCCTGTGTGTGGTGTGTGGCAGTGGTGCATGGCAGGATGAGCTGAGGGAAGGGGACTGAAGCAAACTCCATGCACCAAGAGCCCGTGTGTGGTATATGGCAGTACAGGTGCAGCAGGATGAGCTGAGAGAAGGGGACAGGAGCAAGCTCCATGGCAGGAGAGCCTGTGTGTGGTGTATGGCAGGATGAGCTGAGGGAAGGGGACAGGAGCAAACTCCATGCACAGCAGAGCCGGTGTGGTGTGTGGCAGTACAGGGGACAGGAGCAATCTCCATTCCCAGAGAGCCTGTGTGTGGTGTGTGGCAGTACAGGGGACAGGAGCAAGCTCCATGCCCAGAGAGCCTGTGTGTGGTGTGTGGCAGTACAGGTGCAGCAGGGTGAGCTGAGAAGGGGACAGGAGCAAGCTCCATGGCAGGAGAGCCTGTGTGTTGTGTATGGCAGGATGAGCTGAGGGAAGGGGACAGAAGCAAAAGCAAATTCCATGGACAGGAGAGCCTGTGAGTGTTCTATGGCAAGATGAGCTGAGGGAAGGGGACAGGAGCAAACTCCATGCCCAGAGAGCCTGTGTGTGGTGTGTGGCAGTACAGGTGCAGCAGGGTGAGCTGAGGGAAGGGGACAGGAGCAAACTCCATGCCCAGAGAGCCTGTGTGTGGTGTGTGGCAGTACAGGGGACAGGAGCAATCTCCATGCCCAGAGAGCCTGTGTGTGGTGTGTGGCAGTACAGGGGACAGGAGCAATCACCATGCCCAGAGAGCCTGTGTGTGATGTGTGGCAGTACAGGGGACAGGAGCAAACTCCATGCCCAGAGAGCCTGTGTGTGGTGTGTGGCAGTACAGGTGCAGCAGGGTGAGCTGAGAGAAGGGGACAGGAGCAATCTCCATGCACAGCAGAGCCTGTGTGTGGTGTGTGGCAGTGGTGCATGGCAGGATGAGCTGAGGGAAGGGGACAGGAGCAATCTCCATGCCCAGAGAGCCTGTGTGTGGTGTGTGGCAGTACAGGTGCAGCAGGGTGAGCTGAGGGAAGGGGACAGGAGCAAGCTCCATGCCCAGAGAGCCTGTGTGTGGTGTGTGGCAGTACAGGTGCAGCAGGGTGAGCTGACGGAAGGGCACAGAGCTGGGCCAGCCCGGTTACATCCGCAGCTCCAGGGGAGCTCTCCCGGACACACGGGGGCAGCAGGAAAGCGTGGCAGTCCCTGTGCCAGCCCGGAATCGGGAATGGGGAATCCGGGCTGTAGCTGCTGAGCGCTCCGTGCACAGCGACCGCCGGCTCCGACACGGGAAAAGCCCTGTGAAAATGTTCCTCCTTCCAATTGCTATGGGGTCGTTTTGACATGAGAACACAGCCAGGGTACGATCGCTGTGAAATACCAAGCTGTGTTTTGTGTCAGGTACATACAGGCAATGTGCGTATTTGTGATTGTGATATGTGTGGAGACTGACCATTATAAAGACGAATTCTTATAATAACTGAGGAAAGTAAAGCATGGAAAAAGGCCTTTGAACCTATCCTTTGTTTGCAATTAACCTTAACTGATTTAGGAGCATGGGAATTAAAGCACTAGGGATGTTGCTCTTTGCTTGTAGCTAAGCCTTAAAGAGTTTCGCAATAATAAACTTTTGAAGTATAATTTCAGAATATTGCTTGTGTCCTTGAAACTATAGCTTTGGAATATATATAAAGGAAACATGTTTATCTCACACCTTAACAAAACAGAGAAAAACAGCTTGAGAAAGAAAGATGAACATCAACTCAAGGATTTATAGTTTTGACCAAGGGAAGCTGGTCATCACTGCTATGGGATTTATAGTCCTTGTAATTAAAAGGTGGACACACATCTGGAGAGTTGGACTTCACCAGATGGGATTTGTCTTTCTTCTTTTGGGATACATCGTGAGGAAAACTAAATCACAATAGTGTATAGAGTTGTGACATAAACATTGGGAATAGAAACTGTTGATGAGTAGATATTGGAATAAAAACTGCTGAGAAAGCTGATGAGTACCCCTGTAAATACCTGTAAGCCCCAACTATGGGTGTGCAGTTGGAGGGAAAACTTCCCCCACTGTACCCAGCGCCGTATTGCTCACACTTTACCATATTAATTAATAAATTGGTTGCTGCTTGAATATTGGCCTAGTCAAGGTTCTCATTTGTAACATCCCCAGAGTGCTCCCATTGCACGGCTGGAGCTGCAGTGTCCCAGCGCTGCATTGTCACCTTTCTGTGCCCACTGCAGTGTCCCAGCGCTCCAGTGTCACCTTTCTGTGCCCACTGCAGTGTCCCAGCGCTCCAGTGTCACCTTTCTGTGCCCACTGCAGTGTCCCAGCGCTGCAGTGTCACCTTTCTGTGCCCTCTGCAGTGTCCCAACCCTCCAGTGTCACCTTTCTGTGCCCACTGCAGTGTCCCAGCGCTCCAGTGTCACCTTTCTGTGGCCACTGCAGAGTTCTCAGCCCTCCAGTGTCACCTTTCTGTGCCCACTGCAGTGTCCCAGCGCTGCAGTGTCACCTTTCTGTGCCCACTGCAGTGTCCCAGCGCTCCAGTGTCACCTTTCTGTGCCCACTGCAGTGTCCCAGCGCTCCAGTGTCACCTTTCTGTGCCCACTGCAGTGTCCCAGCGCTGCAGTGTCACCTTTCTGTGCCCACTGCAGAGTTCTCAGCCCTCCAGTGTCACCTTTCTGTGCCCACTGCAGTGTCCCAGCGCTGCAGTGTCACCTTTCTGTGCCCACTGCAGTGTCCCAGCGCTGCAGTGTCACCTTTCTGTGCCCACTCCGATGGGATCCCGGCCCCTCCCGGGACTCTGGCGCTGTCCCTGCGCTGCCTCATCTGTCTGGAACGCTTCCCTCGGGCCACTGAGTCACCTCCCCTCTTTAAATGTCGCGTTGTAACACTAAACTGACTCGCATTATAGCGTAACCTGCACAAATGTGGATGACGTGCTGCAAAATGTTATCTGTAGATGCTGATGAAGCTCCAGAGCACCAGGGGGGTTTAGGGATACGACTCCACTGACAGATTTGATGGATTTCATTTTAAATAAAGATCTTTCATGTCAAAACACAAGCACAAGCAAACTCTCAGAAGCGACAGAGAGGAGAATTAAAGGGAATTGTTAGTACCAGCTTAGGAAAAGCGAATTGTTAGTACCAGCTTAGGAAACACCATCAGTGTCAGAACCATTCTGTATAGCTGAAGAACAAATGGCTTTCAGGTAAGGTAAGCTCTCTTACATGATCATGACCCAGAAAATTCCCTCAGTGTGAGGCAGTGGCCATTCCAGCGAGGCAAGCAGATGGTTGGCTGTGCCAAAGTGACTTTTTCACAAATATAGAAGACAGAAAAAGAGTGAGGATAAGTAAAAGAAAGGAGGCTATGCCTTTTCTTTTAGGACCTTAAATAAGACCTCTAATTTATTTCAAATAAGTCACCTTGTAATCAGAAATATCACTGAATACTTTCCCAGGCCAGTGGTTCTGCTTACTCAGATGAGTCTCCAGAACCATCTAATTTCTTACCAGTCAAAACATTATTTACTCAACAGAAGGAGTCAAAAGATCTATCACAGGATTTAAAATACCTTGTGATCTGATAAACCATGCATATAACAAGCCAAGTTTAGATCAACTGGTACATCAGTGATATATATTAATGCCTTGTGCTATGCCACCAGTTATAGAAAGGAATTATCTTTCGGGCAAGGGTGCCTTTGGAAATCCTTTTTTAAGAGTCTCACTTTTTTCTTTTGCTTTAGTAAAGGAAGAATATTGGAAGACTTCAACCTGTGATACTTAGAAAGAAAATGCAAACATGGTAAGTGCTTTTCATTTAATCTGATTAGCAAATGCCTTTTAAAGCACAACAAAACCTTTCTGCCATGCTTAATTGGTGATTGGGGCTGTGGAAATTCAACATTTGAATTAAATTTTAGATGTAATGCTCTTAATGTTAAATCAGGACAACATGGTAAATCAAGAAGAAATTTTATGAAGAAATATTTACTAGTTTGGAAATTTTGGAAAGGATATGAAAACCAAGATTATATTTTCATTAAATAGTTAAAAAGATAAGCTTTAAATTTTATTACATTTTTGTTGAAAATCTAAGGTATTGCCTGTGCAGATCTACTTGTATATTCCCATTTGAGGTGTTTACCTTCATATTGGCCAACAGTTTGATTTAAAATGACTGGAGACAGTCACCTAAGTCTTTACTCACCATTTTTTCAAAATGCCAATACCCATTTTGAAGCCACAGAGCTCAAGAAGTCTCAACCACAATGTTTATAACCTGTGGGCATGAAAGCTGTTCCTCCTGTGTGGAGTGGATTTGTTGTGCATTTTGCTGCTGAATAGGATTTACAGTGTTGGAGGGAATAGGGAAGTGTAAGTGGGGCTGGGGTGGAGGGGAGCAGAATCTCTAATTTGAATCTCTAATTTACCAAAAAGTAATTTAAAAAAAATTAAGTTTCTTGAAATACAGCTGTAAACATAAATTTATTTGATAATCCTTGAGCTTTTAAATTTCACTTCAAAATATGTATACTTAAATTATATTTTTAAATCCATTTAATTCCGCTTGTCAAATGGTATTTCTTTTAAAACCACTTGCTGTGGTTTTTTAAAGAAAACATCAGAAATCATTATAATAACAGTATCTGTTTTGTTGTTACTTGGGCAACTAGTTCTGCGTCCAGTCAAAATTAGCTGTAAAACTACTGGTGTGGGAAGTTTCAAATATGAAAATTTTAAAACTGTATGTGTTGTTATCAACTATCCTACACCAAAACTTTGCCAGAAGATAACAGTGTTCATAAATTTGATTTGAAAATGTCCAGACACTTTAATCCCAAATACTGGATTCCTGAGGGATCATTGCTGATACAACACACTGGAAATTACAAGTGTTTGTAATGGCTATAAATGGAACATTTCTAGGTTCCTGCCTGTTATAATTCTGCAGGACTATTATAGTTATGAATAGACTATTTTAATGCTTGTGGTTATTATAAACACAGAAGACAACACAAACAGGTTTATAATGGTGATGAACTATTTAGAAACTCAAACTTGAACAAGAGGTCAGGGAAAATGATAAAAACCACATCATTTGCCTCTCAGAAAAGTGATTTTTGATCCTGTTGCTGCTTGCTACAAAGCAGCCACTTGTTCATGAGATAAATAAGCATTCATTTCCTTCATTTTATTAAAAAAAAAGAAAATAAGTTTTAATCAAAGGAATGTAATTTGTAATATTGATTCTGTTAAAAAGCCATTTTGCCTGGCTGAGTTTGCTACAAGCTAGAAGCACCTTATAGTGTTTGTATAGAATTGTTTGTATTTGCAGAATACAGAATTATATCACATTTGGACATAGTATTTTTTGACAAGTTTATTTGCTAAAATAGGATGTGTAACTGTTTTCTGAGCAGACTGGTGTTTCAAGCTGGCTCTCCTGTAATGTTTCTGGTTTTGCATGTCCCCACTGGGCCATGGGGTGAGCAGAAGCTGCTGTGGCATTTGGACACTCTTGAAATGCTCTGTCTTTTCCTGAGACAGTCTCAGGAACAATCTCACTCACATCTCCAGGGTCCTGAGCTCTAGGACTCCTCTCAAATCCATTCTGTCTGTTCTGGGAGTCATTTTGCTGCTCTGGAACCTTGACCAGGAGCTGAAAAGATCTCTGCACTATTTTCTATGAAAGTAAGTTTGTACATGTGGACTGGGGAGTATCCAGTGCCCTGAAATGATAATTTCTGACTGGGACCAGTGATCGTATTTAGTGGTGTGCTGACATGAATGACAAGAAAGCCTTCACCAGGCAGACACAGGTGATGAATCACTGCTCCCTCCTGCCCTGTCCAAGAAAAAGGCACAGCTAAAAGCAATGGGGGCTTGGCACAAGTGGCTGCTCTGCTCTTTCTGCTTCCAAAAGATATTCAGTTGCTTTGGCTTCCCCTTGCAAGCTTGAAGTTCTAAATGGAAGCAGTTTGTTCTGTGCTGGTAGACCAAATAAACAAAGAAACGTTATCCCCAGAACACTGACCCAAAGTCTTCTGCAGTGAAATAGGAGCATCCAAATCACTCGTACCAAAAAATCAACCACAAAATTGGCAGCACTTTGCACCACTCCAGGGTCAGTAAACAGAAACAAAAGATTACTAATTTGTGGCAATTTTTCTTTCCTAAATAAAGTAAATATTGACTTAGGAGACCTGTGGGAACATGAGGAGTCATGGGTTTCTCTACATAGGAATTGTGTGTAGGGAGCAGCAGTGATTCCATTTTTCAGACAGTTATGAGGATTTGATTGCTCAGCTCATACAGTTCACCTTCTATTTACAATTTTTTTTTTATTCTAATGCCATGGTTGAGACTTACTCCATAGGAAATTAAGAGTTACAGTCCTTCAAGGACTCCAAGCTCTGACTGCTCACGTACAATTTCTGTGGAACTCCTTAAGAACATCTGCAAGAGAATTTAGTTTTCCATCTGTCCAAGACTCTTTAACCACTGTGAATATTTAATCCCCTTTATGAACAGAGAAATCCTATACTGTAGTTGATACAAATGTCATAGATTCACTCCCACTTTGACACATTTCAGCCCTTGCTTCACCAAATATCTGTTGGTTGCTAACAGCACAAAAGAGACCTTATAGAATCATGCCTCTCTGGGTTTTGGTAATGCATATGAAATCATAAATGTAGTCTTGAGTTAAATTATAAAAGCTGCAGAGTACTGTCCAATCGTCTTTACTGAACAAAAATACCTGTGTTGCAAAACAGTCCCATATTTCTGAGTGATAACTAATAGCAGAAACAGCTGTATGTAGTTTGGATGTACCAGGCACAGTTTATGCCCCAGTGTTATTTTCTTCCCAGCTATTCTTGCAGAGTGCTACCACAGGAATAGAGAAAACAAAACAGCATGCAGTGACAATTGTTGGGGCACAGGGCCACAGGCTGTCCCACCCAGCTGCTGGGGGCTGCTCTGGTCCCAGAGGCTGTGGGCTGCCCCCTTCATTCCAGCAGCCCTCTGATATCCAAATGTTTCAGTTTCTTTTCTCTCCCCGTCAGCAAGCCTTACTCTGGGCTGGGATCTTTTCCTCCACTGTTTTTGTTCCTTTGCACTAACACATCTATCTTCCTATTTCCCTAACACATCTACCTTCCTACTTCCCTAACACATCTACCTTCCTACTTCCCTTCCTTCCAACACCCCTGTATTCCCACTGCCTGGAAGGTGATTTTTTTTTTTTTTCCTCTCAAATCTCACTCCTTGTAAAGCAAAGGACTTTAACATGCAGTAAGTGGGGTAGAGATAGAATGGAGTAGCAGGACAAAATTGGTCTGGCTCAACAGAAAGGGACTTTATCATGTTGTTTCTGATTTTCATATCAGCCCATTTTTTTCTTCCACTCCCAGCTATATTCCAGTAACAACAAACTCAGTTTTTGTGGATTTAATGCCAGCTCCCACCACACTCCTAGAAGAGACCATCCATGTCATTTTCACAGTTAAACTCCCTGAACCCCAATCCCCCTGAGAGAACAGGTCCCCCCTCCCCACCTCTGTTTACACGAGCACCTTTCCTTCTTCACGCTCAGCTCAGCCTGTGCCTGGGGTAAGACATTCCCCTGAACAATCCCACATGGAAATCTGCAAAGAAGCCAGGGGTGCTCACCATCAAGTGCTGTGGCCAGGCTGTGTGCGAGCCTCAGTCCTGCTCCTCTCCTGTGCTCTTTGTTCTCCTCAGGGCAGGCTGCTACCTTTCTGCCTGCTCTTTACGAAATAGTAAGAAGGCTAATTTTAGGGTGCTTCATCATGCTGCCTTGCAAAGACACAGTGTCATGTCAGAACCAGCAGCATGTGGCACCACTTGCAGCTATTTTATAAGCTGAGGTTCAGCCTGTTACCAAATCGGTCTCTGCGGGGCACAGCCCGCTCAATTATTGATGTTGTGTTCCCGAAGGATTGCATCTCAAAAATCAAAGGTCACTTTTGGCCTGACCAAAACCCAGTTTCATGGCATGGCAACCGGTGTCTCAGCATCCATCTCTTAAACCAAACAAAAACCCCAAAAGATTACATGGGAATTTTCGTGCTCAGTTAGCACCTGGCCTGCCGATCTATTTATAACAGAAAAATACATGTAATAGTGTGAAACATCACTGCAATAGGAAGAAAATATGCCACATGTGGGAAGGGGCTGCACTCCCAACACTCTGTGTAGGATGCTCAAAAATGTTCAGCATCTTGAGCCCCAGCCTGCAGGTGCCTCAGCACTTGTGTGGCTGCTGCCAGGGCACAGGGAGGCACTCAGTGCCAGCTGCTGTGGGCCTGGGGACCCTGGATCCACAATGGGTTTGTGAATGCAGGAGCTTCATCCCCAACACAAAGGTGAGCTTCTTTCCTTCGTTATAGACTTCATGTCCAGGGCTCTTCCTCACCTTTCACTGCTTTTTCATTTTA
This sequence comes from Melospiza melodia melodia, assembly GCF_035770615.1. NCBI lineage: Eukaryota > Metazoa > Chordata > Aves > Passeriformes > Passerellidae > Melospiza > Melospiza melodia. The sequence goes on along the minus strand of NC_086202.1, from coordinate 35,021,600 downwards.
TTGCATTCATCATCCTATGAATAGCTTTCCTTTGGCTATTTCAGCTATGGTTTGTGGCCTGAGAGAATGAGGGGAGTTGCAGGTTTTTGGTTTTACTTATCTTAATTTGAAGGTGTCTCCTCAGTTTTCCCTTAACCAGCTCCTTTTATCAGAGGCCTTGAGTTAACCACAGAACTTACAATGTCACCTGTTTAGTGTTTTTATAGTGACTTATGTTCACAAACAGGTAAAAAACTGTTCAGTTTGTTTCAGCATGTTGCCATCAATTAATAAATGAATTGTCTTACTGGCAAGCACATTTGCATTTGAGCTAACCAGAACTGTTTGTGAGCAGGGTGGGCAGAGAGAGAACTACAACACGCTGAGCTATGGGCATATAAAACACATCCTCGGTGTATGTGAGCTCCCTGCATGGATACTGTGCAGAATCTAAGGATGAAATGTAAAACTGAAATGGCATAAAACATCCCTTGTTTGTAAGCCTATTTGCATTTTAAAGCCTTTTCTTTGTCTTCATCAAGAATATTCTACACAAAGGCTTCACACAAAGGTGGGTAATTTCTCACAGCAAAATGCTGACATCTCGAATTTCACGTTATCAGCTGTTCTGGACACCCAGTTCTATTTTCTGTAGTCTGTGACACATCAAAGTATAAAGCAAAGGGGTTTGAAATCCAAATTGAAGTTTATAAAGTATGTCCTGGCTGTTGCCAGGAGAAAATGGAGGCAGAGAGCAGAGTCTGTCTCTGTTACTAACTACACAGAAAGTTTTATGCCCTAATACTGTAGCCTTCAAAAACTTCATATTAACTGAAAGATGTTTTCTACTAATTGAGCATAAAGGACATATTAGTTAACCCTAGACATGATTATTCTCCCATTTTTGTATTATCTCAGTGGGGGATTAACTTGGGTACAATTTAAGAGCCACAATTGTGCTGACAGCTATCACCGGGCAGTAGCCAAGCATTGCTATTTTAATAATGGCAGGGGAACTGAAAATAGGTTCCTGCTTGTTGTGACCATCAATAAGAAGACTGTGCAATGGTAACAGGAAACCCTCAGGGCTAAGGCACTTACAAGGAAACAAATTCCTTCCCTGAAGTTAAGCAGATTTACATTTCTTGTTTTCACTGGACTTTGCATCTCTGAGGTTTTATTTGCAGGTACTAGAAGGGACAATGGGAATTCTGAGGTGCAAGCACCCCACAGCTCCCCAGAGCACTGCAGAGGTTCACACATCCTCTGCCCCCCGCTGCCCGTGTGCCTTCAGCCCCAAGGAGGGCATCCCATGAGGTTCTGAGGCATGGTAGCTAGCATATGGCTCCTTGGGCACAAAAAAGCAAATTTGCTAATATAAACGATAAGTGGAATAAAAATATGGCTCGTTCTTTATTTGAAGACACACTTGTATTATTCAATTTACAGTAATCTGATGTTAGGATTAATATAATTCTTTAAAATAAAATAGCTATGTCTATCGCAGAAGGAAGTTGAGATTTGTGCAACACTGTATGTTGTTTCATGCGTTATATGTTTTTTATTTAATGTGTTAAGCCAGTTATACCAAGTGACTTTTCCTTGTATAAAATTGTAGTGGGCATATAATGTTCTCTTCAAGTACTTGGGCATATCCCCCCATGCTGGTCAGAGGACACATTGCACAATGAATGCCAATATTTAAAATCCATTTCACAGAGTAGTTATTCACAGTTACTACTCCATTGGGCTCACAAATAAAGGAAAAAGGAAGTTTAGAAGGTAAGAAATGAAACGTTTTCCTCCATTTGGTCTGTGTCACAGCTCCTGCTAACCTTTCAGTCTTAGATGCAGAATGGCAAAAGGCAAATCACTCACATTTCTCCTTTAAATAGCAAAACCGGGCATTTGTTGCCCTGAAAAGTGCTGCATCATTTAGCCTGTGTCAGCTGTGCAGCAATCTCATTTTCCCTAGGTATGAATTTCATATTTCTGGTTTGGATCTTTCCTGATGAATCTACAGCCACAAATCCTGAGGAGTGCTGGACAATCTTACCCATTTACATATACAGGAGTGTTTAACGGCTGGACCAAGACATCCCATTTAGTGGGATTTTGTGAAATGATTTCCGTTTCACCAAGCACAGAACTTTCCTCACACGCAGTTTGCAAAATCCCTTGCTGTGACGCGTGCCTGGTCCTGGCCTTTTTTCACTTCCCGACCTACATAAAGGTGGATCCTTCTGCAAAGAGGCTGCTAAATAAGGAAATCTCATTTCGATGGCCAACCCGGTCCAATTACACACATTGCAATGGATTTTCCTCCCAAGCATAGTACCCAGGGGAAAAAAAAGCTAAGAAATGTGTGTGGCGTGTAAACTTCTCCTTCAGCGGCTCCACTAGAGATACGTGTTCAGTGAAAAGAGACGTTTTACGGTGCCCATCGTGGGCACGGACACTGAGAGCAGCCTGCGAGCGGGCTGGCACGTTCCGAACGCTGCATCTCTTTCTGGGGAGGGCAGGGCAGAGCCCCAGAGCAGCCACGGGAGCGGGAGGCCGGGCAGGGCCGGCGCTGCCGGCGGCTCCGATCGCCCGCGGGAGCCGCAGCCTGCTCCCACAGCCAACGACGCCTAATGGGAGTGTGGGGAACAGTCTGTTCCTCCTGCATCCCCCCGGCGGATCCAGCTCCGTCCCACTCGCTGAGCTCATTCTTCTCGTGTCCTCAGAGACCGAGCAGAGGCTGCCGCAGATCAGGAATAAGGGTCAGCAACACGCGCCCAAGTGTCTGGAGAACTCCGCAAGGCGGACGAAACTCGCCATACGAAGACCTCTCCTGTGGGAGCTATCTGCCCCAGAACCCGCTCCAGTTTTTTAATTCTCAGTTTAAAACCTGCGATGTAACACAACGGCGGCTCTGTATTTTCGCGCTCACACTGTCCCCATGCCAAGAACGCGCACAGTTTCGGTCACCGCCGGAGGGAAGGGCCGAGCTCCGCGCCAGCCCCGCGCTCCCCGAGCTCACGGGCAGGAGGAGAGCGTCCCTCCGGAGCTCCGCGCCTCACTCCGGCTGCCAGCTCCTCGCCCCGCCTCCGCACAGCCCAACGGCGGGAACCCAACCACGCGGTGCCTCCGAGCGCAACGTCCCTGTGGGGGCCCGGCCGAGCCCCGGTGACGGCTCCGCGCCGCGTCCCCGCCCCCGACCACGCGGCCGGGCGGGCGGTGGAGCGGGCGCTGCGGTCCCGCCCGCCGAGCCGGCGCCTGCGCGGCAGCGGCGGCCGGGCCCTGTCACCGCGCCCGGGGCTGCTCACGCTGCTCACGCCCCGGCCGTGGCCGGCGAGCGCCTGCGGTGGGCGGGCTGCGGAGGGCAGCGGAGCGCTTCGCTGCCACCGGTGAGTCCCGCCGGGCCTCGGCGGAGCCGGGCGCCGCCGCCCTCGGGCCCCGCGGGGCGGACGGGAAAGTGGCCGGGGCCGCGCTCGGGCCGCGGGGCCCCAGGGCGGGACGCGGGAGCGGGGCGGGCCGGGCGGCGGCGCCGCGGGGCAGGTGCGGCCCGGGGCGGTTGGGCCCAGGCCGGGCGGCGCCGCGCTCGGGCCGCGGGGCACGGAGGGCTCCGGCCGCCGCCCCTCTCCGCCGCCGGGCCGCGCCCGCCGCTCCCTGCGCGGCTCAGCGCGGCGGGCCCGGGGAGCCGAGCCCCGCCGGGGGAACGCGGGCCCGCGGCGAGCGCCGGGCGGGCGGGGTCCCCTCACGGGCACGGCCTGAGCGCTCCGGCAGCCGCCGCAGCCCGCGAGAAGCGTCCAGGCGCTTCCCGGGCGCCCGCCCGCGGCCCGGGGCGAGTGCGGGGCTGCCCCGGCCGGCTCCGGTGCCCACACCGGGCAGCGCCCGCAGGAGCGGGGGTACCCGGCCCTGGCCGCCCCAGTTGGCTCTGATGGCCACGCACAGCGGTGGAAGAGTGCCGTGATTTGAGATCAAAGTACAGAACTTTGGCTACTGGCTCTTAAATGATGCAAAACAAAACAACCCCGCCTTCCGTGGAGATACATATAGAGTTTAGCAGAAAGGAGAACTTTTCTTATTTTTTTCCCCTGCTGGAGATGGAGATAAACCTTGACTGTAGAAATCTCGAAGAACTATAGTGATACATCTTTTCTGATTTCTTGTGTTGCAGGTTGAAGCAAGTCACCGCTCCAGATGTGTGACATGTGCTGCTGCATAGCTATGGCTTAACTGAAGGCGTCTTGGTTTCGATGTCCCCTTCTGAATGTGGTAGGATATAGCTAGGGAAATATTTGATCATGCCTCACCTCCTGAGATAGGTAAACAGAATGCAATATATTTTAAGCTGTTTGGCTGTTTTGGTTCAGTATTGCTATAGGGTTTTTTTATGCGGTCCCAAAATTAAGTGTCTTGTTTATTGCATTTTGTCTTTTGCAGAGAAAAATAGTTTATCCGGTTGTGCTGGCAAGAATTCTGCCCTTTGGTGTACGTAACGCTTAGATGTTAAGTGTTGGCTTGCTTCTCCGAGCCGTTTGGGATTTAGGTAGTTTATACATGTTATAACCCTGCAGAATAATAGTCACAGATGAAAAATTTGTAGTAATTTCTCATTAGATTACATTGACTTTTAAATTGCTCTGAAAATGCAGAGAAACTTGCTGTCGTGGAAACGGGGTATGAGTAGTAGTGAAAACTTTGTCACCGATTTTTTTGTTGTATGCACTGCTGCGAATGAAAGAGAAGGGCAGCTTTGAATCCTTTCCAAAAAGGTGCAGAGTCTGTCAGCACAAATACTGATAATTGTAATTTAGGGATTAGGGGTGTGGACTTGCCTGGGGGAGCTGGTGTACGTGGCCTGCTGCTGCTGCAGAGTAACTGAAGCTGTAGCTGATTGCAGTGCAGGACTGGGGACTTGACTTTCAGCTCTTTATTTTCTCTTAAATTGTGAGTTCAGTTGACTCCTAGTTGTTTAAATGCAACGACTGACACAGCATGTTGTACTTTGTGTTGCATAACTGGATTGATCAGAGCTGAGCACTTTTTTCCGAGCTGTGAGTCAAGTGTTGTTTTTGGTGATGATCTTGAGGCCGTGCACAGCCCCTGCTGGAGTCGTGCAACTCCTCAAGTAAAGAAAGTAGCCTGCACTGTCCCCTTGGAAGATAGCTGGGGTCGTTTCCACTGGCTGGGACTGGCTGCAACTGCAAGTTTGTATAAATCTGAATAAGGGATTAAAGAAGTTCTACGAAGAATGATGTTTTAAGTTTTTGAAACAAAGTTATGCAAAACCAGTGACCTGCACGTCTTAAAAGTTGTATCTGAAAGCATTTTACTGCAGAGTTAAGGCAAATCCTGTCCAAGAAAGCAAATCACACTCTTAAAAATTGTTCAGGGTTTGAATACATCGGTATAGAGAAAGTGAGCTCATGGGTTACATGCTGTGTAGAAAGTAATGTAAATGCTGGGGACAATACTGAAAAATGTACGTTTTCCTTTTTTCTCAACAGCTACGCAGAAGGAATATTCTAGAAAAGTGAAGTTGGAAGATCTCTGATAACAAGAAGTGTAAACATGTTGTGCTGGGGCAATGCATCTTTTGGACAGCTTGGATTGGGTGGAATTGATGAAGAGATTGTTTTAGAACCCAGAAAAAGTGACTTTTTCCTAAATAAAAGGGTCAGAGATGTAGGATGTGGACTGAGACACACTGTTTTTGTCCTGGATGATGGGACAGTTTATACATGTGGATGCAACGATCTGGGACAACTAGGGCATGACAAAGGCAGGAAAAGACCCGGTAAGTTTAGAAGTGATGAACTGTGGGGATCCTGTGGGGTGGTGGGTGTGGCTTTCGTTTTGTTGTGCTTCATCAGAGCCAAGATTACCCAGGTGTCTGCATGGGGCAAACTCATGCCCAGCAGTTCTTCCAAGAATGGACATCTTTTTGACTGGAAAAGCATTGCTTTGTGGGATGGGTTCTGGTGAAGCTGGAGACACACAGCTGTGAAACGTGGCAGTCCCCCCATATTTTTGCATGCTGTGCAGCTGGACACTGCCACTGGTTTTTATTTCAACCATGGATGTGAGAGACTCAGTGATGTTTTTACTCTCAAGGGGAGCTGAGCTGCTGCAGTCCATGGGTTGGTGTTGTACTTCATGTATGGGTTTGGCTGTTGGACTGTGGTGGAAATGAGTATTTGGGATATCACTGCAGGGAAACATGCAGTTTTTAGTTGTCTAATACGTGGTGTACAGCAGGTCTGATTGAAGCAATGTTCTCTTTTTGTGAGAACTAAAAATAAAACTTTTGATAAAAGACTTATCAGCACAAGCAGCGCTACGGGGAGAGGATGTGGAGAAGCCTAAAGGATGCTGTGTAACACTTCTTTGGGCTTTTTTCCTTCCCACCTCTGTTTGGTGTGTGTTTGTGCTCCCTCCTAGTGCAGTTCTGAGCAGAGCTGGGTAAACATCTTGCAGGGACTGCAGAGGAGTGTGCACATGGGCTCCCTTCAGAGCGTGCATGTGAGTCATAGCTGGTGCTGAGAGCCAGGAACAGAGCTGCTCACTCTGCTCACAGCACAGCACACTGGGAAGGCTGACTGAGACTTGCTGCTAATCACTCCTAGAGCACTTTCACAACTTGCTTGGCTCAGTGTTTGCCACAAATTTTTCAAATGGAAATGAGGTGTCATGCGGTATTTTAGTAGTTCTCCTTTACACAGAGTTTCAGTTTTGGTGCCAATTAAAGATTTTCTTGATTTTTTTTTTAAACTAATGTGGACTTCTGTTGGGAAACAGTATGTGGATATTAAAGCTGATAAACTTTAATCCTGTGCAAACATCTGCTTCATGAACATGAAGAGAAACTCAGCATGTCAAACTTACTCTGACTGCTTGTTGCCCACTTTAAAAATTTTGCTGAATTGTCTTTTAGTCTAAAGGTTACAATGAAAATATCTGACGTTTAATTTGCCTGGCCTTTCATATGTAATGGACCTACTTGCATTTTTTTTTAACATGCTCAGACACACGAGGATTGTAATGTCCTCCCTAATCTTCCTTTCACCCAGAGGTTACTGATATTACTGCTGAGTGTTGTATGAAGTCAGAGCATTGGAATAGCTTCAGTTGCACAGCCCAAAGAGGCTTGGTATCTTTATAGATGGGTGGATGCTCTCCTTTAAACGTGTTCCTGCTAACTGAAGATAATTTTGTTGCTGACTGGGTGTCTTTGCTGCCTCCTTGTCCCACTGCCTTTCTTCTTTCCTCCTCCTAGAGCTCTGCTTGCCACGGGCACTGCATGGCTGTGGCAGTCGGGCCGGCTGGTGCAGCAGCTGGGCGAGATTGCCCGAGCTAATCCGTGTGCTGGTGCCCCAGTGGAGAGTGAGAGTGCCTCCGTGACCTCTCCCACTGGCAGAGCTGTGGGAGGCTCTCGTGGCTGAATTGGGGTGGCAACCTCTTCAGTCAGACCGGCTGGGTGTAATAAAAAGAGCTTATATCTGCTGCCTGTGTCGGTTTATTTTGGAAGCTGGGTGCCTGTCGTGCTGCAGATAATGTGAGCTACTGTTGTGAAGCTGCCTTGGGCTGGGCTGTGTTTAGAGTGCCCATAGCATTGACAATACACAGGCTTTTCAGGCTAGGATGGAGTTTGTGTTTGAAAACTGGGAGTAAAATGTCCAAGCAGTCCCTTATTTAAGGGAACTGTTAAAAATTCTAGCCTTAATGACAGGCCCTGGTGATATTTCTCTGCTTTGCTTATTGCTGGAATTGAAATGTTATTCCGATCACAAATCATAAGCCCAAAACCAAGCTTTGAGTGTTTCCAAATGCATTGGTGCAGGCTCCTGGAAAAAAATCAGAGATATTTTAGTGTGTGCTTTTCAGAGGTGTCACCATGTGTCTAGAAAAATTACTCTTTAGGATCCATTTCCACAGTATTTTGCATTATAAAGAAGACATTGTGTAGCTCATTGCAAAATCGGTAGCTTTAGTCTGTAATTTGCCCTGCCTTGTTTTGCAGGCTCTTTCTTAATGATGAATAGGTGAATTTAATTTGCTGTGGTGGAATGTTTTCCTCTTACATAATGTTTTACACGTGTAGTCATTTGACAGTAATCTATTTGCCCTTACTGTTAATTGAGTTTCTGCACTCATTTTCAGATGGCAGCGTTAGAGGGATCCGTCAGGATCGAGGCGCAGGTTTTGTGCACTTTGTGCATTGCTCCAGAAACACTCATTACCTGGTTACTTCAGGGTGTCAAATTTAACTCATTTCTCCTAGAATTGCATAATTGCATGTTTATAATTTTAAATAAAGGGTGTTTCAGCAGAACTTATGGGCTTAGTTGATGTCTTAGTACTGTGTAAACTGTTTGGAACAAGCCTAGCTTGTTAGTAGCTTTTATTTTTTTTTTTAACCAACTAATTTTATTTATTCCTTTTTTTAGAGCATGTTGGTGCACTGGATGCCCAAAATATTGTAGCTGTGTCATGTGGAGAAGCCCACACTCTTGCATTAAATGACAAAGGTCAGGTATATGCTTGGGGTCTGGCTACTGATGGACAGCTTGGCTTGCCAGGAACAGAGGAATGCGTCAGAGTGCCCAGGTTAAAAATAGTACATGATAATTTGCCTTTTTTTAAAATAATGTGCTTGAATCACATTGGTTAAGCTATTCTGTTGTTACAGGTAAAGCCATATAAATATAGAAAATGTATATTAGCTGTGACACTTGAATGCTGTGTGTGGACAGTTTCCTTTCTCAGAAACTCTTGTGAGAAATGTCTTACAGGTGTGCTTGGTTGGTTGCTTTTTGGGGTGTTTTGTTTGTTGGTATTTTTAATAGTCCTCCCCCAACAATAAGACTTGCATTGGAAAAGTAGGATGGGTATTTTAAGAGTATGAGTGCCATTTAAGAGAAGTTAAAGAGAAGTAGTGTGTTAAACTTTCAATGTGAAGAAGGTGCATTTGCTGTCCTATCTTTGTACTTCAGTTTTCAGCCCAAAGCTTTTCAGCTGTGATTGAATAATACACCTTCTAGTTAAAAAAATTCATGTTGGCCAGGGTTGTTTTCAGAATGCCGTAAGCATTGCAGCTACCTGAAGTCCACACACAAAAGTAACAATTCCTTGGAACCTTAGTAATTCATATTAAAAATGTTCTATCTGCATCCAGTTTAAATGCCCACAGGCCCTTAGAAACTTTTTCCTCATCCCAAGTGGAAAGCATTATTAGTTTCAGTGCACATGTGCATGTATTTGCAACTTCTTCGGAATATTGTGCAATATGTATTAGGTTTATAAACTGAAGTTTTGGAAACTGGAAAGTAAGAATGAGTTTCTTCTCGTATTCTGTGTTCATTCCTCCCTTCAGCTGTGTGAGATCACCTTCACAGCATGTGAACCTCCCTGATTCTTCATTATGGACTTTTACAGACTTGATCTATTTGAAAATAAGGCAGAACCTGCTCTTAGAAGGTTTAGAAGAAAAGCAGTTTTGTCTTCAGATTTTACTAATTAGCATCTAATTAAAGTTGTGATGTTTAGTACACTTCAGTAAAAAGGATTCATATTTTGTATATTGCTCTTTATTTCATACCATGAAGTAAAGCTTCATTGTAGCTTAATTGTTTCTCTGTTTTCTTACTCCAATAGAAATATTAAAAGTTTATCAGAGATCCAGATTGTCCAAGTTGCTTGTGGTTATTATCACTCACTAGCACTCTCAAAAGGTAAGCCAGATCCTCCTGAAGTTTTGTGTAATTTCATACCAGGGAATTCAAATGTTTTCAAGATACATTTTATCTTTTTTTTTCATTATTAAACATGCTACCACTTAGCACAGATGGGATTTCAGGTTGGTAGGGGCTCTGTAATTTAATGATGGAAGCTGCCATTTGAAAAACAAATGTAGAAACAGATGTTGAGTTGTGCTTTTATTTCTTCAGGGTGTGTGTTTATGTTGATTTTTTTCTCATAATTTGGCTTTCATGTGACTTCCTTTTTATTTTGTTTCTTTTCTTGGTCCCAAATCTTTCACACTGGTCTGTTTTAACCTGTAACCTCAAGTTACTGAGGCTGGCAGGAGTGACTTCCTTGTGTGCTTTATTATGGCAAAGCCTCTGGTTTTTGGTGCTTCCATAGTTAAAATTCCATATCACATACAAGCCACCTTTAATGTTTCTTAACAATGTGTGTTTAAAATATGAGCCAAATAACTGTGGAGAGGCAGGTGTTCATGGTACTCTGACTGATGTTTATTCTTTAAATCCAATAGTTTATGCTGTTTATATGTGCCTAGGTTCTGTGTGTGACTCTTCATGGGCTCATATTGGGCAATTCCTGTGCCATTATGAATTCCCAGGTGTAATTATCATTATAACCCAGGGGAATGCCTTTGTTTCAGGGCAGGCAGAGCTTTAGGAGTAACCCTTTGCCTGAGTTAAGATCTGCAGCAGAGTTGTGAGTTGTGTTGTCAAGCGTTCTGTTGGTCAGAGGTGCGAGAGTGTCACAGGAATTTGTGATTTGAAATTTAAATAGTCACAGGCTTCAAGTAGAGCATCACTGTTTTATTGCCAGGTCATGGGTTTGCAGCTCTGTGTCTGTTCTTGGCGTGGGCTGTAGGGTGTTTTGGGTTAGTTGTTAATATAAATAAATAAAATCTGACACCCGTACTCCAGAGGATGGGTTTCATTGTTTCCCCATCTTGATAAAACTGTTACTGGAAAGGTGGAGATGGGAGAGGCATGGGAAGCATTTTGAAGGTAACATTGCTCTTGAAAACATTTCATGTCAGCAAAAGTAAATTATTTTTGTCTGGGTGTTGATCTTTAGGATAGTAAATACCTTGGCAAAACATTGGTTGTTCAAGAAGAGAGTGTTTTATTTTAGAAGCAGTTTTAACATCAATAGGTCTTTGATTGCTATTCTTTAAAATGTTTTTCTTTGTAAATTATCAAGTGACATTATAAATCTTGTGCTTCAGTGATCATGTAATGAAGACAGTATTTAAAAATATACATCTCTTAAATTGTCTGTCAAAATTTAAGTATCTTACCTTAGAAAACCTTAAATGAGGCTTTTGATTGGAAGCAGGAAAATTTTCCATGTCCATCTTCAGCAGATGTCTGCATAAACATCTGTGCAGCAGAGGAGCTTCCCATGGAGCAGTGCCTTGCTTTGGAATAACCAAGCTCAGTAGATCTGCACTGTGGAAACAGGAATGTTGAGAGCGGTTTGGAAGGGCTTGAATGTGATTTAAATACTTCCAATCTGATTAAGTGCTTGAGTTGAATGCCTGCAAATTACACAAGAATGCTCAGCTTCACAAGTCAGTAATTTGTATGCATTTTCAAACTCAAAAGTTTTGGAAGAGTGACAGTCTAACTTTTAGCTTCTCTTACAGTGGATAAACATTGTATTATTAAACTGTATTAATTGTGTTTCTTGGTTGTTTATTTTTTCCTTCCAACAGGAAGTGAAGTGTTTTCCTGGGGACAAAACAAATATGGCCAGCTGGGCCTAGGTTATGAGTATAAAAAACAAACCTCCCCACAGATGATTAAATCTCTGCTGGGAATCCCTTTTGCACAGATTGCAGCAGGAGGAGCTCACAGCTTTGTGCTGACTCTTTCTGGAGCCATCTTTGGATGGGGACGCAACAAATTTGGGCAGCTGGGTGTTAATGATGACACAGGTAAGGAAGCATTGCTTCAGGGGGGTGTGGATGGTGAATCTGAGGTGAGCAGTGTTCTGGAAAGGAGCAGACACAGCTGGGGTGTGCCAGTGCCACGTGGGATGGCACAAACAGGGCACAGAGGCGTTTTCCTCAGTGTAGTGGGAATGCTGACAGTGCTATGCTGAAGCTCTTGCCTGCTTCACTTGTGTTCTTTGCCTGTCATTTCATGGGATTGAATTGAAATACTGTGCAGTAGTTACAGTTTGAACTGAATTTAAGTGAATGAAATTGCTTGGCAAAAGCAGCAATCTGTCACAACTAATTGGTTGTCCTTAGTAGTCACATTTAGGCCATTTTCATATTTTACTGCCATTTACTTTTACGTTCCTTTCTCAGGCCACTTTTGATAATCATTCACAATTTTTGGCTAGCCATTTCTAAAATTTCCTCTGCTGGGTGGATGACCGCTCAATGATTTTTAGCAAATGGTTAGATTAGACAAAAAATTCTTTTTTTGGTTGTATTGTTTTACATGCACAGTATGTGCTCACAGGGCTCCAGGGTGACAGTATTTGCTGTAATACACAGTTTAATAGTGGATAATCTATAGATGGTTTAATGAGTTCAGATTTGCTTACTGGTTCATTGTTGTCACCACCATTTAAAATGGGGAAGATGGGTTGTAAATAAAATACTCATCTGAATGCCTTAAAAATTGCCACATTCATGTAATAAGAGAATTACAATTATTTTTCAGAAATCATGGGAGACTTCAGTTGCTCCTACATATTCTTTGGAATGTGTGTAACCCTAGGTTTTATCACTTCTCAGTGTCTTCATAGGGTTTCTTGCAGACATGTTAGCATGCCTGACAGGTTTTAAGACATTAGCACTGACATTTTGAAGAATTGCCTTTGTGCAAAGTTGACAAAGTTGACTTGTCCTAGTGATGGAGGGAAGTTATGCTTGCTTCCTGTTTGTTCAGAGCTCCATTCTGTCATGCAGTCTGTAACATTAAAATGTGTATAAATTTACTTTCCAAAGAAGCCCGACTGACACTGATGCCAAGATGATTTTTTGCCTTTTTTATCTACTTTCTATGTATCCTCAGTGTTCTTAGCATTCCTTAAGCCTGATAACTTGGCATAGTGCTGGTAATGTGCCAGGCCAGGAGGCCAAACATCCTGAAGGCCTCGCAGCAGGAGGCTGCAACTCCTCTGGAACACACCCTGTGGAACAGAGATTTGGCCCATCCAGGGTAGAATTCCACACGTGGGGGAATAGCGCAGCATTCATCCAGGCCTCCCACTGGGGCATCCTTGGTAGAAATGCTGATTTGTAAGGTCTGTAAATGGCACAGGGGGTCTGTCACGTGTGAGCATTGCAGCACCTTCACCTTGGCCAGTAAGGATCCTAATTAAACACTGAGGTAAAACCCCTTATCCCTTAGCTGGGTCTGGCTCTCCATTTTTGGGACCAAGGAAAAGGTGTCAATACCAACTTACAGGAACATTTTAAAACATGAAACACATAAACAATTCATTTCAAACACAGAAACAATGATAATTTATCTTTTCTCATGGCCAGTGCCAGGTCTAATGTAATGTTCCATATTTAGTTGTCTGTGTATTGACACATGATCCCGTGCTAGTGAAAATGAGGGCATGGGCCACAAACTTTTTCAGTGTCATAGTCCCTGTCTTATTCTGTAGTAACACTTCCATCTCCAGGATCCATAAACCCAGTTGTGGTGATTGTGTTATGTTAACAAATTTTAACTGCTTGATTGGGTAGAATCAAATTAGAATACATAAGCAAAACTATTTGGGTTTTGATTTTTATTGTCAAAATAAGTGACCTTTCTGTATTAAACCTTTCAGACAGGTATGTTCCTACCCTGCTCAAGTCCCTGAGAAGTCAGAAGGTTGTTCATATATGTTGTGGAGAGGATCATACTGCTGCCCTTACAAAGGTACAGAACTTTAGGATATGTTTATGCTCCAATTTTTTAATGTTTCCATTGAAGGAGAAGATGCTACCTGAACAGGAAATAATAAACTAAATTCTAAATAAAATTTCTTGTAAATTTGTGGGATTAAGTTGAGGAAAGATTGGAAGAATGGTTAAATATTTGAAAAAAATCACCAAATACAAGAAGTCTTTATTTCTAAATGCTTATTTTCCTTTTTCATGCATAGAAGTTAACTCCAAACGTACTTTAAAGCTGATGGGCTGGGTTGAGGTTCTGAGTGTACTGTGAATGTTTGCAGAGATTGCCACCCATGTGCATGGCTCCAGTGTCCCTGCAGAGCCAGGGGCTCACACACCTTTTGTAGGCAGCTAATTAATTAATTAATATATTAACCAACACTTAATGTTTAAACCAAAAATATTTTCAGCAATTATACACCTTACCTCACAACAACTTTGAAACTGTGTGTGTGTGAGCGTTCTCCAAGTCCTCCTGAAGCTCAGAAGAGCCTGGCACTGTTTTCTGTCCTGCCTCAGTGACTGGGGCTCTTGGGTTTCCTCAGTGCAGTTCTGGTGATGGTTTCCAGCTGAGGGCCTGGCTGGTGCAATTAGATTTGAAAGAAACAGTCACAATTTCAAAGCATCTGAAAATGGCAAGTTTCAAAGTTGTTGTGAGGTGAGGTGTACAATTTCTGAAAATGCTTTTGGTTTAAACGTTAAAGGTGTTGGTAATTTCTTGATTAATCAAAAACTCTTCAAAAATTACATGCCTCACAACAATACTGAAATTTCTGGTTTCTTATGCTTTCAAATACTGAGGCTGTTTCAGCCATACTGTGGATCATCTGCTGAGCAGGGCAGCTTCCTGCTGGCTAATCACTTCAACATTTGCAATCTGAGTTTCAAAGCTGAAGTATACTTTTAATAGTGGGAGTTTGTTCATCAAGAAAACTGGAAAAGAGGGAAAATGAGGATTAGGATCTGTAAATGACACAAGTTAATGGCAGGACTGTTGTATGATAATAAGGAAATTAGATGAGTCTGATTTAGCACAAGTGAGGTAATGTTTCATAGCTGTGCCATGTTGTCATAACTCCAGTTAACTTGCAATTCTTCTGTGTCTCAGAACTCTGTTCATTTTCTGTCCTTTCCCTGCAATGCCAAAATCACCAGAAAAGATTTATTAAACCCCTGTTTCTGTGGAGTTTCTTGTTCTGAGATATATGATCATATTAATGTAAAATATTTATTTGTTTAGGAAGGTGGGGTTTTCACATTTGGAGCTGGAGGCTATGGCCAGCTGGGACATAACTCTACCAGCCACGAGATAAATCCCAGGAAAGTTTTTGAGCTCATGGGGAGCGTTGTCACACAAATCACCTGTGGCAGGTAAGGTCTATTCTGTGCTAACCCTGTGACTCCTACACATAACTTGCTTTGTATAAAACTTTATGTGTATTGCAATATGAAGTGGGGGTTTTCTTAGCCTTTGTGGTCAGGGAAGACAAAATGACCCCTAACAAAAGATATTTAGTGATGTTTTGGGGATTCTAAAAGCATTGATGGAAGAGCTAAAGGAAGCTGTGTATTTGAGAGGCTGTGATTTTCTAAACTGGCAGTGTGAACAGTAGTGTGAGCTGTGAGAGTTTGTTGCTGTCACTTCATTTCCTGTTGAAGAACAAGTGTGTTTGGGAAAGTACAAAGCAGTTTGCACAAATTGCCAGCTGGTTCTTCACAGGCCTGTGATGGGAGAGGGGCAGTCAGGATGGGAAGGGAAAGGAGGTGTGGGCAGTCTCTAGACATTCATTTCTGATGTGCTCTGAAGGTCAGCCAGGGGCTGGGCACTGGCAGCCCCATTCTGGGAACCTTTCCATACAAAAGGAGGGCTGCCTGTTGGAGTGTGGGTGGAATATTGCCAGTGGCAGGGCATTGCAGGGAGTGTTGGGCAGGACAGGGCCTTTCACACAGCGCTGAGCCCGGTCCTGGCCAGGCCTGCTCAAAGCTGCTTCCAGTGCTTAGCTTTGTGGTACTGAATTCTCTTTGCCCTAGGCAGCACACCACTGCATTTGTCCCTTCTTCTGGAAGAATTTACTCCTTTGGACTGGGAGGCAATGGGCAGCTGGGCACAGGGACCACCAGTAACAGGAAAAGTCCCTTCACAGTGAGAGGAAACTGGATTCCCTTTAGTACCCAGTGCCCAATGAGCACAGGTAAGCACCAGCTGATGCATTTACTGCTTGGTTGCCTGTTCCTTTCTAGGGCTTGAAATTCTTGAGTTTTAAACTGATTATGGGCTGTAATAATTTTTCCCAAACAGTCTGATTGTGCTCTGGGTTCCTGCTGTAGGAATTGCATGCCTGTGGCTGGTGGGTGGGGGCCTCTGGTAGCACCAGACCTAGAACTTAGAAAAAGATGGCATGGACCATTTTATCATTAACTGGTGTTTCAGTGTGTTGGATCAAGGTTCTGCCAGAAGGGAGCCTTTCTGTAACCCAGTGTTGATTGCAGTATCTCATTTTCACATTTTTATTCCTCTTGCAGACAGTGAGGAGTGCTACTGTGTAAAGAGAATTTTCTCTGGTGGGGACCAAAGTTTTGCACACTACTTTTATCCACAGGTAACAAATTAAGTGTAATTTGGTTCCAAAGCTTGTGAAAGTTGGATTTTAGTTTTTTTGGATGCATTTTAAACTATTTTGATGTTGAAGGTGCATGTGACTGTATTGTAAAGTTTGTTGGAGCAGTGTGGAAGCAAAAGGCACCAAGTCATGGTAGCAGCTGGAGGACTTGGATCCAGTTAGTGTGTGTTAGCTGTCAGAAATCATGTGAGATTGAGACTTTTTTGGCATAAGCTTTTTTCTTGATGGATGAATGCACTTCTTTGCATGCCTGAAGGGAAGAGTTGATTGAATATTTGAGCTCTTTGCTCCTTGCCCAGTCCTCCTCATACCTCCTTTGGTCTCTTCTGCTCTGTGGCCATTTTAATGTACCACAGTGGCAAGGAAACAAATGGAGCTTTTTGCTAAAAATTGCTGTTGGTGACATAGTTTATGTCAGTTTTATCACAGTCTTAAAGCTTACATTTTAAAGCAACAAGAATTGATCTGTTTAAATTCTGCTACCTACAAGAGTCTAGAAGGACTTTACAGTAAAAGTGGCAATGTGGAAGTGTGATGGAAGGAAAATGCTGTTGGGGGATGAGTTGGGAGAGAAAATAAAAACAAGGTGAAGATTCATGGAACTGTTTCCAGTACAGCTCAGCAGATATTAGACCATGGGGATTAATGAAGCATCAAGAGTTCAGTATGTAGGGTGAAAACTAATTTGGACACAGGGGAAAATGGATTTTAGTGGGGAAGCATGCTTATGAAGAAAAACTGAGTGCAGGTCAGACTTGCAGCAGTGCTTTGTGCTCACAGCCTGTTCTGGGTGTACAGAATCAGCAGTTTTTCTGGGATTGACTTGTTGGATTCTCTGTCTAAATTCTGGTAGAGTTTTAACCATTGCTGTATTTGAGAGAAACTTGCTTAGCAGGTGTACACCTGAAGATTGCTTATAATGGAGATTCAAAACTTGTCTCTTAAAGCTTCCTTAATAACTTTATGTGCAATTTTCATAATTACTGGAGTAGTTTCTGACTAATTGAGGTGAACTGGAGGCTGTATGAATGCAGTTATTGTGGCTTGTTCTGTACAGAAGGTATTAGCAGTAGATGAACTTCGATGCTGCAGAAGTATCCCTTTAGAACTCTTTGGTTTGGTAATTTGTGTTGAATCCTTCCTTAGTTCTGTGTGTACTGTGCCCCTGGGGGTTGTGTGTCCCTGCCATTTAGGGGGCCCAGCCAAAATCCATTTTGGGCTGCTCAGTTCCCTGAGTTATTTCCTTTGGCTGGACAGAAGGGAAATGGCAGAAGTGCTCCTCGAGCTGATGCTGTGGGACGGGATCAGAAGTGCTGATTTTTGGCAGCAGGTAGCCATTGTCACACTGAGTCAGCTGATGGCATCCTCAGGAGGAATGTTTTCTGTTGATAGTTTCATCTTGGTTTTGGTGCTATTTGCCTTCTCTTTTTGAACCAATGCTCCTACTGAAAACAATGATCTTGCTTCTCCTCTTTACTATCACAGCTCTTAGTGGAATTCAATTTTCTGTGAGCAGCACTTCCAAATGCAGCTCCTCTGATGAGGCAGGGCGTGTTCACAGAGGCACGATCATTCTCAGAGGAGCCTGGTGGCAGTGGGGTGGAAGAACATCTGTCTGGAGAATGGAATGGCTCCTTTGCTGTGTGCTCACAGCTTGGCAGGGAGCTGAGTGCCTCCTGTGGCTGCAGGGCAAGAGATGCTTGCTGCTCACACCTGAAGCTCAGTTAGTGATGTGCAGGGAGCTGCCATTTAGCAAGGTGTGTGAATTATCACCTAATCCAGCTGGTTTTATGCATGCTCTGCTTTCACAGGGAGGCAGAGCTGTTAAACACAGAGTATTTCACTGCAATAGTCTGGGTAGGCAAATGGTCAGCTATGACAGCTCAGCCTTGGCTGATTTTTCTGGAAATCAATTCTGTGTGCCTGACTCTTTATGTTTTCTTTACAATTTATTTAGAACATGGTGCCACCAGATGATTTTAGGAATCCTGACCTTTTGAAGCAGATCTGGACTGTGAATGAAATGTTTATTCAAAAATTGCTGAGTTTCCCATCTGGAAGACTTCCTGTAGAGATAGCTAAGTAAGTGATGGAAGGGACAGGAGTGGTCTTTGGTGATTCTGCTTCTGAATTGAGCATTAGTGGGGCTTTGGACTATTTGTAATTACTGATTTTGAGACGTGCAGAGCTCTTGCTGTGCTTTCATTGTCGTGCTTGTTGAGTAGTTTAGATCCTTGAGACTGTGGCATCTCTGCTCCAGCTTAGATGATTATACAAGATAAATTAAGTATCTAATTGCACATTGAAAATTAGCAATGCATCTAAAGGAATATGAGAACAACTCAAAGATTATTGCTTCTATTTTAATAAAAGAGTATGCAAAGCAAGATTGGCTGTGATTTGAGCTGTCCTAAGTGTTGAGTCTTGAATGGAAGTTTAATCTAGTATTGCCTAGTCACATTGGAGTCATCCTTTGCGCAGTCTAATTCGTTAGGGATTAAATACAGGGGTTTTTATTTATTGCAAACGCTGATTTTTAAAAGGAAAACCAAATGTAACATTTCGTGTGACCAATTTCAGTGAAATTGATGGAACGTTCTCCTCTGCTGGGTGCCTGAATGGGAGCTTTTTGGCACTGAGGTAAGTGGTGGGCTTTTACCAGGTGTTCCTGTGGTGACTGCCTTCCTGGTGTCCCTGGGACACCTTCCCAGGGTTTCCTGTCCCATTCCTGTCTCATTCCTCCATTGAAACTCCTGCTTCTTTCCTGCCCTGTGTTTTGTCAGCTGCCCCAGTGAGGATGGCTCCATGTGAGCCAGCAGAGCTCATCACATTTGTCACCCCTGGGTTGTTGGTAATTCCAGGGCAGTCCCTTGTGTGGGATGGTTCACATCCAAGTCTCTTTGTGAGATTTTCTTGTGGTTAGAGGAGATTTTTTCTGGTTGTTTCTTAGTTGTTTCTAAGGCCATATAAAACATGGAAGTCTGATATATTTTAAATCCTTAGTCAGTGGGTCTAAAAGTCAGGGGGTTAAAGTCTTGAGTTGCTGAGAGCACAGGATTGAGTCTTTCTGGTTTTTCCCTTCCTGCAGCAATGATGATCATTACAAAACCAGTGCTAGATTCTCAGGGGTTGACATGAATGCTGCTAGACTACTCTTCCACAAACTCATACAGCCTGAGCACGCTCAGATATCACAACAGGTTTGTGCTGTGTGTTTTCTTCACATTTGGGATTATCTTTCTGGGTTACAGCTCTCCAGAAATACTTCTGTTATGCTTGATCCAACCCTGTAAATGGATTTATTTACTCAATAATGTATTGACTGCAGATGTGTGAAACTGTGTTTTGTTGAGACAATTAGGTGATACACCAGTGTATTCTATTTTAATATTTACTGTCATTGTCTAAATGTATAATAGTTTTCACCGAAGCTCTTAATTATTGTCTTCTAGATTAGTTTTCATATACATGGGCATTTTGTTTAAAATCTCAATTGTATTAAAATAAACAGAATTTTCTGATGTGCTGTAGGTGGCAGCTAGTTTGGAGAAGAACCTTATTCCCAAATTGACCAGCTCCTTACCAGATGTTGAAGCTTTGAGGCTGTATCTCACTCTACCAGAGTGCCCACTGATGAGTGATGAAAACAATTTCACAACGTTAGCTATTCCTTTTGGAGCAGCTATTCTGAACCTGGAAAAAGCTCCTCTGAAAGTTCTTGGTAAGAAACTGAATTTTTACTCTTAAAACTAAGGATCTGCAGATGAAAATGTGCAGAAATTCCATCAGTGAGACCTGGCCTTGGCAGCACCTGCTGTGTATTTACAGTTCCCTGCAATTCCCCAGTGAGAAAGTTAAGGCTCAGCATTGCTTGGTGTAAGAAAACACTTATTCTGTTGCTTCAGGGTGAGTTAGCAGGCCATCCCTGTGAATTCATGTGCTATTGTAGTTTTTGGACTGATGCCATTTGGGAGGAATTACGCCATGTAGCTCAGTGTAATTGATATGTGTCTTTGCTTTTTAAAGTGAAAATTATGTGGTCAGACAGCTAACAAGCTCTAAGCAATTTACAGAAGTGTTGCAGAGCAGATGTTAAATTGTCTTGGTTGTGACTGCAGCACCTGTTCTGAGCTTCTGAGGCAGTTGATCTTTTCTTGCTGGTGGTGCCAAGATGTGGTCTTCAAATATGCAGCTGGGAATAGCTCTGGTTTTTTAACTCTACTTCTTTACACTTTCTTGTTGTGCCTCAGCTTAAGGAAATTCAGCCTAAAGAATTGTTTTTGGAATATTTTGCTATTAATTGGTTTATTTTTGAGAGGGTTCTTTCATTTTCCTCAGTTATGCTTTGCCTTGTAATCTCACTTTGGTTTTTTCAGTAGTTTTTGGTGAGCGTAAAGAAAAGCAAACTGACAGATTTTAGAGCTCTAGATCCTTTTCCATCATTTTCTGTTGCTCTCACTACTGTTCCCTTAAGATTTCAGGTTTTGATCCATCTTTTCTTATCAAATGTTACATTGTGACACTGTCTGGATGAGCCGACTTGAGGGGACTTAGATTTGATGTGTAGCAATAGCACATTTGTTGTGCTGCAGCTTTCTTTTCAGAGTCTGCAATAAGTGATGCTTGTGCTTTCTAGCCAGACATGTTTGTTAGTTAAGAGATAACATAACAGTGTGTGGCAGTGACAAGTACTAAATTTGTGTTCACCATGTGTTGACAGAAAATTGGTGGTCTGTGCTTGAGCCTCCCTTGTTCCTCAAGATAGTGGAACTCTACAAGGATGTCGTGGTGCACCTTTTGAAGGTGTGCAAGATGGGCATTCCCCCTTCTGACAGGAGAATACTCACCAATTTCCTCCACACAGCCTTCAGAGTTCTGGAAATCCTGCACAGGGTAAGTTTGTGGTGTTTCTGAGCAGCTCCTGGGCTGCTTGGCTTGGTCAGCATCTCTGTGCTGGGCACTTGGTGGAAGCTAAGTTACTGATCAGTGTGAGGGATCAGAATTGCACCTACAGAAATATCTGTAGCTCTTCCATCTGGACCTATGAATCATTGGGATTCTGGGTTCCAGCCTGACAGGATGGTGATGGAATTAACTGGTTTTTGGGAACACAGAGTTACCCAGTCCTTTGCTTCTGTGTGGATTAAAGTGAGAGGGGGGGAAGGGGGTGGCAGCTCTGGGGTATTTTGCAGATATTGAGTATCTGGTGGTTTGGAGGGGGATGTGGGAGGTATTTGTGAAAAGTAGGCTTAGATTATCTGAGTATAAAGGCAGGATAAACTTGCTGCCTTGCCAGTTAGCAGTGCTTGGGAAAAGAAGTGTGTATGAGGAAAATGGGGATGCTTCTGGATTAAAATTGTACTGTAGAGACAAGCCTCTGTACAAAGTTACTTTTCCCACATCTCTCTTTTTTTAAGCTTATTGTTTTTAGATGGAAACTGTTCCTCTGCTCACAGGTGATAGTGTCCATATTATAACTAAGACTAGAGTTATTGAATCATAATTCTTTAACCTGTGTGAATACAGGTTATTATTTATTCCCTTGTGCACATGAATGTGTGTACTATCACTGTTCCTCTGAGGTGTTTCAGAGTGGCAGCCCTGTTATGCAATAACTGTAGTGCAGTTCATTGTATTTTCCTTCACTCTTTGATGGGATTTTGAATAGTCCCTGTATCCATGTTTTTAACATTGTTTTTTGCTTTCTTGTAGGCACTGTTGTTTTTCTAGATTTTTTTTGGTAGCTGGGTATCTGTGGCTGATGTATGAAATGCTTGAAAAACATGGAAAAATATCCCTTTGAAAGCTAATAAAAAATAAATTGCACTTCCTTAGGTAAATGAAAGAGGACAAGTTATACAGTATGACAGATTTTACATTCATGAGATACAAGATTTGATAGATATCAGAAATGACTATGCCAACTGGTTCCAGCAGCAGGTGTTGGGAATGGTAAGTTGTGTTGAGTTTTATTTGGGTTTTTGTGGGTGTTTTCTTCCCATGTTTTGTGTTTGTTTTATCCCTTTAAAGAAACCAGTAGATTCTCTAAGCCTGGGGATTTTTTTTCATAATTTTTTAAAATTTTTTTTTCATACAAATACCTTCAGAGATGAGCAGTGCTGAGCAGACTGGTCTCAGGTGCTGGCTAAAGAGAAATTGTTGAGAAGGTGTTTTTCTCCTGGGGTGTCATTCCTAGGACTGACACTGCTCAGTATTTGAATCCGTCAGTTAAAATGTGATTCAGAATTGCTCTCACTGAACACTTGCTATGTCAAAAACGTTGGGAATGTAAGAATCCACAGTAGGAAAACATGCAGAATAATCTGCATTGCCACATTAGACAGGTCCAGTGAGTGAGCAGGCTGCAGCTCTCTTGGGTAATGAGTGCAGCAGGAGCTGCAGGGGCAGATAACTGATGGAATTTCCTACTTGGAGTTTAGCAGCCACAACTGAGATAATTAATTCCTGCATCTGTAAACACAGAAGAGTGATAAGTGGGAGCAAATTAATGACTGTGCAGACAATTAGTGAGTTGGATAGGTTTTTGCACAGTTCCTTGACTTTAGCTTTGAAAGAATATTGTAAGTAATTTAATAAGTTTTCTCTAGCCACCCATATTTTATTATTTTACAACAGTACCAGCAGATGTCATTAATTAATGTGTGGTGGAAGTAAACATTTTAAGTGTGTAATTTTGTGCATCCAAGCAAACATGGTACTTTAGCAGCCCTGTTTTTAAAGACTGATAAACAGGGTGTTGAAAGACAAGCTTGTATTTAATAAATGAATTAGAATGTTTATGGTTAATGTTTATTTCTCAGTAAACCTTCTCTTGGGGGGAAGCAGTAAATAAATATTTTTTGAATTCTACATCAGAGATGAGTAATTAATGCAGACACTAATGCTGCTTTTTCATCTTAATTGTTGCTACCTTTGTGCAAATGCTGTCATAGGATGTCAACCATGGATTAACTGAGGTAAGATTGGATGCAGTCTGATTTCTTTGGAAGAATGTAAGGAAATCAGAAACGTTAAGGATTGTCTGCTGTGTTCTGTTGGGAGTAAAGCTTCAAATTAGCCATGGCTGTAATCTGAAAAAAATCTTGTGGTGTAAAAATATGTAATTGTCTCTATTGCAAATTTGGAACAGCAGTTGGAAAAAAGGGTTACTTCTGTGCCCACTAGCTGCAATAACAGTTCTGAAGTAAAAATGTGCTAAGTGAGAGTGTTGTTTGTGCCTTGCTTGATTGAGTTTTGTTGGGGTTTTTTTTTGTTTGTTTTTGGCTGAAGTACTAAACAATTAAAAATCTACTTCATGTTCCTTAGATGCTTTGGTTCTGCATTGATAATAAGTCAGGGTTGAGTTCTCTTTCCAGTAAAATAGATCTATTAAATGAGTGCTACTGTGGTTTTTTTAACCAGGATTGTGGCTTTTGAATGAGCTGAGCTATGACATGGTTCTTCTCATTGCAGTTAACAGAGGTTCCTGTTATAATTTGCACATACCCATTTGTATTTGATGCCCAGGCAAAGACAACTCTCTTGCAAACCGATGCAATCATACAGATGCAGGTAGGAGGCTCTGTTTTTAATGGTTCAGATTCATTCTTTTTTTTTCCCTGAGTTGGGGACCCTGGGGGTTCCTGTTGTATTTTTTTGTTTGGCTGGTTGGTGGTGTTGTTTGGGGTTTTTTTTTGTGGTTTGTTTGTTTGGTTTTTTTTGTTTGTTTGTGGGTTTTTGTTGGTTTTTGTTTGTGTTTTTTGTCGTTGGCTTTTTGTGGTGTTTTGTTTTTTTTAACTCTGTGCTATTTCTCCCCCCTAAAAATCAAGGATCTAGTTTTAATTTCAGGGTGTGCACACAATAGAGGGTAGTGGGGTTGGGATCACATTGAAATTAGACTGTTTTGTACTTGCCATACATTTCCAAGGAACTTCTTTTCCTTTCAGTAGTGAGATTGGTTTTTTTATGTGTTATCAACCCACAGTATAGGTACAAAAACCCCAAACCCACAACCCAAACAAAGCAACAAACATAAAACCCCCAGCAGCTCCCACAACCAGGGAACAACCCCACCTCCCATATGAGCAGACTTGGAATATTACCTTGGTCATTGATCTGACTCTGAAAATAACCAGATGATGGAAGTCATGCTCAGGTAATGGGCTTGTGTAGGAAAATATTACCTTGCTAATTAATAATAAATGTCCTTTATGTGCCTTTAAAAATGGATGTGCACAGTCAGTAACCAACATTTGATGGATTCAGGGAAATGTTCACATTGAATGTTTCTATTAATAATATTAAATAGCATTAAAACACACAAACTCTCAAGAGTTCTCTGTCGTATTCAGAACATTTGCAACAGCATTTTCTTTTTCAAACAATTTTAATACAGAAATTATCATGCAAGTTAAATGAATTGCTTTTCATGCTGTGAGTTAGTTTTTAATGTATGTTTGGTTTCATGCCAGATTTATATTAAACAGCTACTCTTCATTAGATGGAATGCAGGATCTTTTTGCTTCCTTTGGAATGTTAAAACCTGAGTTCTTACACTTCCCTGGGAGCAATGGGTAAAGGAAAAATATTTCCTAAAGTCAAATACTTGCTGAGATAAAAGGAATGCAGAGAAAAGTTGGGCGAATTCAGTAGTTATTGCCGTCTGCATTCTGCAGACAAGACTGCTGGCCAGGTGGTCCTGACAGGAGCTTTTCACTTTGTTTTCCTGCAGATGGCTGTGGATCAGGCCCACAGGCAGAATCTGTCTTCTCTCTTCCTGCCAGTGTTTGAGTCTGTGAACCCCTGCCTGATAGTGATGGTGCGGAGGGACAACATCGTGGGCGACGCCGTGGAGGTGCTCCGGAAAACAAAGAACGTGGACTACAAGAAGCCCCTCAAGGTATCCCAGGACACTGCTCAGGGTGCTGCAGGATGCTTTGGGGCATCTTTGGACACTCTGTCTGCAGTGCAGTGCTCACTGGGGTGTGTGTTTCAGGTCATTTTTGTAGGGGAGGAAGCCGTCGATGCTGGAGGCGTTCGCAAAGAGTTTTTCTTGCTCATCATGAGGGAGTTGCTAGATCCCAAGTATGGAATGTTCAGGTACTACGAGGAGTCCAGGCTGATCTGGTTCTCTGATAAGGTAGGCTGTGGTCTGTATTCACTCATTTTAATTTACAGGATTTATATTAATAATATATGAACATTGTAGTTGGTGGTGGTTTTATTTCATGAGTAGGAGCTGAAGCAAGTGTTCTCAAAAAAGTTAAATTTCTTTGGCCATTGTTAGATCAAAACTTCCCTCATTCCTTGTTTACTCCTTACTGGTTGTCCCCAAGCCCTCCAGATTTTTAGGAAGAAGTAACCAGAACAAACTGATTCCAAGGGCAGGGTCAGGAAGTCAGGGTGCAGAGACAAATTCTGGGGGTGGCCTGTTGAACAGGGCTCCCTGTGTGCACTTGCATTTATGGGTGATGGGTGCTCATGGAGTTGTACTTTATTGGAAGGTTTGATCCCTGACTTTTAAATCATCTTTCAAAGAACACTGACTGGGGTGGCTGGATCCCAAATACCTGAATATTTACATTCCCACAGTTGTGCTTAAAGCCTTGGTAATTAATTCTGAGGGTTTCAATAGTGAACTCCTCCCTCTTCCTCCCCAGAATAATTTGTTTTAAAATTGACATCTTAAATCACTGAGCAGTGCAATAGGAAGTGACTGACAAAAGCAGAACCTTAGTGCAGTCTGGGTCCCCTGTGACACAGGATATGTTGCAGCTCAGCCTTTTTCATTTTAAGTAGAAAGGATTCTGTTCCCTTGGATTTCAGTCTCAGCTGGTTAAACTTTATTGTGTTTTCCTTGGTACTTACATATTTAAAGAAAATATGAATTAAATTCACTCAGATTATACTGTACTGTACATTTCTTCCTGCACTCTGCAAGGTTAAAATAACTTCTTTATTTTAAACCATTTTGTCTGTTTTCTGTTCTTAGACCTTTGAAGACAGTGACTTGTTTCATTTGATTGGTGTTGTCTGTGGGCTAGCAATATATAATTTTACTATTGTAGACCTTCATTTTCCTCTGGCTTTGTACAAAAAGCTATTGAATCAGAAACCATCCCTGGATGACTTAAAAGAATTGATGCCAGATGTTGGCAGGTAAGCAAGAAAGAAAAACGGGTGTTGGTAGAAATTAATTTTGAAATCAGCATTTTCCTCTAGGAACATTACATTTCCTTTCCACAGTCACTGGGAAAACAGCTCAGAGTAAATTGCAGCCACTGTGTCATTTGGTGTAAATGTAATAAACACCTGTGTCCCAGTGCCTGGTGTTAGTGATTGTCTCTTCTGTTTTATGATCCTACAGGAATTTTAGGGGGAAAAAAACCCTTTGAAATTCAAACCCCTCGAGCTTTAGCCACTAATTTTATAAGCCTAAATGTGAACATAGTTTCATTCCTAAATTAAATCCATCAAGGAAATATTTTTGCTTATTTCAGGAACAAATGCATGCTAAATATTTACTTTTGACCAGGGATTTGAATAGGACTGACTAGCAGGTAGGAGGCTCAAATGAACAGAAGAGGCTGCTTGCTTGCCTCAGTGTTGTGGATGGCAAAGTTTTCATAGATTCAAGGAGAAATCAAAGGTGTTAATGGAAGAGCCAGCCAGTGGTTTTTAATTACCAGGTGCCTCTGCTTTGGGAACCCCTTAGCTGAAGTCTTGGGGCAGGAATGTTCTCTCTTCACCCCATGGGATAACCAAAATGAAATGATTGCTTGGAATTTCCCAGCACTGCACAAGTTGCAAGTCAATAAGATAATGAATGAAATAACAGTAGAAAGATACTTTTAAAATTTGAATTATCAAAGCATAAAGAACACTTCAAAATAAATTCATTTTTCTTTCCCCTGGTGCAAGTATTTTGTAACTTATTTTGCAGGGGAATGCAACAGCTACTGGACTATCCAGAGGATGACATAGAAGAAGCATTTTGTCTTAATTTTACTGTAAGTTTTCTGTAGTGTTTGAAGTATGTCTTGCCAAGCTCACACCATCTATTGTAATTGCCTCTGATGGAGTGTTTGAACAAAAGCATCAGCAGCTGATTCCCATGGGGTTTAGCTCCTGTGTCTGCCATTCATCTTGCTGTTCACTAAGTGATGGGAAGAAGTATTTATGCCATAAATAAGATTTGCACAATTTTTGTTTGTTTCAAATAGATCACTGTGGAAAACTTTGGTACAACAGAAATTAAGGAGCTTGTTCCTAAAGGTGCTGACATTCCTGTAGTCAAACAAAATAGGTGAGTTGTGTGGGTTGGTGTTGCTGGGCTGCTGTGAATGCCCTTTGCTGGGCTCTGACACTGCTGTGGGAGGCAAAGCTGCTCTGGCTGTTTGCCCAAGCTCTTCTCTGCTGTTGTCCTGTATTGACACAGACAGGCTGTGCCCCATCCCTGGGGGTGGACAGGGCTTGGACCAGCCTGCTCTGCTTGAAGATGTCCCTGCCCGTGGCAGGAGGCTGGACTGGATCTCCAGAGGTCACCTTCAAGCCCAGTTATAAGATTTTATAAGATTAAAAATGTTGGAGGTGCTGGTGATGCCTTGGAGTGCCTGCCTAGGCCAGAGGCTAGACAAAGTTAGGGGAGTAATGTGGGTATTTATTCAAGGCCTGGGCAGCCAGAAGCCTTCCAGAGGCTGCACCCAAGCTGGACAATGGTCACCAGTTTTTCAGACAGAGATCAGTTTGGTCTGTTTGCACATGAGGGGTTAAAGCTCCAATTGCAGCCTCAGGCAATGAAGTCACGTTCCCCTAGGTTGCTGCCCCCCAGTTCACTGTTGTTTGTACTTTTTGGGGCCTGAGGCTGTCTTTGGGTCACAGGCCCAGAGGGATTGTTTTGTCTAAATAAATGTGAAGGGAGTTCACTAACACTGTGTATGGAGTTCAGAGTTGTGCACTAATGCAGTGCAGGATGTGAAAAAATAAAAGCTGAAGCCTTAAGGCATCACTGCAGGAAGCTGCATATCACTGAAATTCAGTAATGATGAGAACTCTGACTTGAGGGCCATTATTACAACTCCTCATTCATACATGAGTATGATTTCAGTGCAGTCTTCCCTTTGTGGAGTAGATAACATTAAATAAGTTAATCCAGTGTTGTTGTCAGAAGAGGAGTCACAGGAGGGTTTTTTCCTCAGTCAAGGATTCTGTAACTTTTATTTATAAAAACAGTCTTTCCTGCCCTTTGTTCCCTTTCTGCTCCTGGAAGATAGGCAGAACATACCTGCTGGTGCTTTTGTCCCCTTTTTGCAGAATTTTCCAGTCTGTTCTGTGATCTTTATGAATTCTCTGTGCTTGTACTTCTCCCAGGCAAAAGGGAGAATTGAATGGAAAGAATTGAATGGAATTTAATGCACAGGGAAAACACTGCAGCTCTGCAGTTCTCTGGTGTAGGTTTGATGTTCTGTCACTAAGAGACTGTAAAATTGAGTTATGGGAAGGGTTTCAAGGTGCCTATGGAATGCCTTCTGCATTGCTACCACACATTGTCTTGCAGTAATGAAGAATTCCTCTTTCTCAAGCTCTAAATATTCCCTGATGCTTCAGTTAATTTTATAATATAAATTAGTTTATCACTGTGACTTTTCCCTGGAGCATCCTTGCACTGTTAGTGTTACACAAGTTACCTGCCCTCCATGGATAAGGAGATCTCATGGAGTGCTGAAGGGGAGCAGTGTGGATCTCCACTTTGGTCATCTCCAGCATTTTCAGTGCAGCAGCTGCAGTAAACACATCATCTAAATGTGTTTGTGTGAGTCTGTAAACTGCTGGTGGTGTTGCTCAGGGGCTGGGGGTGGTGTTGGAATGCATTCTGTCTGCACAGTGAACATGTGTTGGTGGGATGGCTGTAATGTGCAGCCGAGGGCACTGCCAGTGCAGAAACTAAGCACTGTGCACTGGCATTGATTCAGAAACCACCATAAATGCTGTATCACACCAAGGAGTTTCAGATCTCCCTTCAGTGCTGCTGGAGATGTTTCCAGCAGGATCTGAGAACTCCTTGTACCAAGCACAGATAACAGCCCATCTGTTCCTCACTATCCCAGCTCCTTGGCACTGGTCTTTTTGCTGTGCAAGACTCAAATGTCCTTTTGAAGTCGATTTGCATTTTTAGTGCAAATATGGTAATCTTTTTAATTTAAAAAAATGGAGCAGTGAGTTTGATTAGTGGCTTTCAGGACACTCCCTGGAATTCAGGCCTTCCAGCTTGTTGCCACTGAGTCCAGTTCACTGCAGTGCACACAAGGGAGGTGTTTGTAGTGCCTGAGGTATATAACATTAAATGTTCCTGCTTTTGTGTTGCAGACTGCCTTTGGGGGTGTGTTGGGAAATACATTCATGTGCCATTTTATCTTCACTGTGGTTGTTACATAAAGCAGGCAATACAATGTGTTGGGCTCCTGGTTGCTTCATTGTCTGTTCTGTACAGAAATGGCCACTGGTTTACTGGTAAAAGGATGACCTGTACTACTTCCTCTTGATTTCCTTAACATAATTTTTCTTTCTCTTTGTACAGGCAAGATTTTGTAGATGCATATGTGGATTACATCTTCAATACATCTGTGGCTTCCCTATACAGTGCATTCCATGAAGGCTTCCACAAAGTGTGTGGAGGCAAAGTTCTTCAGCTCTTCCAGCCCAGTGAGCTGCAGGCAATGGTGATTGGGAACACAAATTATGACTGGAAGGAGTTGGAGAAGGTGAGAACCAGAGTTAGCTTTTGCTTTTGTATAATTCTAATTTCAGGGTGCAAAAGCAGCTAGGTGTCCTCTTGAGCTCTGTTTTAATTAATGTGATTCCTGTTATTTATTGACACCTTGAAACATCAGTGAATGAAGATCCTAAAATATTATTTACCTTCCTGCTTTAACTCTTTCCATCTAATTTCTGAAGGAAATCAGACTTAGAGGAGAGGCAGAAAAATCCACAGAACCCTGAGGCAACTATACAATCTTTCATATTAGACATGAGAAAGCGAGGTGATTGCACACAGTTATTAAAAGTAAATATTCTCGATTGTCAGAGCTCAGTGAGACTTGGTCTCAGTTGGGATTGAAAATGCTTTGCAGTACAGGCATCTGTCCCTGTATTGAATTCAGAGTGAGCAGCTGAAGGAAATGGAGGGAGAAAAGTTGTAGTAGTGTGTCACTTGCTGTGTGCCTGCACACAAACTGCATTCATTCTGCCAGCTTATCCAGCTGTTCTGTGAGCAAGCAATAACCCCATTTCCTGCTCATTTTAGAACACAGAATACAAAGGAGAATACTGGGCAGACCATCCTACAATTAAAATATTCTGGGAGGTTTTTCACGAGTTGTCTTTGGAGAAGAAGAAGCAGTTCTTGTGTAAGTATTGGAAATTATTTCACAGAAGTTTCTAACTGAGCAGGATCACTGGGATTTCAGGCTGTTGCTGTACGAGGGCAGGTGTAAGTATTTGTAATGATGTGATTAACTATTTGGGAAAAAAAAGCATGATAGAAAAAAATGATTGTGAGCTTGTCTTTGATTTTCTTGGGGGTGTCCTGAGTCATTCTGGGTGATTGGTAGTTACAGATCACAGTAGCTCAGAGCAGCATTAAAAAAAAGAAAAGCCAACCCCCCAAAACACCAACAACCTCATCTGCTGGTGGCATTTATTTGGTAACTAGGATATCTTTTCCTGTGCTTTGACATATAGTCCACATCCTCCAGGTTTTTCACTGCACAGAGATGGAAATTTGGAGTAGTAACTGATTGTGAATCTGTCAAGACACTGATATAAGTGGTAATGTACAGGTGATAAAGTAATCAAAGCTTGTTGTGAGTGAGGATTTGCTTGGAATCGATCACAGATTAGTTTCCAGTTCAGATAAATTACTGAACAAACTAATTGTGTTTACAAGATTCTTGGAAATGCTCAGTAAAGATGCAGCCAGTGGATTTTAAGTTAGAAGGTTCTGTTGCATGAAAAACTTTATAGTATTTGAAGGACTGTTTGGTTTCATATGCTAAAATGAAATACTTTCCTTTATGGATCACTTGTTGTGTTACAGTTATGAGCTCAGATGTAGAGGGTAGAGACAGGGTGGAGTCATTATTCCCTGTTTCCCAGAGTTCACAGAATGCTGGTGTGAAAAGCTGGCCATTGCTGGAATGATGACAAAAGGCCAGCAATGATTAGAGCAGCATAAGTGACACAGACAGTCTTCAGCTCGATATTACAAGGCTCTGTTTTTCCTTGGCAGTGTTTCTGACAGGCAGCGATCGGATCCCCATCCTCGGAATGAAGTGTCTGAAACTGGTCATCCAGCCAACAGGAGGGGGAGAAGATTACCTGCCCGTAGCTCACACTTGCTTTAATCTTCTTGATCTTCCAAAATACACTGATAAAGAAACCCTGAAGTCTAAGTTGATCCAGGCTATAGACCACTATGAAGGTTTCAGTTTAGTATAACTTGAGCAATGAAAGTTCCGTGTACCGTGGGATCATTGAGTTTTCGTGTCTTTCTTGTGGTGGTAAATTCAGTGGATTAAGTGATGCAGTTGATAATATAACTGATTATTTGCAAAAAAATGTTCAGTGCTATGGATATTCATGAGAGCCAAAAAAAATCATTTCCAAAACTGAGGAGCTGTCTTAATACATATACCTTCCTGTACAGAGCCATGTGGATTTTGCCATCTTACAATAAAAATGAGAGTATTGTGAATGGGAGTCAAGTTTCACTAACAAGAATTAACATTTCACCTTAAGCAAACAATTTGGCGTGTGAGTGCATGAGAGACTTGCTTCAGTTTTTCAAATCACTTAGTAAGAACATTTAACTTCTTCCCTGATAAATTCACTTGGTACCTTTTCATTTTGTAAATAATAAATTTTTGTGATAAAATAGTTCTGTTCCAATACCGGTATGGTTTCTATTGCTTGTAATTGAATATGAGCTTATTTTATGGCTTTTAACAAAAAAAAAAAAAAAAAAAGTAATTACTCTGATTTCTGAAGATATCTATTTTTCTGGTTTGTTTTAAGAACCTTAATGAAAGTGATTGTTCAAGAGACATTCATCCTCACAATGTACAATCCATGAAGCAGTCACTTAGTGCCGATACAAAACCGCAGCCAATGGCATTTTTAATCTGTGGATGGACAAGCTGACTTGAGACACCGCTTTCTTTTTAAGGACTGATTCTGTAATTAAGTGGACACAGTTATAAAAGAGGTTAACTTATGATTTGAAACCTCTGCGGTCATGTGTCAAGAATACAGCTGAAAAGAAAAAGGTGCACCAGCCAATTGTTGCTGTCAAGAGGTTAAAACGTTTATTTTTAAATGCTGAAAGCGTAGTTTATGGTTTCTAATAGAATTTTCACTTTTTTCCAGATAAATGCATTTGAAATAACCTTTAACACCCCTCTCCCTTTTTTCTTAAGATTTTATTTTTAGTATAATTGCCCTGAGACGATTGTGCTTAGCTGGACACTTTTGGATTTGACTTTTCCTTCTCTGGTTAAATTCCAGATTTTGTGGTGTTAATGCATATGTGACTTGCAGCTGTGAAACAAATATTTATTTTTTTTAGATTTTTAAATGCAGTGAAAAAATTCAAGCTATAATAAAAGACTTGAATGAAAACCTTTGTTGGTTGATGTGTACGGATGCTTGCAGCAAGCAGAGTTCTTCAGCTGGAGAGGAACTTCAGTGCATTAAATTGGAGAGTACAACTAGGAAAAGCAGGGAAATGCAGTCATTGCAATAAGCTGTATAACATCCATTTTCTGTGCTGGCAGTACATATTGATATAATACAAAGAAAAAGGTCAGTACAGTTAAAATCAGTGTTTTTCCTTAACACTGTTTTTTACAGCTTTCTCACACAGTGTAACCTCTTAGTAATTTCTTTGTATGCAGCCCATAGTCCATCTTTTCCAACTTTTGTTACCTGGCTCGGAAATCCTCCCTCTTGGAAAAAACAAGAAACCAGTAAATACTAAAGCAGCTTAATCTCATTGTACATGGAAGAAAGAAAAGGAGAGAAGAAAGAGGAAGAAAGGGTATTATGCAGTCATTTTACCAGGTAATACCAAACCACCATTTTTAATTATGAAACACCAAAAGTTAGATATTCAGAAGTTAGGAAGTGGCTAATGTAAAATTATCTTCTTCCTTTCTCCCCTGTGTATTATTGCATGTCCAAGTGCTGGGTTTTTCCCATGGGAGCCTTGTTTCCTTTGCTGCTGGTGTTTGCTCAGTAAGAAGGGCTTTCTGTGCAGTTGTGATTTAGTCCATATCATGCAAATCCAGTGGTACATGTATGTGTTTCATTTCCCTGTGGGATATTCTCTGGCTTTTGCTGTATTGGATTTCTAGTCAATGTCAGTGTTAACCTGAAGGGTGACTAAGGAACCTCATTCTGTAAGTGAGGGCTCAGAGGCAGAATCCAAGCTGTAATTCACTTGCCCAATTTAGGATGCACTAAACATCATAGATGTCCTTCGTTTTTGATGTGCAGTTCTTGCTGACCAAACTGCTGTGCCAGGTGCTTCATGTAGCTGCAAAAATTTCTCCATCATGAGGCAGACACATTCCTTAGTCTCTTGGAACATGAGTTTGGGAGGAGGGTGGTGGTTCTGGAATGGTTGATTTAACATCAGAGCCCACTGGCAGAGCAAGGCTGGAGCCACTTCCCTCAGGACAGCACTCACCTGAGAATTCTCTGCAGCTCTGGCCTTGGTTTGACTCACTTCTGCAGGAAATGCAGAGGGCTCCTGCAGTGCTGAATGCTCCTGGTGCTCTTACAGGTGTCAGGTCGCTCTGCAGGGAGGCAGTGCCCAGCTGTCTGTGTGACACCAGAACAATAACCAGAGGTGGCATCACTTGTGCCAGGCAGTTGGAGGCTTCCTGCAGTGTTCCCTTGGCAGTCACAGCAGCCCTGGGCAGCACAGCTCTGCTGGAATTGTGCCCTGAGGCAGCAGGAAGTGCTTTCTCTTGCTTGGATCAGGTATCATTTGTATACAATATTTGGTGCTGTGCAACATGTAAGAAAGGGGGAAAACCCCATTTTGTGTGTAGCTGAAATAGCCATGATGTTAGTGAAGAAAGCTTAGAGCTTTCCTTTTCCTCGGACCTTGTTACTCAGGAAACCTTGGGTACCTCTGCTAAAAGGGTAACACAAACTGGGGAATGGCAGCAGTTTGGGATTCAGGGGGAGCATTTTACAATAATTAATTTTAAAGTATTTTTATTTGATTATTAGATTAGCATTTGATAAAGATTCAGAATAATCAGTGGAGAAGACCAGTTGCATTGCCATCGTGACTGCTGAGGGAGATTTGCTGTTGCCAGAGCAGTGCAGCCATGGCCTGGATTCCACGTGAGTGCAGGGATGGAGGCTGAGTTTGCCTGGCAGAATCCCCAGGCTTTTTGAGCTACAGGCACAGCAGAGGTTTGTCCCTCATTTTCCAGGGCCAAGGTAAGAACCCAGTGCAGAGCTGTTAAAGCAGTGAGCCCTGCTTCAGCACAATGGTTTGTGTCCTTTGGCACTTTGTGGGAGTTGCTGTTAATGAGGCTGTTACTCATCACAGAGCTTTGAGCTATGGTGTTCCCTTTAAGAATGTTTATAAACAACTCTGAAGAGGGTTTTAATTCATTGCACTGCTCTCTGCTGCAATAAACTTGATAATAAATGAAGCTTCATGTAATCAAATGTAAATCACTGTAAATGAGAGCTCCTTAAAGGCACATGAGGTTCTGCTGCTAAGATAAATGTAGATAAAAGGTTTCATTTAATAGTACAGTGTTCAGCTGTGGTAGAGAGTTGAAACCTTCAAGAGTGGCTGTGTTGACTTTCTGTGAGCAGCCAGAACTATGTACTTGTGTATCCTGTGAGGAGTTGCCTTACTCAGTTTTTGAAGGGGAGAAGATAAAAGAGGAAAAACAAAATACTTGTTTCCCCTGACAAGAGTCAGGGTCCCATTGCTTACTAGGTGGATATTTCTAACTTGCCAGGGCAGAGTGGGGTTTGGCTGCACTAATAGCAGCCTGCTGGTTTGGTCCTTCAGTCTGCTGTTTGTGTTGGTGTTGGTCAGGTCTGGAGCAATGGCTTCAGTAACCCCAGCTAGACATTGAAAGGTGCAGAGCATCTTCTGTCACTGGCTGTCTCCAGATCAATGCAGCTCCTTAGAGCCCCAGGAAATGCCTTTGGGTGTTTGCCTGCTCTGCGTGCACAGTTAATCCATGGAGGAGCTCCACCAGGCATCATTCCTGACTGAGTCCTCAGGTTTTTTGTTTTCCTGGGGAAGGGATCCGGTTTGTGCCTATACACAGAATTTTTCTCTGTGGTATTACCTCTTACACTGAGTGCCTTTCTGTGGGAATGCTGAAACTTGGTAGCTGCAAACCTTTGCCTGTCCCTGCTGCAAAGTGCTGGATGAGGAAGATGTGTCACCTTCTCACCACAGGGCAGCTGGGGCTGGGGAGCACTGGCCATGGCAGGCACAGAACTGTGCTGAAATACCTCATCCCCAGCCCTGCTGATCTGAACAGCCTGAGCTCCTGGGTTTGCACATAGCTATTGACTCTGCAAAACAGCAAAATCCGGTGTGGCAGGTGCCAGGGTGCCATCAGAGCCCCCTTACATTAGCCAGGACAGTACTTGGCGTCATTATTTTTCTCCAGCCAAAGGCACATCAGTTTCAGATTAGGAAAATGAGGTTTGGGAATCTCATTCCACATAGGCAGTACCAAATTAGTAACTTCAGAGTAGCTGGAGTGTGCAGTGCTGGTGGGGATCTTGATGTCACCAGTGCTCCAGGCTGGTTTTAGCAGCAGGTGATGGATCCTCACCTGTGCAGTGAATGTCTGCAGGTGCTCAGTGCCTCCCTCCATGAGCCTCATGGCAGGAGGAGACAAAGGATGGGTGTTACACAGAGAGTTCACCTTGAGTGGAGTGCACAAGTCAGGGTTCCTTCCCTTTTCCAAGCATGTCTGGGGGGAGGAATACACTTGGCAGACTGCAGCTGCACCAGCTTCCAGTGGGAGTTGTAGCTGCCATCAGTGTAAATTTTGGTGGCCTGACCCTGCCCAGAGGCTCCGTGGGAGCCCTTGCCAGCAGAGTTGGAGGACTCTGGGTGCAGCATCTCCAGGCTCTGGGGCTGTGCAGCGTCAGGGGATCCTGACCAGGTGCCAGTGTGACATCAGGAGCAAGCAGAGGGGAAGGGTAGCTGAGGTAAGGAAGCCCTGCAGTGTCTTTAGAGGAGGAGGTGGCTGGAATAGCCCTGCAGGCTGAGGTGTGAGTGCAGAGGTCAGGCCCTGCAGGGATTTCTGCCAGTGCCCAGCAGGGAATGCTCGGTTTTAGTCTGGAGCAGGAGGGTGGTGGTGCCCCACAGGGCCCAAAGCCAGTTCTCCACAGCATTCAGCACCCCTGGGTGGTCTCTGGAACCCAGGGTCTGGAGCTTCTCTAGGATCCAGGCTCCCTCCTGCTGGGGAAAGGAAGGAGGGTCCCCCCCAGCCCAGGTTTGGACTTGGGAGCAGGGTTCTGCCATTGGAAAGGGTGGTGGATAATAATTGTACAGAGTTAAAAAACCCACAACTAAATCCAGACAACTAAATCCCACCCAAAGGTGTTTGTGTTTTGTTTCTAAGGACTCCCAGTTTGTGTTTCTTTGTGGCTTTCAGGATAACCGAGTGTGTAGTTGGTGCATTTGCTTTGGGCAGGGCTCTGTCCCGGGTGATCCTGGTGCAGGAGCTGCTCCCAGGGAGCCTGGGCTGCTCTCCAGGGCACATGGGGTTTGTAGGGAAACAGAGTTTACCTGCTCTGTGAGGGTAAAAACAACCATTAATCATTAATATTGTTATTTTCCTCCTGAGTCCTAGTCTGTGTATTCTTGGAACTGCCCAGCAGAGTAACCCAGGGTACAACTCCATGACTCCTCAAGGATTTACAGCTAGCTTGGTGCACCATTGTCACCTAGACATGGCCAGTTGTTTTAGCCTGAATCCAGCCTTTTGCACAGGGTTTTATTCTCCAGTCACTTTGTAGATGAGTGTACTATGCAAAGAAATGCAGCTGCTTTTCAGTTTGGCTGTTCTGGTTCAGTATTTAAGCACAGATTACTGAGCTTGAGGAACTCCCCTGGGTCTTCTTTTCTCACTTTTTTCCAGTTTGATTCTGGATGCTGGTTTCACTAGAATGTTGTGCTCCTGTAGCCCCTCCTAAATGGATGTTGTCTGTCCCTTTGTTGTTAGGCATTTTAAAATATTACATATTTTCCGTAATCAGAAACACTAATTAAAAATGTACTGAATTCAAGCCAGATCCAAATAAAATACATAGCCTTTAAGAAGAAATTATGAGAAAATGTTTAAATATGTGCTTCTTTAAATACTTTTGCAAGGTCGTTATTGTCTAATGTACCTGAATAGGCTGGAAGGTGGCTGGGGAATGGCAAACAAATGCTTGTACTTTGCTTTTTTTTCAGGGCATCTATTCAATATGAATAACAAGGGCTAAGATGCTTTCATAGGGTAGTTGTGTAAATTATCAGGAAAAATAAGTGATCTCCTTTTTTGAGATGGTACAAATTACAGCTGGACCTGGACATGCTCTGCCATGCTTTCATGCAAGGAATAACACAAAGCTGTGACAGCAAATGTTTCCTCATGCCCACCGCTGGGCTCATCACCATATCACCATGTTAAATATTCTTGGAAGACAGCACCGTGTTTTCAAGTCATTCAGAGTAGTAAGTAATTGATAGAAAAACATCTTGTGTGCTGAGTCTAACTGTTTTTAATACTTTGTGCCTCAAGTATGTGAGTTTTATCACCTCTGGTTTTTTTTCTTCCAATACAAATCAATTTCTGTGTGAGAGGTGGTGGTTTAGAAGTGCAGTGGAGCCCTCCACACAGTGAGGTGTTCCACAGTGGGGAGCTGATTAAACTGGGCCCCGAGGGCCACTGCAAGGGCTCTGGGGTGTGCTCAGCACAGCTGCAGCCCCCAGGGAGCCACGGGCAGGTGGAAAAAAGCCATTCCAAATGTGATGCCTTCATTAGCCAGGGTATGCCTCGACTTTATAGGGCATCTTTGGTAAGTTTGTAAGGTATAGCGAGAAATTAATAGAAACCAGAAATCAAATGACAATTTTAATAGACTTTAGAACAGAGTGTACGAGTATAAAACACTGGTTTTGTATTTCAAAAGTTGCAGGAAGATAGCCAGTCATTTTAAACAGTCTTCTACAAAACATATGCCAGTAGATTACATAAAAGACACTATATACAATATAAAAGAGCAGAAACCAATCCTCACTGTAAAAATAATTTAAAACAAAGTATTTCAATTTAAAATATCTCCTATAGCACAAACTAATACATTGTGACATGCAAGTGAAAACTAAACATATTGCATTCTTTATGTAGCCAAATAAGAGCCGTGTTAAATTTGGACAATGAGACGACATGCCAACATTTCCCCGTGAATACAGGAGGCTGTTCTTAAATATTTATTAACTGTTGGTTTATGTTCAAAGAACAGCTACTATACATCTTCCAAAATGTAATAAATATTAAAGCAAAGTATATGAATAATCTACATCGTTGAGTTCATCATTTGGGCCAATGTTGAAAAAGTGGTTTATAGAAAAATGCTGTTTCACTGACTACTGCACTGTGCAATTGTACAAAATAGTTCTAAAGGCTTGGAAACAATCTGCACTTGAGCATCTGCAAGATCCAGTTTTAAGGCAGCCTCGCACGTGAGAGAGCAGGGTGGGAGCTGTGCTGGCAGCTGGAGCTCTCCCAGCTCAGCCAGGGGCTCAGGCCAGCAGGGGTCAATCCTCGTGGAGCTCCTCGGCAGCACAAACAGAGGCTCCCACCGCTGGAGTCAGTCTCTGCTGGGCTCGGTGCATCCGTGAGCACAGAGGAACAGCTTCGTTTCTGCGCCTTCCCACGCCGGGAGGAGCGCTCTTCCCAACTCTGTTCCGCGCTGGAGCCTCGGCAATTCCTCAAACGCTGTTTGTAAAGCAAGCTGCTCGAGAGGTGACCGCTGGATCCAGCGTGGCAGCCTCTGACTGGGGGGATCCTTTCTGTTTAAATGCTGGATTCTCACTGCCAGGGAGCCAATGTCAACAACGCTTCGTGTCCACAGGAAGCCAAACACTCAGCAACCTCAGCATTTTCACAGCACTTCTTGATCAAGCTAAAAACCATTGGATTCCTCAAGTGCTGCTGTCTTGTTTCCATCTCGCTATCTGCTTGCAATTAGGTTTGTCTCAAACATACAAAGGAACTGTTAAAGCAAAAAAAAATTAGCTGCCACAGTAGGTCTTAGAAAATGCCAGTGTTTAATGACAGACTAGGCGTGAATGAAAGGTTTAGCAGAAGCGTGAGAAGATTTTAAATAAACCAAAGTGTTACAAAGCAAGAGGTGTGAAAATACCATTCTTTGGTCTAAATTAGCTGTTCCCTTTATATTAGTTTAACATTCCAATGGCTTTTTCAAAACTGTTTAAAAATAATATAAGCTGAAATTTATTAAGCAAAAATATGTATTATATACATGGATGCCTGATCAGACAGATGAAATTAAAAGTGAACATAGTGACAGTTGTTTAGATAATCCTAGTACCTTAAAAAAAAGATGAGTTAGTGTTGAGTGCGCAGTAATAGATTTTTATTGAAAAAGGTAAAAAACTAAGCATGAAAATCTGTTTTAGTTATTTATAAACACTACATCCTTGTGGTTTTGTTGCTCTAAATTCAGACGTAAACATTCATTCTGACATGCCAAAGCTCCTATTGCTGGTGGGAAGTTCCTGTAACCATCAGCGATCGCTTCAGGGCGCGTTGCCGGGACGCTCCCTCCCCGCGGCCTCGCTGCTCTCCGCCGGTTCCTCAGCCGCCAGCTCCTCCTGCTCGGCTCCATCCTCCCCGGAGCCGGGCTCCTCCTCGCGCTCGGGAGCATCCTCGTCCTCCACGCCGTTGTAGAACTCCTCCATCTCGCTCTCGTCCTCCACGTCCAGGCTCTGGCTGCGGCAGGAGCCGCTGTCGCTGCTGCTGCCGCAGGAGCTGGAGGAGACGATGTCGTCCTCGGAGTCCGAGTACACCTCGGCGCCGTGGAAGATGTAGCGGTTGGGGGGCAGGAACAGATACTGGGAGCCTGCAACACAGTGGCAACGGTCAGGGACTGCCGGGTACAAAAGCTGGTGGTTGAAATAGATCTGTTTCCAACAGCGGCTCTTAGCCGACAAATCAGATGACATGGAAATGCATTTATGCCATGCATGTGTATTTATTACAAAGGACAGAAGAAATGCTTCACTGGAAATTCAGTGTTCCTCCTCCCCTCCCTCTGACACCAAAGAGAATTTACACTGATTGTTCAGCAGCTGTTTTATGGGAACACGTTCCCAGCTAGACTTCCTCCACCTATGACAGAACAGGAGCCCGTGCATGGAGCATCAGACAAAGTCTAAACCCAGCCTTTCCTCTAGAAATGGTAAGCAGAAAGTTGGGTTTATACCTGGTTTGTGTTGATCTGAATTTAGAGTCACTTTATTTCCTGACTCCTTACATCAGTTACAGGACTGCACACTTGAGGGCTTCCTTGGAAAGTCTAAACGTTCCTTAAAAACGTGCCTCACTCCAGCTGTGAGATTTTTAAGTCCTGTCATTACTTTGTCTTCCAGCTCTACTGCAATACCAA
Organism: Melospiza melodia melodia; assembly: GCF_035770615.1. Taxonomy (NCBI): domain Eukaryota; kingdom Metazoa; phylum Chordata; class Aves; order Passeriformes; family Passerellidae; genus Melospiza; species Melospiza melodia. The sequence goes on along the minus strand of NC_086202.1, from coordinate 34,980,605 downwards.
ATCATGCTCTACTTGTGACCAGCTTCCGAACACCTCAGGATCAAACTAACTTTTCTGAAAATACATTTGAAAATGTTACGAAGGGATTTATTTTTTGATACCTACCTTCGGCCTCCTAAACTTTGATCTTTTAGGTGAGGATGTAATCACTGATTTTTAAACCTATTATGAAATACAAACAACATTTCCTACTGGCTTCTCCAAAAGAAATAAATGGTTCAATGAGAGTTATGTAGACACTTGTCTGAACAAAAATAGCCACCAAAAACCACTGATTGTCTCAAGAGTAACTTATTTACCACTTTAAAGTAAGTCTAGCATAAATGTATCTGCCAAAAGGAAGCAAAATACTGAAAAGCATTAACACTTACCATCCAGCCTTTTGCTAATCTGTTCTTTTGCAGATCTGTTTACCCAACACTTCTTCAATATTTCACTCTTTTCTTTATTTTCTCCATCATTAGATCCATTTTCCTTCATTGTTTCAGAGTTCATTAGCTCACTAGCAGGATTTTCAGGGTTTTCTGATGACACCTGAAGCGTCTCCTCTGAGCAGGTCCCTTTCGTTTCAGAGGCAGGCTCACAGTTTTCTAGCTTACATTCGGGGGGGTGCTGTGACACCAGGGCAGGACTGGCTGGGCTCATCCTCCCTGGTGAGCTGGAGCCTTCTGAAATGTTCAGAGGGGTTGGAGGGAGCTCAGCCGAGAGCACTTCCAGCTCCTTGTGCGGCCGCGGCGGCTTCTCTGTGATTTCCGAAAGTTTCACCGAGTTGTAGCAAAGTTTTGTGTACTCACTGCCCAACCTGTGGCACAACTCGTTAATGATAACATCACAGTCTCCGAGAAGCTCCACGTCAAAGTGAAGATGAGGCAAAGGTTCCCTATTGATTAAGATCTGAGGCACTTCATGGGGGATGGAACCTGCGGGTGGAAAAGAGAATTCAAAGGTGGTCACTTGGGTTTTACTTCCAGCAGAGACCTGCTGAGGAGGCTCAGGCTTCTCTTCATGCCTTCACTTGGAACAAGACAAAACCAGCCAGGTCAGGAAGAAGGCAAGCCAGTCCCAAATTTAACAATGGCAGTTTGAGGTGCTGTGCCTACTGTAGCCTGCTTAGATGGATTTTCCCTCCCCCCATTTTTTCCAGTTAAAAGCATTTCTCAATCACTGAGAAACATATGCACAGAAATACTGGCTACAGTAATATTAAAGATTAAAATTAGTACTATAATACCTTCAAATTATGTTGATTTTGTGCGTTTACTTTATGTACTTAAGTGCACATGAAGAATTACTGCTTTTGAGATGCTTCCTTTCTAAAGCCTTCAAGCCCTTCTAAAGCATTTCACAAGTATGGAGAAAAATGAATCTTAGAACTGAGCCATTCAGGTTTGAGAGAGCAGTTTTTCAGATAATAATTTAATTACCTTGAGATTTACCTAGAGTGTAGAAAAGGCATTTAGAATTTGTTCCTTTCTCAATTTTGCATTTCAGCTTTACATAGGCAAGCAGCTTTAGTCTTACAATTTTGTGGTGCTCACTGAATTGAACCAAAGATGTTCCTAAGAGCTTGGAGTTTGTTAACTGAGAATCCCACTTTTGATCCAAAATTTGTAAAGAAAATATTACCAGACAGAGTCACTTACTTGGGATCAATGCTACTGGTCTTACTTTGAGTGAAGACCCAATGACAATGAGGAGATCCACTTCATTTTTGTCATACTTCATGGCACGGTGGAACTGCTCAGGCAGGTTCTCCCCAAAGAACACAATGTCCGGCTTCATGATGGCCAGGGGCTCCTCGGGGGGACAGCGGGGACAGCGGGGCACCACCTGCACACAGAGCCAGTCACTGCCTGCAGGAATGCCCTCTGAAACACCCACATGTGCCACAGCCCTGTTAGTGCCTGCAGGAATGCCCTCTGGAACACTGACATGTGCCCCAACCCCTGTTAGTGCCTGCAGGAATGCCCTCTGAAACACCCACATGTGCCCCAACCCCTGTTAGTGCCTGCAGGAATGCCCTCTGAAACACTGACATGTGCCACAGCCCCTGTTAGTGCCTGCAGGAATGCCCTCTGAAACACTGACATGTGCCCCAACCCCTGTTAGTGCCTGCAGGAATGCCCTCTGAAACACTGACATGTGCCCCAACCCCTGTTAGTGCCTGCAGGAATGCCCTCTGGAACACTGACATGTGCCCCAGCCCTGTTAGTGCCTGCAGGAATGCCCTCTGGAACACTGACATGTGCCACAGCCCTGTTAGTGCCTGCAGGAATGCCCTCTGGAACACCCACATGTGCCCCAACCCCTGTTAGTGCCTGCAGGAATGCCCTCTGGAACACCCACATGTGCCCCAACCCCTGTTAGTGCCTGCAGGAATGCCCTCTGAAACACTGACATGTGCCACAGCCCTGTTAGTGCCTGCAGGAATGCCCTCTGGAACACCCACATGTGCCACAGCCCTGTTAGTGCCTGCAGGAATGCCCTCTGGAACACTGACATGTGCCCCAACCCCTGTTAGTGCCTGCAGGAATGCCCTCTGAAACACCCACATGTGCCCCAGCCCTGTTAGTGCCTGCAGGAATGCCCTCTGGAACACCCACATGTGCCACAGCCCTGTTAGTGCCTGCAGGAATGCCCTCTGGAACACCCACACCTCACAGCTGCCCTCTGAAACACCCACATGTGCCACAGGCACTTATTTTGGCAGAGACAGGGAAGTTTCAGTGATGTTTCCTCATTTCATTGTTCTGAGGATGTACAGACAGCTACACTTCTCACTGCTGACTGGAACCCCGCTCAGGGAAATAAAGCCACAGCAGGAATAAAGAGGGAGAAGCCAGGCAGGTCTGTCACACAAACCAAAGCCCAGCAGTCGTGCTCAACACCAACTGAGCACACCTCCCATTGGACAGCAAGAGATTTTTCATAGTCTGATCTGAACAAAAGCTGAGATTTCACTGTCAGGTTCCAGTGGAGGATCTGACACAAACCCTGTCCTGATCCAAGAGTCTTGTGTAGAGCTTCACCTGCTGTCCCTCCCCTAAAAGGTTACAGGTGTTGCACCCACAAAGCTACAGGGCACTGGGGCAGGCAGCTGGCCAAGAGCATCCAGCACAAGAACAGAGCCCAGAACTTGCTTGGTCTCCATTTTAAACTTTTCTAATTCCTCAGAAACAGAGGAGAATCCTGCTTCACTAACCACAGTGGCCACTAGTCAGATTTGTGGAGAAACAGATTCCCTTTTTTCCTGAGCCAGGGAGTTTTCTGATCTTTGGGACCTCTTTCAATTCTTTCCTATTTAAGGACTTTTTAAGAGAGAAGAAAAACAAGAAGGTGAGTGATAGATCTACAGACAATACGGAGCAATTCCCTTCTAATAGTGCAAATTTTTTCAGCTGTAGTGCTAAAATATAAGACTTCACAATAAATCCAAGGAGCTGCAATCATATAGGAACCATCACAAGCTACAAATTAGAGCTATAAAGGTGAAAAGATATGTACATTACCTATTGGAATAGAAAAATACCTGAAAACTGACATTTAAATGCATAACAAGTCCCTACTATACAGAGAACAGCTGCAGAAAAAATAATACAGAATGTTGAAAGTTTAAATGAAAGAATTAATTTTATGGATGCCTGCAGTGGGACAGAAGACAATACTCTCCAAATCAGAAAATATCACAAGTAGAAGGCCTTCCTCTAGTGTCAAATGATCTTTCCCAAAATTCAAGTGTTTGAACAAAGAAAAGCCTTTTGGGATGGATGCCTTGTGGGATAAGAAGCAATTTGGCACAAGAGCTAGGAACTGGTGTGGTGAAACCTTCACCCTGCACCCAAGCAAGAAAGCACTCAATAATCCCACATTCAAGGGAAACCACCTAAAGGATTCCCAAAAAGGAGCAGATGGCTAGAATGAGTCTTGAACTTTCCCCTCAGATATTTATATATTAGAAAGAGAAAATCTAACTCCAGCCAGCTGGCTCTGGAGGTAAAGGAGCAAAAAATATCTGTAGGATGTTCTTAAAAATACTATTCTTAATAGCAGAGTAAACCAAATTTCACATTCAGTAATTCAGTGTTACAAGGCTTCAGGCTTATGAGATTCTCAATTCTTAAAGCTTTAACTCAAACATCTCTTGTGAAAGGCTTTCACTGAATTCCATTTCAAATGTAATGAAGGATTTACATCCCTTCCATGTTTCTCATCTAAAGTTGCAACTGTGGACTCAGAAGCATTTATCAAAAAAACCAATGAGCCTGCAGAAAGAGCCCCTTTCATTTGCATAAACAAGATCTTTTTGATCACAGAATCTGTTCCTTCAAAGGAAGGGGAAGAAGAGCAAAGGCACAGAGGATCCCTCCAGGTCAAAGACAGAGCAGAACCAACTCCTGCCTTGGTCCCAGGTCACCCAGACTGGGGAGTCTGGAACATGGAATAGCTCAGGAGTCCCAGGAACACCAACACCCCATCTGATCCTTGCTCTGTGGTTAGCAATTTCTCCATGTGTCAGCTGCTGTTTGAAACACATTTTTAATAACATCCAGTGTTATAAAAAGCTAAGAATGCTTTCTCAGTGTGACTCTAAATTCAGATCAACACAAACCAGGTATAAACCCAACTTTCTGCTTACCATTTAACCTCTACTTTTTATCAGAAGAGCTGTAAAAAATGGACTCAAGGTTTTGTTCTGATTTTTGCCATTACCTAATTTTTGCAGTACAGTATTTGAGTACAATTCTGAATACCAGAGGAAATGCTAAAATGCAGAGAGGCACTTCTTTGAAATACATGCAGAGATATGGAGGCTTTTAAAAGCAGATCTTGTAAGCAATCCCAGTATGATGGTTCAGGGTTTGGTGTGAGGTGTTTTTGAGATAATTACTTATTAGCAAGCTGCAGTGAGTTAAAGTAGATTTTTTACCTGATTGAAAATATCTCCTCGAACAACTTCACAATCAACTTTGTATTTACAGATCAGGCAGGAAGCTGTTGCAAAGGAACCTGAGGGGAAAAACCCAAGTGGTAGCATCAGGATTTTCAGTCATTCAGATCTGGTCTTATGGCCAAGCTGTTTTCACAAAAAGGCTGTTATGCTGCAGTGCTACAGAAATCAGGCATTTAAAAGGTAATGTAAAATTAAGAGCAGATCCTTGTAATACTAGAAGTTGTTGTTCTAGGTGTTAGTCAGCAGAAATCTTGTTTTAGGAGTAGCCATACACCACATGCATGTCAACACAAAGGATTCTGTGTGCTCTCATTCCCCTGAGCTGTGCAAGCACAGACAAGGAGCAGAGAGCAGAAAGTGCCCTTCTCATTACACAGCAGTGGTGCTGCACAGCCTCAGCAGCACAGCAACTCCACACAGAGCACAGAATTACTGAGGAAATGCATTAGGAGAGACAATATGCTTACAGGGTATTGTATCTGGGTAAGACAAAGAGAGTGAAAGCGCAGAAAAACCTGGAGCAGATCATTTATGAGCAACTGGCAGCCCAGCTCTGCTGATCACTGCAGGCCTGCCAACAGCACAGCTTCTGAAACCCTGCTCAGCACTGCAGCTCCCCAGAGCGAGGGGTTCCAAGGACCATGGCAGGTGTGACAGTCATTGGCTCATTCTAATTAGCTGATTGTAATAATTCAGAGCTTCACACAGCACGTTAGGGAAGTCTGTCAGGCTCACAAACCCAACTCAGAGGCATCTGCTGCCCTTCTCTGCAACTCCATGATGCGAATTATTGCTCAGCAGCACAAGTTTGGTGCCCATGCATGAGCCATTCCCAGGCCATGGCCTCTGCTCACTCAGCTCCAGCAATGGCAAGGAATACAATCTAATTCCAGCTGCATGGGTTGAATGCAAGAGCCATCCTAAATACAGCAGAATGCACCTCAGACACCACAGCTCTCACAGCAGGAACTGCACTGTAGGTCTGCAGTGACAGATGGGGCTGAAGGTTCACATAAGAACTCCCCAAATCACTGCAAGGTTCTCTTTTAGCTGCTCATGATTAACTTGCCATTGCCCCAGCCACAGGAAAAAGTAGAATAAGTAGAGCAGTGTGAGCCCCCACAGTAGAGTTTGGTTTCTCTCCAGCTACCGTCATTAGGCAACAACCATTTGTTAAAAGAGCAGCAGCTGTAGGTCAGATAAAGCTTGATGGGCTCAAAATAACTTTTGCTAATTTCCAAAGGCCTCAAAATCTCCAAGTGCACAAGGTTTTAAAGCATCTGTGTCATTCAGAATCACTTTATACAGGACATGCACTAAAGATGGTCTGTGATCCATCCCTGCAGTGATGTGCAGAAACCCAGCCAGGTAAGGGGTTTGTGATAAATGCCTCAGATGCAATGCCAGCCAAAAGAAAACGTGTGACACACTGAGCACAGATGGAAACCAGCCCTGGGGCTGGGAGCTGGCTGGCAGAGCTGCTGTGTGCTGCCTGGGCTCTGCTCAGAGCACTGTGCTTGCTGTGCCTGGGGAGCCCAACCCCACAGATCTGCACTGAGCTGAGCTCTGTATGGAAACCACGAGAGTCTGGCCCCTGGCAAAGGTGCAATTAGATGGATGGGCCTTACAGTGCTGCTTTTAGATGATTTATGTGTCTGAAGTTTACTAAATGATCCAAACATGCATTTAAGAACTAATTTTCTGAATACTTTTCTTGGAAATTAATCCTTGGACTCTCAGCTTGACATACGCAAGCCCTTGGAAATGGAAAGCGTATCAAGCAATTAAAGCAATTCCACTTAATTAGGCCTCATAATTACAGAATCTGTATGACACTGAAGGTGTAACAAGAGGATCTTCAGTTCAACTGAACTGGTGATTAATCCTCAATGTTTTATACATGAGGTGGAGTCACTGAAGTGTCAGGATATTTTCAGATTTCAGTGGAATATAACCTAAATAAAGAATCAGATAACACCCAGACTCCCCTTTCATAGGAGGGATGGGATGGGCAGTGAGAGGGACCTCTGGCAAGACTGGTTCCCATGTCGTGCTGTCACACAGATCAAGAAGCACCAAATGCATTTTCCAAGTTACAGTCCAAGCTTGTGCCAACAGGGTGTGGATCTTCACTGATACACAGACCCACCATCAAGCTCAATTCCTAATAGGAGTTATTTCTACTTGAAACACTTCTGATTTAAACATGCAAGCTGTCTAAAACAAAACTTCACCATTTAAAAACCAGAATATTTGTTGGCAAGAGACAGGAATTCAAGGGAAGAAGGGTTAATTCCAACAGTGATTACCCTGTCACATGCACCAGTAAGAACTCCCAGAGGGAAAATGAGTGAAACTACAGCACTAACCATGGCACTGGATTATCCTCTGGATGCCTGCCACCTGCTCCAGGGTGTCGATGTTCTGGGTGTAGTTGCGAAGGAGTTTTCCCTCTTTATCCATCAAGGCGATGAACTTGTGACAGAGGGATGGCTGGAACTGTCCTGGGTAGATTTCCTGGGGAATTCAGCAGCACATTAGACACTGCAAGTGGGTGCAGAGTTTACCTGAGCTGGGCACTGTCCCAGCCATGCCAGAGCCCGCCCCTGTCCCTCCCTGTGCCCTGCATCCAGCTCCTCTCCCACTGCCCAGCCCCTCAGCCTGCCTGCACAACTGCTCCCTGCAAGCTTGGGTTCCACACAGCACAAAAGCAATGCTCAGATCTTTTCTGGTTTTGAGAATTATGAAATAGAAAGCTTTCTCTCCTTTGTTAAGTATCAAGTGAACTCAATATTTGTTACTAGAAATGTATTCTGATGGACAGAAAAGGAGGAGCGAAAAGGCAGAAAAGTAAAAAGTATCAGCCAAATTAGATTTGGACTTTTCTGGTAAAACCTGTGTGTAGACAGGTTTCAAGTAAGTTCATTTTTTTGCTTGCTGTGATGTTTTTTGGTTTGGGGTGGGTTTTTGTTTGTGGGGGTGGTGTTTTCTAATATTAAAACCCAAAGGAACCAAGTATACTAATGAACATCAAAATTTGTTAGTATCTGGATAGGAGGCTTTCAGAGAAAGCCAAGCAGAAAAAGAATGCATTGGTTTTCTTTTCCAATCTTTGTAACAGGACAGACCAGTAGTATGAATTGTGAGAAATGGAAGAAAAGATGAGCACAACCAGTGGTGACTGATTTTCACAAGTCCTTACTGGTCCTGTAGAAATTCTTATGTCTTGGGTTTGATTTCTTTTTGGTCCCAAGGAAATTGAAGACTAAATGCAATTGGGTTTGGTTGGGTTTTTGGTTTTTTGGGTTTTTTTTTGTTTTGTTTTGTTTTGTTTTTGTTTAGTTTTTGTTTTTGTTTTGGTTTTTTTTGTTTCTCCATATGTCTACAGTTTCTACAATTCCTTCTTGCCTAAGAGACATAATCACTGCTTTTGATACTGTTTAATATCACAGAGATCTTTTCAACCATCTGAAATAATTGTTTATATCATGAACTCACAACAGGAACAGTAAAATAAGCTTTACAAAGAGAGAATGTTGCTGAGCAGTTTCTATTTTTTATCTGAGTTATGCATTTTAATGCTGTCACCTGCCTTTACTGCCCAAGACAAGAACTGCTGGAAATCCATACCTTTGCAAACTTAAAAAACGGCCTGGGGTCCTTTCTGAAGTATTCTATATCAAACATTGCTTGAGGATCTGGAAGGTCTGGGAAGTCCACAGCAAGGCGTGCATAGATGCCATCTCTGGATCTGAAGTCAGGTATTCCACAAGACACTGACACCTGAAATAGATTTTTGCAGTCTGAAATAAGTGAAACTACATATTGGACCACAAAGTGTTACTCTGGGAAACCACATTTCTGTATTGTCAGTGCTCAGAAACATTAAGAACAAAACCAGTCTGGGCTCTCTGTATTTACTTTTCTTTTTTCTTTCTTTTTTTTTTTCCTTTGGTCCAATATAACAATTCCCAAATCACAATCAGGAGAAACGGCACAGAAACAAAATTTGACAAGTGGACAAAAACCCCTTTAGTACAGTCTGCACAGGCAGTAACAGGGTACCAGAACTTGCTTTTACCACTGGAAGTTTTCTAAGATGTGAACAAAAATTTAGAGCATTACTGCATTAAATTTAATTATTAATTGCTCACTGATCTGCCAACTCAGGCTTAGATATGGTGGTTGATATTTTGAATTTTTTTACAAGCTAAGTAACAGAACAGTAACAGAATAGTCTTGCTTTTAAAAAATATATATTCTTACTTCTGAAGAATAAACCCCTTTTGATAAAAGCTGTTTATTGATAGATATTAAATATCAAAGCATTGTAGTAGCCAATAAGGACTGAAATGATTGTCTCAGACCACCCCTAAACAGCATGGGAAGAGGAGGAGAAACAGGTGTATGCAAGTATGGAGAGAGCAGGGCTGAGAGTAGCAGGGCTCTTGTAAAAGCTGATTGGAATTACTCATCTGCTCTGAGTCGTGTCACACCATCTGTGTGTGAACAACAGAAGCAAGAATTATCTGGTGCACAGGTACAGAGCTGCAGATGTGCAGCAGTGCAGAAATGTTCCTTAGTCAAACAGTGAGTAACCTTATCCCATCACAGAGCACCATGTGCTGAAAGCAACATTCAGTCTGCAGAAATCTGACCAAACTGTCCCTATGATCATCCTCCTCCTCTGCCCCCCAGCTCTTTTCTAATCCTATTCTAGTCCCTCAAGCTCCATCTGGGATTTTAGGAGATGCACTGGGATTTTGTTTACAAAAGCCATCCCCTTTGTCTGAGGACTGGGACAGAAAAAGTTCTGGACAGGTAAAGTGCTCTCATTCTATAACTGTTTAGCACGGGAGAGCTGTTTACAAGTTTCTATGTGTAAGAATATTTTGTCCTGAGAAGAGAGAGGGTGTAATCTCCAGGGAAGCTGCAGTCCCTGCAGTGGGCTGGACTCTCCTCCAGCACAGGGACTTGCTCCCACCCCTGCATGCTGCACTGAACACCCAAAATTGCAGCAGCACCTACCCCAGCTCCAGTCAACACCATGATCTTCTTGCACTCCTGCAGAAGTTTCACAGCATCATCAATGGTGTTAATGTCTTTCCTCTTCTTCCTCTTTGGTGGCTCTGAAAGGATGTTTATCACGATTTGCCACAGAGTCATGTCATCCAGTTCAGGTGGGGGGATGGTTTCTGGGAGCAGGTCCTTCAGAATCGTCCGTGGGTCTGTACCTAACATGAGATGCTGCTGAACAAAAGTGTAGGGACCTAAGGAAATTAAAAAATACAGATATTTAAAACAGAGTCAGATATTTAAAACTGCAGATGATCATAGTTATTGTTCCATTTATTAAGGCTTGCTAGTACAGTTTCATGAATCCAATTTAATGCTCCATTCATCAAACCCCCTGTATTTCGGTCTAAACTCTGAAGTGAGAGCTGGGCATTTTATTTATTTATCATTATTTTATGTTAACCCATGAAGGATTTCAGAGAAAGTCAGTCAAGTAAAAATCCCAGTTTGCAGCAAACTTAAAACTCTTTTAGAGGTACAACAGGATTTTCACAATGTGTCTACATCTGTACTTTCCCAACATTTGGTATTTACAGGAATAAGCTGAAAACAAACAAAACCAAACAAACAACAAACATGCATTTACTTTCCAGTGGTATTATAAGCCATCACTCTAAACAGATACATAGAGCCCAGAAATCCATGGATTTTTGTTGGTTTTTGGTCATCTAACACAACGTCTGAACTATTTCAGACATTACCTCCTCAAGCCATTAAATCAATCTTTCCAAAAACACTTGAGATGAGGGCTCACTGTCCTAAAATCATACATGGATCATCTTCTTGAACCTAAAGAATGAATACTAAGTAGGCAGGCTATAGAAATATGCCATAAATTAGTCTAATTTAGTGAACCTGTGTGTATGCTTTTACTAGGGATTGTGGCAGGATTTCTATTCAAGAACAAAATAAGACATTGACAATTTTAACCAAAACACAGCAAGTTTCATTGAAACTCCTTAAATAACACACAGAATACAGCCAACACCTCTAAGCTGTTCAGAAGCACTAATTGCCAATATTTTTGCAACAGGAAAAATAACTGGAATAGTGGGGAGGATGAAGTGGCTGTTCAAAGGCAAAGAGCACCCAAGAACATGCTCCAGGCTTTTACCTATACGTGGTCTTGGGGTCCAGTCGCTGGAGCTGGCGTGTGAGGCTCTGTCTTCTTCATCACTGTCACAGGAGTGGAAGCCATTGGCAATGATTTCATCGCTGAGGAGGAAGTTATCTGCAAGACAGCACGAGCAGGGGCTTACACTCCAGCCCAGGGGCACGGGGTAGCTTCAAACAGATCACAAAAACAAAGATCTCACTCTCAATTGGCACTTTTGTCACTTAGGCACAGAAAGTGTCTGTTTTTCCTCACGTGTATAGGTATACTTCCAAGCTGTTGGTGGGTTTGCTAACTCAGTGCTGGGCTTCAGGGGACTGCAGGCTGGCCTTGGTGAAAGCTCATTCTCTGAAGTGTTGGCCTTATGGATATTTCACCATAGAAAAAATCCAAACCTTTTAAAAGTATAATTAAAGATGTCTTTCCCCTGCAATTCCCACCGCATTCAGCTTGTTGAAAAACTGGGTGAAATGACAACATGCCACCACTGCAGAAAGATCTTTGACTAGGTTTTAAGAGCATTTCAACAGCATTTTGAAAGAAACCCACAAGTGCACATTTGCTACAACAAATTCACAGGATTTGGCGAGGGTGTTACCTTGCAGCTCAGCTGTATCTGCTGACCACACACACAATTCATGCTATTTCAGCTGTGACACAGAAGATGCTGCCCTGAACCACCTTCACTGAGTTTCTCTCATCCATGTGCCCCTGCAGCTGGGTCTGGTGCCAGTCAGCCAAGCTGAGCCCGTGGCCTCAAGCCAGAGAAACTCAATCTAACTCCACCTCAGCCCTCCACGAACCAGCCCAGGGCACAACCAGGCACTTGTGTTACTGAGCTCACTCTGAAGGGAAATCTACATTCCAACCTGAGCAGCTTATTAGAACTTAGACTACTCAACCTTTTTTACTGGCTTTAGTAGAAACAGCCTCAGCACCTGTAGATTCACAGTTGTTGAAAATCTAAGATATGAACAAAGAACAAATTCCAGTCGTGCTCTGCAAAGCAAAGAATCACTAACATGGTTCTCAGCCTCTTATCCAAAGAACTGAAGAACACCCCGCACTATTTTAGCCGTCACTCCACTTGATTCTCAAATAAAGAACACCACAAAACACCATCATTTTTTATTCAGTTTGTGTTCTTCTCCAAGTCCTTCTCCTTGTTGGCATAAATACTTTATTTTTGATTAGAAAAGAAAGAGGTCAGTGACAGAAATTTGTTGTTGGTTCTTGCTGTATTGTTCTTCTGAGGAGCTCATGGACATTATACTATTATTAATCTATTTATTTACAGCATTTCAGTGCAATCTCATTATGCAAGAAGTCAGTGAAGATACTGAGAATTTTGGAGAAGGAAAAAGTGCATTAGCACACACGAGGAACTGCGAAGAGCAAGTTTAACTGGAGAAACCTTCACGGCTTCTGTATCAAGCAGCAAACCTTACACTGTGAAAGGCTCCTCACAGACAGAGCCTGGGATTTAGGAAACAGAGACAGATACAAGCAGGATAAAGTAACACTTTAAACTGTAACACTCCCTGAGCATTCCTCCAAGGACAGAAGGGGTAATGCTGGCCACAACCAAACCAGGCACAGCAAAACACGAAGCCTGAGCAAAAGGCTTCGTGTAAGGCACTGGTCAGAGATCACTGGCTTTGCTCTGAGCTGCTCCAATGGAGGATTTCAATGCTGAGGCTGCTCCGGGTTTATTCTGTACCTGTTCCTTTTTGACTGCTTTTGCACTGAGAGAAAGCTTCTGTAGAGTTTTACTCAAAAGTTAAAGTACCTTTAACTGCATTCCAGGATAAAATGCAAAGACTGTACTGGCAGAATGCAGTGTCTGATATATTTTAATATATCCTTCCAAAAAAAAAAAAAAGCCAAAATTACCAACTCCAACAAAACACAACTCAAACCTGAGCAGTTTATACTGTGAGGCACTTTCACAGCGATGCTGCCCACCACTACACTTAAAATACGATCTGAAAGAATTCAGAAAGATTATAGTTCAGTTTTCTGCTGCACTCGAACCTTAACCAAGGCTGTCACTTAGAGTTCTTTAGAGAACTAGTCAAGGCTGCTGCTCCTGAGCCTGTGTGCAAGTTTCTAAGGATCAAAAATACAATAACTAACACGGCAGAGATTATGAAAAGGAAACCGTGCTTATCATTTCTCATTTTAATAACTTATGGCCAGCAGCACGGCAGAGTGACCGTTCCCAGGGCTGCAGCCGAGCCGCTGTCCCCGTGCGGCACAAGCCGTGCCGTGCCGTACCGGGCCGGGCCCGGCGCTGCCCCGGCCGCCGGAGCCGCAGGGCCCCGGGTTCGCTCCGTGCGCGGGGCCGGGCCCGCAGCGCTGCCCGCGCCCGGCCGTGACAGCGCGCCCCGTGCGGGCAGGAGGGGAGGGGAGGGGAGGAGGGAGGGGTCGGTCCTCACCGGGATGCGGGGCCGGCACCGCGGCCGCCCCGTTCGAACACTGCGCCCGCCCGCAGCCCGGGGCCGCCTCCGCCGCGTCTTCGCCGGGCGCCGCCTCCGCGCCCTCCCCCTGGTCCCGCCGCGGAGGCGGCTCCGCCCGGGGCAGGCCCCGCAGCCCGGCCCCGCCGTCCGCGCCGCTCCGCGCCGCCGCCGCCTCGCCGCCTTCCTCCCGCTCCGCCCGGCCGCCATCGGCCGCCGCGGCCGCCTCCTCCCCCGGCGGCTCCGCGGGCACGGCGGCGGCGGCGGGCGCGGGCGGCGGCCCCGCGGCGCGGTCGGGGCGCGGAGCGGGCGCGGCGCTCCCCGATCCGCGGCGGTGCCGCTTGGCCGCGGGCTCGGCGCTGTCGCTGCCGGGGCCGGCGGGGCCGCGCGGGCGGAGCGGCGCAGCGTCCCCGTCCGCCATCTTGGCGCCGCCGCAGCCGCCGCCCCCCTCGCGCCCGGCCCCCCCCCGCCCGCCGCGGGCAGCGCCGCCGCACGTGACCGCGCCACGTGACCGGCAACAACAAACCAGAGCACGTGACCGGGGGCGCTGCCGGCGTCACGTGGCGCTCGTGCCGCCTCACGCCCCCTCCCTGCGCCGGCCCCGCCGTGGCGGCGCCGAGAGCCTGAGGGGGCCTGAGGGAGCCTGAGGGAGCCCGCGGGGCGCTGCCGGCCCGGCCCCGAGCCCTGCCTTCCCTTCCGTTCCCGTGCCTGCCCGTGTCCCTCACAGCCCGCCCCTGCAGTTCCTCTGCACTCCCCGGCCGGCGGCTCCCGGCAAACGGCGGCTCCGCTGTTTGCTCCTCGGCAGCCGCGTCAGGAGCCCGCGGGGCTCGCTCTCCCTCCGGGTATCGGCCAGATCGTGCCCCTTCCCGAGGGCGAGCTCCCCGCTGCAGAGCCTGTGCGGGACCTGGCCGGGGGGACCCGCCCGCCGGCGCTGCCCCTGAGCGGGGCCGGGGGCGCGGAGCGGCCTCGGAGCTGAGGGTGAGGGTCGGGGTGAGGATGAGGGTGAGCCCTGGGCACGGCCCTTGTCTGCCCGGACAGCGCACCGGCACCGCGGCTGCTGTAAGATATCGCCCCCTGTGCTCCGGGATAACACCTTGGCCCCACCTGGAGCTCTGCATCGCGGTTCTGGAGCTTTTTTAGGGGGTCAGCACCCGTCTAAAGCAGTGCTGCTTTAGGAAAGGAGCCTGCGTGGTGTAGGAGTGACGCGATGGTCAGCGGCCGGAGCTGGGATTTGTCCGAATCCTGGCCCCAAGCCTATCGCGTTTCCCAGCTCGGCGGGGCTGTGCGCGTTGCTCTCCCTGCTTTCCCGGGATCCCTCGCTGTGTGCAGGGTCGGAGCAGCCCCCGGTGCCCCAGCCGGGCCATCCCTGCACAGCGAACAGGAGGTGCCGTGCCTGGGCTTTCCATGGCGTGGTTTCTTTCCGCCCGGGAGTTTGGACTGGACAGAACTCGGCCTTTTTCCCAGGACTGCCACCAGCCTAGAATTTTGGTCTAACCTTCCTGGATAGACATTTAAACACTGGTTTGTTGTTACTGTTGAACGTCACGAGCTATTTGCAGAATAGTATTAGCGGCTTTAATACAATGGAATTCCTAAATTTAGTGGCAAGACCCAGGTTAGACAGGTAGAATTTCCCCCTTGCAGGCCTTGATAACAAACAGCTTTTATTAAAACCTTGGGATTAAAAATTTTGAAGCCATACATATGGCTTCAAAGGGATTACTTTATGGATAATTAACTTTATTGGTGGTCTTTGCCCTGAAAAATATGTACATACTGGTTTTTCCCACTACCTGCTTCTCAAAGCAAGCTGCAGAGTAACCAGATCAGAAAGTTTTTATTGTTCTGTGCAACTTTGTATGGAAGCATTATTTTTCCTGCTTGCCTCTGGAAGCTGAGGCGAGATCCGTATTTCTTAAAGAGCACACGCAAGATGCTTTTGTCAGCATATAAAGGGCAGGTGGGGCTTTAAGATTGGTTTGGTGGTTATTTTTGTGAAGACAGCTCTAAGGAAGAAATAATCCAAGTGCTGCAGATGTAGGATCTGAGGCTTTGCATGAAGATATCGGTGAGGGAGTGACTCAGGGCTCCCAGAGCCTCCTCTGATCCTGCAGAATTTCCCTGCATTAGTGATGGCCCTGCAGGAGCTGCCTTCTTGTGGGAGGGCGGTTTGGCAGTGCTTGGGTCCTCTCCTGTTTCTGCAGCTCTGAGCTTGTGTGAGGACAGGGATGGGGCAAAACTCAAGCGAGTTATATTGCACCTTGGACTTCTCATAAATGTGCTCTCTGCCCTCAGGAAGCAAAACCCCTGAAGTCAGTTGAGAACAGGCCCTAGAGTATTTAACGTATTTTACAGGAATGAACTCAGATAGAGATTTATTTAAAGGGCTATTTATGGTTTTTCCAGGTTGTTGGTAAATGCCCTGTTACATCGAAGCAGAATTTCGATTCACTCTGGGCTCTGAACAAACAGAATCGTCAATATGTGTTGGGACTGAGAGACACCTTTTGTTGGTGGCTGGGTACAGAGAACAAATACGAGATTTCCTCACTTCCAGAACAGTTTGTACATCCTGAGCAACACCAGCAACGCTCCCTGCCAGCTGCCACTTTGTCACTGCAGCCCCTGGCAGCACAGAAACAGCACCGAAAGCTGCAGGGGAGAAGGGTTAAAGAGCTTCCCTTTCACCTGACGCAAATACACCAGGAATACCTGGAAAAGAAAGGGCTGTCAGGAATGCTGTCAGGAGAAAGGACAGCTGTTTGTTTTCTGTCCTCCCACAGAGTACAAGCTATTTAAATATTTACATGTTCTGTTATTAAAAGACTCCTTTCTTTTCTGTGCTTTACTGGTTATTAAGTTATGAATGGTGGAGATGGGCAGATTTGTAATTGCTAATTTTTCCACTTGTAGTAACATTGGAAAAAAAATTCTGTTTTATTTACTCAGAGAAATATGTTGGTAGAGTTTTCTATCAGATTCAAATGGTTTAACCAAAGATTGTGCTTTTTCTTTTAATATTATTGCTTTTAGTTACGTTGTATATTTTATAATCTTAGTTGGCTATCTGAACATGCAGTAAAAGTAGAAAATTTCAGACGATGCAACCCTGAAGAGGAAACGGTGGAAGATTAATATTAAATGTCATTGCAGAACATTATTATTGCAGGTATTAAAGCTCTTGTGGATGCAAAAATTATATATTTGTTATTCATAAATAGCTTTGAATGGTCACTGGGCCCTTCACTGATTCACACACGGCCTGTTCCAGCCTTGGTCACATCCTGGGCATCTGATCTCCTACAGGGTCACTGCATCTAGAGCTGTATACCCACTCACAGCATCGACTTGCAACTGCTAGGGAAACATCAGGAGTTAATGACACGAAATGACATTAATGACATCTTGGGTTGCAGAGGTCTTGCAGGGGTGGGAAATGTAATACCAGAGCTCCCAGGGCTCCAGGGCAAAGACTTCAGCATGTGGTTAGGTTAGGAAGTAATCTTTTGAAATCAGCAGATCATGGGGGACCATGATCAATGTGTCAAGTTGCTGTTGGGCCGAGACCTTGGTCATTAATCATAGTTGGAAATTCAGGTATTTCACCTCAATGTAGAATGAGTTTGACAAGGAATGTGCTTTGCACACTGTACAGACCTTCCACACTCAGTCTGAAAGTAACTTGGTGTGAGAAAGAGTGGTCAATGTGACAGTAGGCAGTGAGTGTTTCATGTCCTCGGGTAGTTTTAGTTGGTCAGTGAGCAGTGTACCATTGCTGTTCGGTGTTGAGGAGCGGTGTCTGTGCACCAAGGAAGCCTTCAGAGAGTGAAGGTGGTGGCAAAAGTTGTAAATGAAAGTTGAACAGCAGATGGCCCATGTGCAGGGCTGCCTCTCGATGCGTGCCTGTTTGCGGTGGCTGCACAGGCGATGGTGAGAGAAATCTCCGGCTCGTTTCAGCGTCCGGAACCCTGCGGTGTGCGCGGGAGCCGCGGTTTAACGCTGGAGTGACGGCGGCAACTACAAATCCCAGGGAGCAGCGCCAGAGCAGCTCCGTGCGGGGCCAATGGCAGCGGGGCCCTCCCGGCTCCGTGCGGGTCAGCTGCCAGCGCTCAAAAGCGCCGCACGGAGCGCAGCTGGGCTGGGCTGCTCCGGCTCCTGTGTGAGCTCTGCCTGCCCGCCGGGCTCTACTCCGGCTCCTGTGTGAGCTCTGCCTGCCCGCCGGGCTCTGCTCCGGCTCCTGTGTGAGCTCTGCCTGCCCGCCGGGCTCTGCTCCGGCTCCTGTGTGAGCTCTGCCTGCCCGCCGTGCCCCGCAGCCTCCCTGCACTGTCCCTGGGCTGCTCCAGCTCCTGTGTGAGCTCTGCCTGCCCGCCGGGCTCTACTCCGGCTCCTGTGTGAGCTCTGCCTGCCCGCCGGGCTCTGCTCCGGCTCCCCGTGTGGGCTCTGCCTCCCCGCCGGCTGGGGACGGTGCCGATGGATGCCATCCTGAACTGCAAGCCGGAGGACCTGGAGGATTACTACAGCTTGCTGGGATGCGATGAGCTATCGACGGTAAGAGCCTCTGCCTCCTCGCCGGCTTGCTCGCGGTTTGAACGTGCTCCTGTGTCCGCAGGGAATCTGCGAGCAGGAGTATTTGAAGCGCCTTGTGCGCCTTCTTTCTTGCCACTGGTAGGATCTCCCTTGGAAAGCTCAGTTTTATCTCCTGTGTTTTCTCCAGCATTAAGAGCCTGGAGTGAGGCTTAGGTTGAAAATGCCGTGTAGAACAGGACTGGGTTATGGAGAGAGCCAACTGCATGTCTTTGAATAGTTTGGAATAGATATTATTGGTTTTGAAAACTGAAAAGGAGCTATTTATGTACAAGTAATACAGTGAAAGTTCATAGCTTTCTGATAATACTAATAATGCTGAGTTTCTTGGGCTTTATACATAGTATAATATTTTTTTAAATATATTCACTTGCTCAGATGAGAACAAAACCAATATCTTTGTAGTTTACCATATTGATATTTAAAATGCTGTTTTAAATTAAATTCAAATACTAGTTTTACTAATTTGTTTCAATAGCAGAAACATGCTTTATAGTGAGATTTAGCTAAGCTATTTTTGAGTGATGTGCATCATGTTAAAGGTGTCCATACGACTTTTTGTTGGCTAGTCTAGTATGCTGATTTTCGATTACTCTGCTGTAATGAGGGATGTATTCAGTGGAGATAAAAGCTGTCTGTCTTTTGCTCAGTAAATTTGATCAGATGCTCTCACCTGAAGTGTAAGGATCGGGAGTAAACATCCTCAGTGTGTCCCGGAGGGAAATGTGAAGCTTTTCCCGAGGACACTCGCAGAAGGGATCCCAGCAGAGGGCAGTGCTCAGGGCTCCACGCAGCCTTGTTTCACAGATGCTCTTTCTCACTTTCTACCTCACACTAATTCCTTAAGGGCTTAGCGATTAATGAACAGTTCAAGTACCTGTGATAATGATTTTTCACATTGCTTGAAAATGAAATGTAAAAGCTGGAATAAATGTAACGGGTCCTGAAAAACAAGCTCTCGAGTACTGTTTGTTGGGAGAAGCAGCAGATGTTGCTGCCCTGCTTTTGACACGCGAGGAAGCACTTGGAGATGCCAGGCTGGCTGAGCTCCAGGTGCACCTCAGGACCTGCACAGCCCTTCCGGGGTCTCACAGGAATTTGGAACATTACAGGGACTTTGCAGCCTCACTGCTTTGTACAGCATCGAGCATTGGGCACAGCATGCACAGCACATTCCCAGCTGCAGCACTTTCATCTGAGCTGCTCAACATCCTGCTCTTGGTTGGACCTGGTTAAATTTAAGCAGAAATACTCTCAGTTTCTACAGGCTTGTTGCTGTATTGAAGTAAACACAAACCAAGTTCATTCGTGGCTTCTGGTAGCATTGAGCTGACAGACACCTAGTTCATGTTCAGATGTGACAGGAAGAGGGGAGATTTAATCTCCATTCCTCTTCAGGAACAATGCTGGTTTTGTATAGTGGGTATTGGATGTCTTTCTTGGTGAAACACCTCACTATATATTTTATATTAATTTTGTGTATGTTCTATAAACTTCCTATAAAGTTTTCTTTCTACTGATTTCTTTTTAAGCTGAAAACTTCCATGTTGCCCTTCTGCTAAATTTTAACCCTCTGTACACATTTTAACTTTAAAGTTCCCCTTTCAGTAACTAAGTGTTTGAGATGATAGCTGGCTATACAGTAACCAGTCTCACCAAGTTCTCTGTGCACTGTGTGTGTTTTAAAGTGTCTGACTGACTGCAGACACACCACATTACATCTGTCCCTCTGGAAGGAGCTTCTGAGCAGAGTGAAAAGTGTAGAATTCTTAAGATGCTACTGCAGATCACATTTTTTCCCAGAATATGCCAACAAGATTTGTCCAGCTAGTTGAGTGAACTGTAATTTTATTCTAAATAAAAAAAATGCTATGAGACTTAATTTTGAAGTAAATAATTTAAATTGTATGTGGCTTTTATCGTTGGACAAATGATGAATTTGTATAAAGAGCCTTTGTAGTATGGGAAAGAATGGTCATTTTTGATTCCTTAGGGTGAATTGTGAAAGCTTAAGCTGAACTGGAGTGATATAAAGAAGTTTTGGCTTCTGAATTATAAGAACCAGCAAGATACTTGGAAAAGCACTAAATATTTGAAAATCTAAGCTGATGCCCAGTCCAGTGGCTTCGTGGCTCCACGTGTGTTAGTTTTTCCAGTGATTGCAATACTTTATGGTATAACAAACTGTGGGAATTTGCAATTAACTGATAAACTAATACTTGCCAATATTCTCACATTGATTATAGATGTATTCTACTCCAAGCCAAGCTTTTTGCAAGGAAAATTAACTTGAAGAAAGAATATGCACTACTGGTTATGGAGTGAGTTATCTTGTGGCGTCCACGATGGAAACCCCGTGGGGTGCTGGCTGAATTTCCTTTGGAGAGGGTGTGGAGGAAGCCACCCAAACACACAAATTGATCTTCAGCAATGCAGAGAGCCTTTGCTTCCTGCTCTGAGACTCTGCTGAAGGTTGGAGTTGATCAAGCAAAGTAAAGAGCAACTGAAGGGGATGCATTTGGCCTCTGTGGTCAAATGTCCTTGCACATTTTTCTTGAGCCATGCTGGCTGACTGAGCCTCACAAAAACAAGGCTAAGGATGGAAATTAGATTAAATAAGCAGTGTCACTGGCAGATGGTTGTTGTTAAAGTACTTTGCTTGCACTAAAGCTTGTAAAATTGAATGGGACAAAATCTTTCAGCATTCCGTGTTGTTTCTCCCAGCCTCTTTCAAAAAGAAAATTTGCTAATTTTTTCTGTGTTTACTCGCTTTGTCTCAATGTTTTGTTTAGGTTGAACAGATTCTTGCTGAATATAAGATCAAGGCCCTTGAATGCCATCCTGACAAGCATCCTGGAAACCCCAAAGCAGGTATGTATTCTTTCCTGTGTAAAAACAATCTATTTTTTTTTCTTCTATTAGCATGGCAAGATAAAAAATTCAGCCTTAAAACTTTATTTCCCCTCAGTACATTTTAATCATGGTGTGCATTGAGCACGTTCTATTTAAATAGCAAACTTGTGATATTCTTTCTAAGACTTGCACTCTCCTTTGTGATAGTGAAGGAAGACACTTGTTGGATTTTTTTTTTTTTTTTTGTTTCTAAGACCTTGAATCTTTTTTCTTTCTACAGTAGATCATTTTTTGATACAGAATTGATTTCTGGAGTGTGTCCCTTTCTAGACCTACACAGTTGGTGCACTTCCATGCTCAGTGGCCCTCAAGTGCCACACTTGCATCAGTCAGTTAATTTACTGTCAGGAATGAGGCTGTGAGGAGCACATAAATGTGCTTTATTTTCTTTTAATGTAATTGAATGGCTGGAAGGGAAGAGAAGGCAGCCCCAGCAGGCGCCTCTGTTTGCAGAGCAGCAGCTGATGTTTGTGCTGATGAGAGGGGGCAGCTCCTCAGAGCTGGCAGGGCTGAGCAGCACCTGAGTCATCTGCAGCCAATCTTTGCCCATTCAAAGCCACAGAGAGCCCTGGGCAGATCTCAGCAAGGCCGAGGTACAAAAAAAGAGCAGCCAAGTGCCAAATATCAGAGCAGCTTTTCTTGGCACAAAGAAATGTTATACTCTACCTCAACATACAATATTTACTTTATGTACCCTTTTACACTATTAGTGAGAGTTTACTTTGTGTTTTATTTCATCAGCTTAAGGCTTAATAAAGAGTAAAAAAGTAGACCTTTTATTTGTTGAAAACTAGTAACATTAGAATAAGAAAACCTAGTAATATTAGAATATGAAAACCTAGTACAATTGTTCCCTCAGCCTGTTGTCTCTTGTTTGATTTATTGTTATCATTTTTGATTAGTGTTTGGGTGTAGTGTATTTCAAAAGAACTCTCTCTAATTTGTAAACTGGAATAAATGAATAATAGCAATAATATTAGATCACTGTTACATAGGTGAGTCATAGATAAAGTCTAAATCTTTATGACCCTTCCACAAATAGTAACATGCAACTGCATCCTTAGTAACCATTCCATGAAAAATTACCCTGTAGGGAGAAATGAGAGTTCTTACTCATCCAGTCTGGATAACATTTTAGCATACGTGGAAAATACACCTAATAAAATGCACAAGTTAATTAATCTGAACTATATTTAGATTATTATTCTTGTCTGTTCCTGCTCATTTTTTTTTCTTGCCGCTCATGATTCTTGTTGCTGTGCTCTCTCTGACCCCTGTTCTGCTGCAGATCTCAGTGTGTTCCTTCTAAGCAGCGCTGCTCGAATTTCCCTTTTTAAGGTGGTCTGCAGGGGCTGTGCACTCTCTAAGTTTCTCTCACCTTGTGTTCAGGAGCTTTTGAAGCTCATAGACAAAGGAACATTTTAGTCCTGATTTGCAGGGGTATCAGTCCACCAAAGGGGTGATGATCCTGAAGCCAGCCAGAGCTGTGCAAGCGGGACCCAGAGCCACATCCCTTGGCCGCTTGCTTGTCCTTTGCTCTGAGCCACTGCTGGCAGGCCCCCTTTGGATCTGAATTCATGTATTTGCCAAGAAGCCTTGTTCTCAGTGCGGTTTCTGTGTGTGGCAGTGGAGGATTTCCAGCGGCTGCAGCAGGCCAAGGACACGCTGACGGACGCGGAGCGCCGGGCCCGCTACGACCACTGGCGGCGGAGCCGAGTCCCCGTCCCGTTCCGGCACTGGGAGGCGCTGAGCAGCTCCGTCAGGACGGTCCGTGCTGGGCTGGGGGGAGTCGCGGCTCTGCCTTCCTTCTGCTGCGGCTGGCCGTGGGCATGGGGCGCGCACCTTCCTGCTCCGGGCGTGTGGCCTGGTGCAGGGCAAAGCTGGGAGGGAACCCCCGAAGGGCTCCTCTAGGAAAGCAGATCCAATCGGCCCCTGCTCCCAGCCAGGCTCGGAGAAACTGCCTCCTTGGAGAAAAGTGGGAAAAACCTGTTTATTATACAACAATATTAACCAATAAAACCCCTTGTTGCTCCAAAAGAGATGACGAACTGAGAAAGTCCCTCCCCGGGTTGCAGCTCAGCTCACTCAGGCTCTGATCAGTCCCTCACAGGCCCGGCCCAGCCCTGTGGCCGCAGCTGCAGCTGCTGGTGCAACCCTGGGTGTTCAGTGCAGAGCAGGTTAAACAGGGCCAAAGAAAAGGGAAAAAAGAAAAAAAAAAAAAAACACAGTCCAGGGAACTTCTCTGCCTCAGCAAGCTAAACTAACAAAAAGCAAAGGAGAGCTCTGTCCTGCTGTCTGTCCATCCACAGACAGCACACTGCAGGAGCAGGAATGTGCAGGAGTGAGAGCAGTGTCTGAAAACAAACTGCAGCTTCTTCTCTCCCCCTTCACTCTCTGCAACAAGGCTTAAAGTGCAATTATTATTCAGCATAAACAGAACAGACAATTGGGGATAAAAGCATCATATAGTCAGCCTAGGGCAGGATGTTAAGGAAATTCAGGGAAAATTGGAGCACTTGAGGAGCCCATTCACAGAAGGGCATTAGGCCAGTAGCTTTAGTGTGAATTGATCAAGTTGCTGCTTTTATAGAAAATTTAAGTAACTTAAGGGCTGTTTTCAAATGCTTCAGCTCACTTTGCTTTTGTAGGAAACTTTTATTTCTTTTTGAAGTTAAGGTAAAGTTGGGATCTTTTTATAATATATTCTCCTCTTGGTATATTGCTTATCAGATAGGTTTTCGTGTTGTCTGATTAAATAAAGATGTCATCGAAAAAATCCAGGGGGTGGTTCCTTGGAACCCTGGGCTTCCCTCATAGCTTTGGAGGGGCCCTGAAGGGCTGGTGGGGTCATCTGGGGCAGAGGCAGGAGCTTTTTGGGTGATTTCCTTCCTGATTTTGCTATTGAGAAGATTTGGAAGCATGCCCTAGTAGAGCTCAATTCCATAATATTGGTTTGGGCTACATGGTCATATTTCAAGGCAGGTGAATAAAACTTTCCTATGTCAATTCTGCTTAGGAGAAAAGTTTGACACTTCAAGTACAGCATTATGCCTGAGCTTGAATGTTTGGTGGAAATATCCAATTAAGCTTAGTTCAGTTCCAGACAGATGTTATTCCACAGACTTTAATATTAAATATTTTCAAATTGCCTTGCCTTCAAAAGGTACTCTGAAGTTAAAGACAGCTTCGAAAATGAACATTTCTGAAGTCACTCAAGCCCTCTTAAAGAAAGTCTGAATTCATGACAGAAGGAACTGGACAAAAGGCCCTTAAAATTCTGATGTACCTTTTGTTCTTCACCCCCACCTGCCATAAAGTGTCCTCTCCAGTGCTGTTTGTGACATGTAACCATACTTTCCCCCATCCCATTGACCTGCAGGCTTCTCAGTGTGCTTTGTTTAACCATTTATTGCAGCAATATAAAAAAAGAAAAAGTCATTTAAACCCTTAAAGCACAGGGCTTAGTTCTTTGTTCTGTTTGCATTCCTTTAGTCAATGCACTGGGCTGCCCAAAGCAAGAAGGACCAAATGCTGGAAGCTCCTGGCTTTGGTAACACCAACAGCAGAACCAACGAGATGTGGGCCCAGCAGAGGGAAAGCAGTGGAGAGGGATTGTTGGAAGGGAGCAGGGAACAAGAAGATGTTGCAATCCCTGATGTGCAAGCACAGTCTCCAAAGAATCCAGACTCCCCAAGTAAGTGAAAACAGCACTTACAGAAAATTGCAGTATCCAGGGACTGGCCTGAAATGGGGGATTTCAGTCATGGGAAAGTCTTCTCCAGAACAGTGTGTTGAACTTTTAGCTTTTTAAATGTGGTTTGGGGTTGGGATTTTGGTTTGGGGTTTATGCTTTTGATTACTTATTTAATTTTGAAGTTTTCAGATGTTCCTTCCTCCCTATCCCAAGTTTCCTTGTTTGTTTGCTGGTAAAAGCTGCAACTGGAGAAGGAGAAAAAAAAAAAAGCTTCGGCCAAAATGGAAAGTTTAGTTTTTCTGATATATAAAAATGTAAAAAGAGAAGGCAGTTATTTTCAGTGACTTTTAAAAATAAATATTAGAACTGTTAAGTAAAATATCTGTTTGGTGATTTTTTATCCATTATTCAGTGCTTTTGCACAGTTTTCATCTGATGAGTTAATGAGGTCTATAATTTGAGACTTGAAGGCTTCTTTTATATTCAAACAGTTTTGTTTTTTCTAAGTAGTGTGTGCACCAGAATAAATGTGTGTTTCAAAAGTGTCCCCTGGCAGTCAGCATTTCCTGGCTGTGCTTTAGGTCATTGTTAAACAAAATCCTGCCATTCCCCCCCAGTTTGATCAAACAGCAAATTAGGGTCAACTGTGAGGGTAGCAAAACCTAATGTAATCCCAAACATTTGTGGAATGCATGAAATTGATGAGAAAATTCTACAAGGCCTAACTGAAAACTTGATTTTTTTTTTTTTTTTTTTTTTTTTTAGTAATTAATCATCACTGTATCCTTTGTAGAACACTAAAATTTGGAAGTAAAGAAAGCATTATCTTGTTCCTTGTAATGGTGAATTTTCTTTTTCGGCATCTTCTTTCTCAAGTTTGGTTTTTTAAAAGTTTTAATTTAATTTCCAGATATTTGAATGGAAAAAACCCATCAAACTCATCAAGTGCCTACTTCATTTATCCAGTGGCATATATTCACATGAATAAATGTTAATGGTATAATATGTTTGACAGGGTATGTGTGCACTTCAGTGTTTATACCCCATGTTAGGGGGTTGATAATGTTTTTGTTTTGGTCCAGCAAAAATTGATGTATTGGGTTCCCCTTTGAATCCATGGCATTGTCTGTTCCTGTCACTTGTGGCATTTTTGGGGTCCCCAGACAGAGGAGGAAGGAAATGATGAGTCTGACTCCATGTTCTTAGAAGACTAATTTATTATTTTATGATATGATATGATATGATATGATATGATATGATATGATATGATATGATATGATATGATATGATATTATATTATATTATATTATATTATACTAAAGAATAGAGAAAGGATACTTACAGAGGCTTGACAAGATAATAATAAAAAAATCCTAACTCTCACCAGAGTCCCAACTCAGCTGGCTGTGATTGGTCAATGAGTCAAAACAATTCACATGAAACCAATTAATGACCAGTTGGTAAACAATGTCCAGATCACATTCCAAAGCAGCAAAAGAGGGAGAAGCAATCAGATAATTCTTGTTTTCATTTTTCTCTGAGGCTTCTCAGATTCCCAGGAGAAGAAATCCTGGTGAAGGGATTTTTCCAGAAAATATGACAGTGACAGTCACTGGCCTGGATGAATTCTGGACTGCCACCTACGTGGCTATTTCAGCTCAAACAACAGATTTGAGCACTAATTCTAGTCAAAGGTCACACTTTGGTCTGAGAAGGCCCCAGGTCACACTTGCAGATTTATCCCATCACCACCTCCATCACTTCCCTAGATCAGGCCACTGCAATTTGCCAGTGTTGCCTTGTGAGTCCCTGCAGGGCTGCCAGGGTCCTTGCTGTTCTCCTCTGGGACCCTCCCAGCTGAGCTCTGCTGAGGGTTGGTGTTTGGTTCTTGCTCCAGCCTGCCAAGGACTCAGTGCTCTGTTTGTCCCTGCTAGGCAAGAGCCCTGGAAGTGACCACTTTTCTGTTTACTTCTTTCTGGGAAGGCCATCGAGTACTGTTTCAGAAAATTAAATTTTATGCATGTTTACAATAATTTAATTGACTTTCTGTTTTTTCCCCTCAGGATTTTCAGAGGGGAATTACTGGCACTTGCGTTTCCGCTGGTCAGGCGATGCTCCGTCAGACCTTCTGAGGAAATTCAGGAACTATGAGATCTGAAATGAGAAACACACAGGAGCATGAGATCATCTCTTCACCATTCCCTTTGTATTTTTAACAGCAGTTATAAGTTATTTGTATTTTGTATTCTTTATTGAAATGTGTTGTTGTAGTCAATGTCCAAATACTGATTTATCACACATGCTGTGAGCATTACAGATGGAAACTTTTCTGTTTTTCAGTATTAATATAAATTGATGTTGTGAAGTTATCTAACATCTTGTATATCGTTTCTTATATTCTCAAATATTGTGTAATGATTAATATTTTGTTCAATAGTGTGATGTTATAAAAACATACTCTCAGTAGAGCTCTGGGCTCCAGGGTGTCCTGATCAGAGAGGATCTTCCAAAAAAGCTTTATGACAGAACTGTAAACAGAGCTCTGCTTAACTCTGTGCTCTGCTTCACTTCTCCATTGCCTTGTACTCACTGCAGTGATTTATAATGTACTCACTACCAACTTAACTTGTAGGAGAGTTGTGATCTTATGTTATAGATGAAATAAGAAGGTTCTTGTTATCCAAGGTCTCTATGACAGATCAAGCACTCCTGAAAATCACTTGTTTTCTACCTTAACGAGGACACTTTTTGCATCAGCAATATGTTTGTTTTGGAAGGCAGTTGCAGAACTTTACTTCTCCAGATAGCAATTTTTGTCTCAAGATGTATTGGTGGAAGACTGATCCCCTGTGTATGTGTGCCAACATTGTCCCGTGGCTTCAGAGCAATTCCCCTCCCTGCTCAGCTGTGCTAGACTTGGTTTTACCAGGGTTTTGTACAGTGAGGAGTGAAACATCAGACTAGTCAGCACTAATGTGTACAAAATCTCACATGAAAGTTTTTGACACTTTGGGCAACTTTTCAAATTCTGCACTGTTGTTTATTTATTTTGTGTTTGTTTTCTTCTTTGCAAGCTTGGCTAATATGTCAGGTATTGACATTGTGGTTTTGTGCAGGCAGATAATTCCATCAGCAGCAAATAAAACTTCATGCATACAGAAAAGAGGTTTCTTTCATCTTTTTAATTAAATACTCCTTCCACCACAGAGATTCCTTTGGAATTTCTTGTTATTTGTCATCTTAAGAGTCCGGCTGAGAATCGCAGGCAGTGCAATGGAAAGTGTAGCCTGGTGAGTGCAGTGTTGTGCCCACATGGGAACAATCTGCTGTCTGTCTGTCTGTCTGTCTGTCTGTCCCTGGGGGTGCGTGTGTGTCTGGCCTCTGTGCTGCCTGGGTTATGTGCACCTCCTGCCTGGGGCCTGTTTGCCTCCTGCTGTTACTGGAACCCAGGAATGGGGATCTCAGTGACCTCTGGGCAGCTGTGCCCTGCAGCCACGCTGGCCTGGAGTGCATGGCACTGCTGCCCAGAGCCACTTCTGTAGCACACCATCTTTCATTTCACACACTTTTCCCTGGCATATTTTGCAGCTGCAAACACCGTGAGATTAATGGTGCTCCGTAATGTTTGTTAAATGCCTCTGGTTTGGTTTTTTCTGGTGCATTTGCTGCTTTACTTTATACATATTTGCTCAAGAAGGACTTTGGTCCATTTTATAGAATGTCTGTCAAACAATTGTAACAGAAGAAACTATTACCGTATGTGAAGGATGCTAAGTAATAGGGAACAATTCTCCCTCCAACAAAAAGATGGAAGTGCAGCCAGCTGGAGCACTTGGAATCAGATGGCAGCCCAGATTCTCCTCTGCCCATTTTACTTGCTGAAGGTAGAAGGGGGTAGTTGGGTGGATGATTTAGCACCTAATGAGCTGGTTTCCTTTGAGAAGTGAACACACAATAGACCTTTGAACAGCAAACTAATAGTTTGTGTCATTAAAACTGATGTCATTATTAGCCAATTATTGCGTGGTTGGTTTTGGCGAAGAACCTTTGGATGTTTGCTCTGGATGAATAACTGCAGACAGTTGGAAGGCTCTTAGCCCAGTAAAAGCTCGTGGCAAAAGTTGTGTTTTGCAACAACCTGCTCTGTAATTTGTACTTGTCCTCATGAGGAGGGCAGGTTCTAACTGGTGCTCCAGTACACAGTGCCACTGACACAGACTACTTTTTTCCATTTCTGTACATGTTAAACTTGAAATGGTCCATTTTTCTGTATTTCCTGAGTTGAATGAATCTATTCCTAGCAGAGCAAACTCAGATGGATTGGAAAACAAGAGGAGCCTGTGCACCCTGCTCTGCTTTCGATTGCCCAGAACCAGGTGGGACCTGGCCTGTTGGCCAGTAGCAAGAGTTACTGGAATGAGTGGGCAGCCCAGTTCTCCCTCATGTTAGAAAGCAGAGAAAGCACCTGACAGCTTAGTCAGTGTTAGATCATCCAGGGCCCACACCCCAAGCAGAAACTGCCTATCTGCTTCTTTGAAGATACAGCACTTTCAGAAGCTTTTTGCTACTGGTGTGAAAAGATCCAGAGAATGTCCCAGTGACATTCCAGCAGCAGCTCTGGGCTGCTCTGGCCAGCACCAAATGTGATTCACACGCTGGAGCTTTAACTGGGGCAGGGCTGTGGTGCATGCCAGGCTCTGTGCAGGTGTGACTGAGGCAGCAGAGTCAGAGGCTCGTGGTTTTCAGGGGCCCACTGAGATCTTTAACTCTCTTTGCAAAGTGGAGACAGCGGCAGAGGGGGTGGGGAACAGCAAGCCCAGACACCATTTATTAGATTAGGGCCCAGGAGTCTCAAGCTGGAGCAGGGCAGCCCTCTGGAGACGTGGGAAGCTCCTGGTTCTTCCTGAGCTCCCTTTGGGAGCAGCTCAGGTGGGCAGTAAAAGGGTCCTGATGGTTTTGGGTACGTGAGGGCTCTGATTGACTGTGCTGTGTCACAGCTCTGAAGGATTTGGTATGAAAATAAACAGAGTTGTGAGGTGTGCCCAGATCCTCCGGAGTCCAGACAAAAGTGTTGGTGAAACCCAGCCCTCACTGGACTTGTGAAGGCTGAGGAGTTTTCATCTGGAAGTTACGAGACAGCAGATGGGGTGCAGGTGTATGATGATAAAATACAGAGTATAGGGAACATTGTTCAGTGCTGTGTCCCCAGGCCTTTGAACTATTTTTAAACAGAAATTAAGCAACTACTTAGCCAGTTATTTACAGTGAAACTGAATAGCATTGTGGGATTCTGGATTTATATAAAATTATTATGTCTTTATTTGCTGATATTACACTTGTGCAAGTGCAGGATTTGTAAGATTGTCAAGAACTAAAACATCCTCAACCTTTTTGTTTAGCCAGTATTTGAGAAGTTGCTTTGCCAACATTTGCCAAGTGACAGTGTAAGAGTTATTTGGACAATAAACACAGACAGTACATGACTTAAAATCTCAGGCTGAGTAATGCTGAATGATAGGTAAGGTCGTTTGTTTTTCTCTTTAAATGAGATTTTTAACAAAGGCAGTTTATATGTTCTACAGTAGAAGATGATTATTAAAAGAGATACTGTGTCTCTTTAATTTCCTGAGCATCAACATTGCTATCTTACCTTCCCAGCAGGCTCATCTCTCATTTCAGGATATGAAAGTGTAAGCAGCGAGGCTGTTGCAAAGCTGATGAAATTACACAGCAGAAGATAAAGCCGCTCCGCAGGTGGTCGGGCTGTGTCACTGTCAGACGGCAGGTGATGGTTATTGATGATTATCAGCTCCTCCGCGCTGGGGTTTGTTCAGCCCGGTGCACACGCTCCCCCTGCTGCCGGCAGGGCTGGCAGCCCTTCCCTTCCCTTCCCTTCCCTTCCCTTCCCTTCCCTTCCCTTCCCTTCCCTTCCCTTCCCTTCCCTTCCCTTCCCTTCCCTCCTTGGTGCTGGGGCCACACGAAGGGACAGTGACACACCTGGGGGGCGAGAGCTCAGTTTAAACCAATCCCGGACGGTCGGGGAATGCTGCCTTGGTCTGTTTTTCCTGGTTATTAATGGCATAATAACTTCTGTGCGTGTATGTGCATCCTGCATGTGCAGAAGACCATAAAAGGCAGGAAAAGGGGATTGAGGGTCCCCTCACTGGAGGTCCAGGAGGAATCAGAGCAGCTTCCTTCAGGAAAGGCAAGGTTTGACAGAGCAGCTCCATTCCTTCTAGAGAAGCCTTCTGCTGACAAGATTTAATTTATTTTGTGTCAGCTGTAGGATGTGGGGGGGAGCAGTAGACCTTGGGTGAACCAGGACGCTGTTTGTGTGTTAGGCATTGGATGAACCCTGAGCTTTGCAGCTGGACGCTGTCTGTCCTCCTGCAGGGCCTGGAAGCTGGGCTGTTGAAAAGGCACCGAACCCCAGGTGCTGTTCTCTCCCCTCCATCCAGGGCTCCCATCGCTGCCTGCAGGTGCAATGCCAGCACCTTGCCCCGGGCCCTGCTGCAGCTTTGGCACTGCTGTTCCTGCTGGCAGGGCCGGGAGGAGCGGGTGGGCACGGCCTGAAGAGCTGCAGTGGCATAAAGATCACAGGGCAGCAAGGATGATGGGACACTGGAGCATCTCTCATGAGGAAAGGCTGAGGGAGCTGGGCCTGCTCAGTTTCACAACGAGATGACTGAGAGGGGAGCTCCTTACTGTGTATGAATATCCACAGGGGGTGTCAGGAATGTGGAGCCGGGTGGTGCCCAGCAATGGGACGAGAGGCAGTGACCAGGGAGTGCCATCTGAACGCGCTTCCCTCCTCCGCAGTGCCCGAGCGGCGGCCCGGCCTGCCCGGGGAGGCTGTGCGGGCTCTCAGGGCGCTGTTCCGGGGCTGGCCCCGGGAGCACCCGCAGCAGGGGGTGATGGCTGTGCGGGACCTGCCCCGCTCCGTGCTCTTATCCCGGCCCATTCCTCAGGGCGCTGCCGCTGCCGGAGAGGAGCCGAGAGCAGGAAAAGTGCGGCCGGAACGAAAAAAGCGAAGCCCCTCCGGGCCGCAGCGAGCAGGGTTCGAACCTGCGCGGGGAGACCCCATTGGATTTCAAGTCCAACGCCTTAACCACTCGGCCATCGCTGCTGATGCTGCTAAGGCTCTCGGGCTGCAGCCTTATAGGGCGTTCCGCCCGCCGCAGGCCCCGCCCACAATCGGCGCAGCCAATGGGCGCCGCCGGCCTCGCCGCCGGCCCCGCCCCTGCAGCAATGGCGGCCGCGGCTCGGCCGGAGCGGCTCAGGGGGAGCAAATTCCAATGGCGGCCGCGGCTCAGCCGGAGCGGCTCAGGGGGACGAATCCCAGAGAACACCGGAGAGTCCCGGCCTGAGGGAGCCGGGCCGGCCCCCGCAGCGATGGCGGCCGCGGCTCGGCCGGAACGGCTCAGGGGGAACAAATCCCAGAGAACACCGGAGAGTCCCGGCCTGAGCGACCCGGGCCGTGCCCGCCCCTGCGAATGGAACCCGGGCCTGGCAGGGAGGAGGCACAGACAGCAACCATTAGGCGCTGCATTACCTTTCTTTCAGTTATTGCAAAATCTCTATTACAAATTATCGAAAGGTCTCTGTCATACGACCTTTATATGTAATTTAATTCTCTGTAGATAAGTTTTTTTATGCTAACAGCAGTTTGTTATGCCAGCAGTAGTACAATGAAAATTAAATTTCATTTGTCTTTCTACCTGTGTTGCAATGGGTAAAAATAATAAATTTTCCTGATTTTTAATCTATACTTTGAACAATGTGGAAAATGCATATAGTATGATTGACGTTTTGCAAATATTAAAATGAATATTATACGTGTTGTGTTAGAAAGTTATGTGGTATTGATTCTCTTAAGTAGTGTGGTAAATATAGTTTTAGGTTATAACAAAATGTTAAAATAGAAACTAAGCTATGTGGGATACTTTTTTTTCTAAAGAAAGGACTCGCACTGAGATAGCAGCCACAGGACACCCAAATCTTTCACAGAAAGAGAATTTACTGCTCCATTATCAGGAGAAACGAACTTCTCCCCACCTCACTCAGGCAGAACGACGCTGTCAGGATTCAGAGGAAGGAGCTGACAGTGCCCAGACAGAATCCTGTGTTTGAATGGA
Organism: Melospiza melodia melodia; assembly: GCF_035770615.1. Taxonomy (NCBI): domain Eukaryota; kingdom Metazoa; phylum Chordata; class Aves; order Passeriformes; family Passerellidae; genus Melospiza; species Melospiza melodia. The sequence goes on along the minus strand of NC_086202.1, from coordinate 34,947,682 downwards.
ATTTATGCATCATGGATGAGGTGTATGAATATGCAACAGGCTGGTGCTTTTAAGGGTTAATCCTCTGTTAACGTGGCTCCTTTTTCGGTCTTATTTTGCCCAGAAAAGGTACCCGGACTGTCTGTAACTCTTTGTTTCTATTGTCTCATATTGTCCTATTTGAAATTGTCCAAATGATTATTACTGATTTTTTATAACCATTATGTTACTATTAAACTTTTAAAATTTTAAAGCCACGTGATTGGCGTTTTTCACCAACACCAGCTGCTCTGTGTTCACGCACAGGACTGAGATGAAATGTGCAATTTCAGACAGAGCGAATGGGGGTGGTGCGGGCACACCCGGAGCTCTTTACGGCTCCGCCGGGTGTGGCTGGGGGATCCCAGGTTCCCAGCAGAGCTGCAGTGACCCCCAGCGCTCCCAGCCAAAGCTGCACCAAAGCAGAGCAGGGAGCGCTCACAAAGGGCAGCCCCCAGCTCCTTGGGCTGCCCGTGTTATGAATGAGAAGCTTGACTAGGCCAATATACAAGCAGCAATCAATTTATTAATTAATATGGTAAAGTGTGAGCAATACAGCGCTGGGTACAGTGGGGGAAGTTTTCCCTCCAACTGCACACTAATAATTGATGGTTACAGGTATTTATAGGGGTACTCATCAGCTTTTTCAGCAGTTTCTGTTTCCAATCTTTTACTCATCAGCAATTTTTATTCCAAATTTTTACATCACAATTCCATACACTGTTGTGATTTTAATTTCTCAGGATGTATCTGAAAGGAATATCCCCAGATGGTGGTGGTCCAGTTTCCGAAAGAAGAAAGACGACTCCCATCTGGAGGGGTCCAGCTCCCCAGATGTGTGTCCACCTTTTAATTGCAGAGACTCTAAATCCCATAACAGTGATGTCCAGCTTCCCTTTGGTCGAAACCATAAACCCTTGAGGTGATGTTCATCTTCCTTTCTCAAGCTGTTTTTCTCTGCTTCAACAAGGCATGAGATAAGCAAATTTCCTTTATATATATTCCAAAGCTATAGTTTCAAGGATACAAGTAATATTCTAAAATTATACTTCAAAAGGTTATTATTGCAGAGCTTTTTATGGATTAAATGCAAGCAAAAAGCAACATGCTTAACACCCTAATTCCAATGCTCCTAAATCAAGCAGGGTTAATTGCAAACAAAAGATAGGTTCAAAGGCCTTTTTCCATGCTTTATTTTCCTCAGTTATTATTAGAATTTGCAACTATCCCTTTGTTGGTTTCCACACATTTTGCATTCACAAGTCCACACGTCGCCTGTTTGTACCTGACACCAAACACAGCTTTGCATCCCACAGCCATCCCTGCCCAGCAGCACTGGCAGAAGGTCAGGGACACATGCAGAGTGCCACTGGAGTAAGTGTATTTAGATTGTGAATTTATCTCCCCAAGGCATCTCAGAAGTTTTATTTATTAATTGCTTAAAGGTAGCAAGGTCTTGAGATTAGAACAGGTAACAGAGAAAAGTCTGGTTTGGGTCTGTTGTATAAAGTAATGGTGCTAGGATAGAATTGCCTGTGTTTTCTCACGTTTTTAATTTCTTCAAGCAACAAGGACAGATACTGAAAAATCTTCAGTAGCACATGGACAGATTAACCAGCCAGTATCAAAAATGCACTAGTGGATTCTTAAGAAATACAGGGACTGAGCCCCAAGCACTTCAATCCTTCAGGTTTCTCATGTTAGTTAACCTCAAGTGCAATATCAGTTTTGTAGTGCTCATTCCATTCCTTCTCCACCACCTGCTCTGGGCCCTTTTATTTAATCAATCTCTGTCAGCTTTACAAATTCACTAGTTTGAACATTTCTTCCTGTAAGAAGTTTATGATGCTTGCAACAGAAAAAATAGGTCAGACTCTGCCTAAGTTAACAAGTATTTACAGCAATGTTGGCAGAACAGCAACTCTGTGCTTATGTGTAACTTTGAATATTCAAGAGTAAATTTGACATCACCTTTGAAGAATTTGAATGAAATAATGACTCCAACATAAGTTGTGTTTTACACATAATGCTTGCACCACAAGGCTACAGAATTTTGTTTTCTCCCTCAAGAAACACATAACAGCAGGAAAACCAACGCTGCACACTGAAGAGTATTTCGTCTGTATTCCTCCTGTTGTGTCTGTTAGCTTTGTAGATCATTTAACAAAGCTGAAACCATGCAGACAATGAAAATAAGAATTTACGATGGAAAATTCTGTATGACTGAAATGTCACATTCTGTGAATGCCTGAGAATGGATCTGGGGGCAAGTTTCAGGCAGAGAATCAAAAGTGGCTTCACTCCTTTAGTTAGGACACATCAAACTTTTCCTTGTTTGTTTGCCAAGGATGACAAAATCTGGTGAGATATAATGGCTGCTGGCAGCTTCCATGGAATTCATTGGTATCCCAATTAATATTGGTATTTCTTACAAACATTATCTAGAGGAACAAGAAGGAATTTCTGCTGTTTGGGTAAACCCCAATGTCCTGGTGCTGGTCCTTTGTGCTCTGGGTTTGAGGCTGCTGGCAAGGGAGGGCTGAGGAGGTGCTGCTGCTCCTGATGGGTGCTCAGGGCAGGCAAACTGAGCTGCAGCTGCCCGTGCCTCTGGCTCTGCTCACAGCTGCTTGGTCACCTCCCTCACAGCACATCTGGAGTGAAGGCAGCAGGACACCTGTCACCACAAGTGTGTGAATGGACATGGACAGTTTGCTAACCCTGCTCATGCAGCTAAATGTTAATTAAGGTGTCTGAACACCCTGCATCTGCAAAAAGAGGCATACAGTTTCATCCCAAAGCTTTCATTTTACTATTGAAAATGTGGCTCCTAAAGCTGACAGACTGTAGAATCTGCTTTTGCCTCTAATCCTCTCAAATGTTCAGCAACAGATCATTTTTGGAAAAATGCTATTAGTTAAATTTTAATGAAATTACAGGCTTAAATTTTAATGAAATTACAGGCTCAGTGTCACAAGATTATCAAATGATATCACTGAGTGTTGTTGTAGGTGTCAATGCAGCCAAATGTTCTGTTGCATTCTTATTTTAATAAATAATCTTGGCAAATTTGGGCATGTGTGTGCTACTGGATTGGAACCCTTTTCTTTAATACATCTTTACCAGATTTACTGGGTTTTAAACAAAAAGAATGTTCCTGTTTGCAACTGGTTTACCCACACATCTCCTACATTTTTATGAAAACAAAAGGTAAATGGATATGCATTCAATACCCAACTACACTGAGTATCATAGGAAAATGCTACTTGGGCCAAAATCACCCTCCTGGTAGGTTTATTAATGAGATTTGGCTTTTACAATACATCTGCAACACCACAAAGAGTAATATTCTTTCCACCTGTGTGAAAGTAAAATAGGCATCTGGCTCCCATTCTGTATTGCTTCATTTTTGTCCCCATTCTGAGCACAGATGTTGGTATGGAGACCCTGATTCACTCACCTTTTGTATGCTTCAAATCTTAAATTACATGACTTTTTGTTTGATTTATTTTCCAGTTTGTTGGAGTCTTTTCCCCCTTAAAAGCAATATCTGCACCCTGTTTAAAACAGTTGTGGTTAAAAGCTGTTATTTTGCTGAGTTTTACAGGCTATTTTCCACATTGTCACTACAGAGAGGAATTATGACATTGGGTGGCATCAGCAGTGCACCTTGTGTTAGTACCTCCAGATCAGCAGAAGCTTTAGGAATGAAATCAGGTCGTGGTCAGTTATGAAAAAAACCTTAATCAGAAAATCTCCCTTTTGGTTAGTCACATTTATGCTTTAAATCTGTTTAAATTTAAATCAAACTTTAAATCTGTTTGCAGTATTGGCTGGTTGCAACTGTCCTGGGTAAATGACCACTTTAATTGTTACTATGCCTCAGAGACAGATCCCAGTAATAAACCTTCCCAATTCTGCAAAATCAAATATTTGTACATTTTGAATTGCAACACCTTGAATGAAGGAAAGCTAAAACTCAGTAACAAATAGAATAAAACCAACTTTATTTATGCTTCATTTATTTATTCAGTCTTTGGTTATCTCACCTGAAGATTTTTCTTACATTTCCCATGCAAGAAAAATCTGCCAGGTGAAAACTTTAAAAGATAGTTTGAAGCAAAATCTGGAGCAATGGAGGTCCTGAGATTTGTGTAAATCTCAAGAACTAAGTTCAGGAATTTCAGTAATTGCTATTTCATTTCTGACACTTATGGCAATATGATTAATTTTGCAATTTAAACTCCCAAACTACTAATTTCATACTGCATGGTTTCTCAGTGGGAATGAGAATTAGTGCCTTGTAAGCAGGCTGTTTTTAAGAGTCATCTCTTTAGATAATATTATTTTTTGTTTGTATAAAATTATGCCTTAGGGATTCAATATAATTCTGACAAGGTTGATTAAATAATAATGTACAAATATGAAATATATTAACTCAGTGCTTCTATTAGAAGTAAATAGAATGAAATTACTAATTACTGGGCTTACTTACAGATAATAACTGAAACCAAATGGAGAGTCAGAATATTTGAATGTGCCCTCCTAAAAATTAGAGTTATTTCTGAACTGTTTCAAGTGAGGGCTAACATCAAAAGTTATTGCAGGAGCATGAAATTTTGTTAAAGAATCTGATTATAAAATTTTCCTTTGCCTAGCTGAATTGAAATAATTTTAGAAAACATGACGAGGTCTCTACTGGTGGGCACAGGGATGTGTCTGAGGTCCTGTGTTTGGTCAGACAGCCTATCCATGCCCTGCTGCCATTCTGGGGTACATTTACGCACTCTCCAGTTGGGAATTTTTCATTTGCCTTCTGTGGGAGTGAAATCCAGGTATGTGGGAAGGGTGAATCGCCCAGGTTCCTTACCTGGATGATCACTGGCCAAGACTGGGATTGTCTTCACCCAACGCAGATATGAGTACCGTATTTGATTTAAAATTTGCTTTGTTTTCATGGGTATCCCATTTGATTAATTTTAAATGTGTTTGCCAGAAGTGCAGTGTGTCAATAGGTCTAGCTCTCATTCACAGCTGTGAAATCCTGCCCGAAGTTTTATAGCAGAAGATAAAAAAGCAGAACCTCGTCTGGTGAATCAAACTGGAGGGGCAATCATGGGAGACCGGAACAACCCAGTACCTGAAAAAACAGTGTCCATCGGGAGGGAGGATACGTGAACGCTGACATAAAATGATTTTAAATCAACCCTAACAAATAGGCTTAGTGCGCAGGTTCCTTCTGTGAGCTAATTACCGTCACGGGGCGAAGGAAGAGCGGCGGGACCGCCCCGGGGGCAGGAGCAGGGACAGGGGGAGCCGAGACCGAGATCCCGCTCGGGCTCCCGCAGGACAGAGCCCCGCTCTGTTCCGCCCCTCAGGTCAGGATCCCTCCCCTCAGGTCAGCGCCACCCGTCGGGTCCCCTCAGGTCAGACCCCTTCCATCCCCTCAGGTTCCGCCCTTTTCCCCTCAGGTCAGACCCCCTCCATCCCCTCAGGTTCCCGCCCTTTTCCCCTCAGGTCGGACCCCCTCCATCCCCTCAGGTTCCCGCCCTTTTCCCCTCAGGTCGGACCCCCTCCATCCCCTCAGGTTCCGCCCTTTTCCCCTCAGGTCAGACTTCCTCCATCCTCTCAGGTTCCCGCCCTTTTCCCCTCAGGTCAGACCCCCTCCATCCCCTCAGGTTCCCGCTCTTTTCCCCTCAGGTCAGCCCTGGCCCGGGTGGGTTGCCATGGCCGGCTCCAGGTACGAAGGAAGAGCGCTTGTCCTGTGGGAGGGGAAGGGGCGAAGGGAAGGCAAGCAGGGAGCTGGGCGTGTTGGAAAGCAGGTGTGCTGTGTATTCAGGACACTGAGAAGGCAGACGGCTCCTTCAGTGTGGAAACTGGGGAGGATTTCGGGCCAAAGAGGGATATGGATGTCCCCCCCCCCCTTACTGAGGAGAGAATGTGGCTCAGACCGGTGTTTTTGGGTACTCTGGTGTATCCTGGACCTGGCTGCCTTTTGCTCAGAACTTTGAGCATTTCACACTGACTTTCTGTGGCATGAATGGTATGAGTATGTAAGTAGGCAAAAATATATTTTTTACAGGGGTTTTGGGAGGCCTCTTTTAGTATAGTGGCTTCTGCTTTCGTCCATTCTGCCAGGGAAATGAGCACAGTTGCCCCTGCTGCCCCATTTTTGGTGTATTAGTACAAACACTCCTCTCAGCCTTGCCAGCAACAGCCTCAGCAACATCTGAAAATGCTTTCAGGGTCTTTTGTAGGATAGTGCTTATTTTTATTGGGATGGCAAGAACCTTGTCCAAACCCTGCTAATTCTGACTGCTGCCATGAAGTTACCACAGCTTTTGAAGCAATCCCTCTTAATAAGCGCCCAGAATTCGAAGCAGCTCCTCTCCAGTTGTGAGAGGGGTCTGAACATTGGTGTCTAGCACTGATTTAGACACTTTTAGCCTTTTAAAGCATCCCCACATCCAGCCCTTGATAAGTGGTTGAAGTCTGTGGGATACCTGGAGTTTCTAAGAGGTTTTTCTGATGGATTCTACAGTATATAAATTAGTTTTAGGTGTTTGCTTAAACAGCTGAATCCCATTCCTCATTTGATAACTCAAAATGATGGGTCAAAAATCTTCAAATAAAATGAGCATTTTTAACACCTCTTCTTAGTGAGTTTATCAAAACAAAGAGGGTTGCTGCTCACCTCTAGAGCAATTTGCTTCATAAATAAAACACTGATGCAGTTACAAAGATCTGATGGTTAGAAAAGTGCAATAGGGATCATTTACATAAATCCACTTGTCTGTATTGACCTTTGCAGTGAAGTGAACTGTGGTTTTGTTCTTAACTTTCAAATAATGTTCATGAGGTAAATGACAGAGCTAAGGAATGCTGAGAAATACCAACTGCAAGTGGTGAGATTTATTCTTGCACTGCATGATACAGTTTTAATACAGTACTCAGAAAATTAAATCTTACTCCAGCAGCTTTCTTAACTGTCTGTTGTTGTTCATATCTTCTAAATTCATGAGTTGCAGGTGAGAAAAGAAGGATTTTTTCAGAGTTTAAGCTTCAAATATGATCATGCGAGGAATGAATGATGAATAAATTTGTAAGCTTAATATGGCAATACCACGTACATTTCTCCACAATAAATTATTATATAATCTAGGAAAGTCTGCTTAGTTTATATTAATAATATTTGATGCTTTTGCATCCACAACCCCTTTTTGCTGCATTCCTTCTCTGCATCTCTAAGTGCAGAAGACACTTTTGAAATCAGTTGGCCATTGCATGACAGGGTTTAAATGTGATTTTTTTCCTGTTCCTCGCAACTGTTTCAGTACTATTATGTATGCTCAGGTATTTTTATTTCTTTTTTTTTTTTTTTTCCTTCTCTCTTCTGTGTACTCACGATGTGCTCCTTCCTTAGGTTTGGGTGTTTTTCCCCTCGTTCCTTGTTGAGTCTCCCCAGTGCTGTTAGTGCCAGCCTGAGGCTGTCTGTGCCCTTTTTACCTCTAATCAACCACAAACAGCCACAGTGCTTTGGCTGGGATTTTCCAAAATGAAAATCCAGCCTGACGTCGTGCAGACATTCAGACTGAGTGATCTAAGGCCTCCAGTCTCCAGCAGAATGGATGCAAACCTTGAGCAGCCTCTGCCTTTTGGGAGTTTTAGGAGGGTTTTCTTGTTCTGTGTGTATTGTATCTAATTTGCTCTGTGATTAGCAGAGCAAATTAGCAGATTAGCAAAACTTAACTCATATCCATTTATAAATGTCTGCCTTGGTGGAAAATCTTACAAATGGGGGATCATCAATCTGGAAGTGTGTTCTGAGCGTTTTGTGAAGGTGCATGAAGGAGAGGTACTCATCTGTATTTGAGTGTGGATTTACAACCACACTTTGCTTTCCCCTTTCCCCTTTCCCTTCTCACATTCAGCCCAAACCTCACGGGTTTCTGAGGAATTGCCTTCCCCGGCGTCGCTGCAGGTTCCCGAAGCTCTGTGAAGACCTGCTGGGCCGTGGGCTCGGCTGTCTCCAGGTGACCCTCCCAGCAGAGGCGCTGCCGTTTCGGGAGGAGCTCGGGGCCGCGCTGCCCTCCCGCTTTGTCCCTTCCAGCCGGGACCGACGGCGGCTTCGCAGCCTCGCTGTCCCTGCCCCGCAGCGCGGCTGCCTCAGGTGGGGCTCTCCGCAGAGCTGTCCCGGCTGCTCCCTTCCCTGGAGCCCTGCTTCAAAAGGTAAGACTGAACGACAGCGTGGGCAACTTTCCTCTCCGTGGCGGAAGCACATGAAGCTGTAAATGGAGCTGGAGCTGTTTGATAAGACAATCTCTCCAAAAGTTAAAAAAAAAAAAAAAAAGGGTTTCTTGGCCAGCTTTAAAAAAAAAAAACAAACCCAAAAACCTTTTAAATATTATTAAAAAAATTTCTGAATATTCTAAATATTTTAATCATCGTGGTCTGTTATCAAGCCAGTAGCTGAAGTTGTGCAGTGTGTTTGCCTATTTTCCGAATAAGTGAAAAAGAAAAATTAAATGGCTGGGTTTCTTGGCCAGCTTTCAAAAAAAAAAAAAAAAAAAAGCCAAAAAAACTTTTAAACATGATTAAAAAAAATTCTGAATATTCGAAATATTTTAATCGTCGTGGTCTGTTATCGCTTCAATCCAGTAGCTGAAGTTGTGCAGTGTGTTTGCCTATTTTCCGAATATGAGAAGCCGTTTTGGAAGATTGGAAAAGGAAGGATAAAATGTGGCACGGATGCTATTGTTTAAGGAAGTTTAGCTTGCCTCCTGGTACTTTGCTGGATGCTGCACCTGACTGAAGGAAGGTTTGTGTAAATGTGTGTTTATCCCGCCTCAGTGGGAAAATAATGAGTTACTGCACAATTTTATACCACTTTTTAAAAATTCCAAAATATTTTAAAAAAAGTTATTATAAGAGAGGGCCAAAGGAGAGCTGTTATATTCAGTGTAACATTGTGTACATTTCAAAACCCTTTTCTGTTAGGTAAAATTGAAGACAAGAGCTGTGTTCAGACCTAGGGAAGCCCAGAGATAACCAGCAGCAAAGAACTGGGCCTTGTGACAGGCATTTGGGAGGAAACCACAGTGAACTCTTACTGTTTTCTCCTGCTTCAAACCCATTGATGGATGTTGGGAAATTAATTCCCCTTGGAACACAGTTTGGTTGTTTTTTCTTAAGACTGCACTTCAGCCAGATGGGGCTTTGGGGTTGTGTTGGGCATGTCTGTAAGCAGTGGGGAAGAAGAAGAATACTGTTCTAGAATGCTAAAGCACTGTTCAGGTCACTGGACAAAACAAATAATACAAACATTTATAACACTTACATCTGTTAGTTACATAAAATGGTACGTGGTGGTGAAGCATCCTGGGGTAGGAAAGAACCACATCTCTTGGCAAAATCAGCTCTCCAAAGAGAAGGAACCCTGGCTTTTTACCTCTTTGCAGCTGAGACACATTTTTAAGGCCAAACAGCAGAGTGTAGTGTTGTCATAGATAACTGTCAGCAAATAGCAGCAAGGGGAAATGGGGAACTGTATTTAAAATAAATAACATTTGAAATCTTTTAGTAGCACCTCATGGAATTTCTGTCATTGTCTATTATTTCAATGAGTTGAACAATATCCTATTTTTAGTGGAAGGTCAACTTGAACTTTATTTGAGCCGGGTCTCTGGTTCTGAGCACAGATAGGAGCCCTTCAAATGTGATAACAAAAGGGAGGGCTTGGAGCCAGACCTCCTTAACCTATCATGAGGGGCTCAGATAGCCATCCCTGTCAGCTGTGTGCCCCTTCAGTGGAGGAGGCCTTGCTCTGGCCTCAAACTGCCCCAGTGAAAGTAGCACTGGGGCTCATGGGGAAGGATTTTGGGGTGGAAGGATTTTGGGGTTTTATTTAAGAGTTTAAAATAGGTTCAACAAATATTAATTTTTTTTGTCTTTCTGGCCTAAGCAGCATTACTTTAATTCTGCTGTCGCCCACAGTGGTGCACATGCAGTGGAGCTCCTCTGGTGAGGGAGATGATTTGGTTTGGTTTGCTGGCAGTGAGATACTGGCAGGTCCCCAGTTTCCATGCCAGACTTCAGTGGGAAGGTGCTGCCTGCAGGGGCTGCAGGTTTAGGGCAGTAACACGTTTTTTGGGTGGCTGTTGGTTGGGAAACAGTGCAGGGTGGCAGCAGAAAGCAAAGTGCAGCTGCTCAGGCTGTGGATTCCCACTGCTGCTGGAACATCTGGAATCTGTTGGTGCTGCAGCTGCCTGAGGTGTGTGCATTCACCAGAGGACATGTCAGGGAGAGGATTTCTGACCTTCCTAGGAATGAGCAATGCCAGTGTCAGGGGAGCCCTAGCATGGGAGCAAGGAATGGAGATGATTCTGTGGGTTTATAGTGTAAATTGTTTCTGGAAATGTTCTGCTCTCCTCAGCCTGCTTTTTGGCCTCAGGTGAAGAAAGTGAGGGTGAGGTGCTTCAGTTGTGGTTTTATTCCAGGGCTCTGCCACTGGCATTCTCTCTGATCTGGAGGAATTCATTTTTCCTCTGGGATTCTGTTTCCTGATGTGACAGTGGAGCAGCACCTCTGCTTGAAGCAGTGCTTTGACAGACAGCACTGTAGGGAAAATAATCATGATTACTAAACAAGGAAAAGAGAGCTTGTTCTGAATGTTATAAACCTGGGAAAAATCTTAAATTTTCATCTCACTAGGTATAGGAAAGTATTCATGAGGCAAGTTTGTTGAGGTGTGATGCTTTATCCCACCTCAAAAGTTTTTTGTTTTTTTTTCATAAACCTTAATAAAACCTTTTAATGCCACTAGGTTAATCAGAAACCATTGCTTGCCATGGGGATTCTCCAATATTCACAAAGAACTAGGCTTATGCTGTTTTCTTGCTAGATTGTCTGTAAGGTTTGATGTATCACATTATTTATGCTGAGAACTGTGTTGAAGAACTTGGTGGAAGTCTTATTTTCTTTTGAATTTTTGCTGCTCTTCAGATGTGGATTGAGAAAGTGCTCTAGGGAGATAGTAAACACAGGCAGAATTGAAATGCAAAAAAGAAGTGCTGTGTTTTTCTGGTTTTAATTTTTGGGGCTAACATTAAAAAAATCTTCCAGTTGCTTCATTGCCAACCTTCACCTAAATGCAAAGCCTATTTAAATAAAGGGGCTTTCAGTGAATAAATGTTATTAATGGATCTGAATCTTTCCACCTTCTCCAGCTCCCCTTTTTGGTGTCTGTGCCTTAGTAATGTTTCTTGTTGCTAGTGGTAAGAAATGATGAAAGCTGAGATGGTGATGGGGTAGCCTGTCAGCTTTGTGTGGAGATTTCAATAATTTAGCAGGTGCTTTACAGACTTTACCTGGTGTTAGATGGGCCAGGTGTCAGAGATCCTGCTCCATTCCAGAGCATGCTCTGGCCTGCAGAGTACAGCAGCCTGGACTTTTCTTTGCCTGAGCTAGAAGATTTTAGCATCCTGAGTGTCTTATTTTGTGTGTCAGCTAGAGAATGAAAGGAAAATGCAGTAATTGTTTTTTTGTGGCTTCCATGAAGTCTGATTTGCACTTGCTGTACTGACTGTAGCAAAAAGGCTGAAAAGTTTTATTCCCAGAGTGCTGTTGTAACAACTAATAAAGCTGTATAGGAAATACTGAAATTAAGAACAAATAATAAAAAAAATTCTGTTATATATTCTCAGCAATGTTTCATATCTTGGAAATCCTCAGGTGCCCTGTCTATATATATATCTTGGTAAAAAATACAAATCCTGACTACTTTAACTTTTCTTCATTGTTTAGAAGGCAATAGGCCTTTGCATTTTCTGAAACTGCCAGGATAATAGATTGTGTGTCATTGTAGGGCACCATACAATAGAAAAAAAACAACAGAGAAAACAAATTTGGTGCCAAGTCCCTGGGTGAGAGCTTTGTGAATCCCTTTGCTGTCCAGTTCAGGAGGCCGAGAGCGAGTCACTGCCTCCACACTGGAGCTGGCACGCAGTCAGAATGCATGGCAAAAGGGTTCCTGTGCTGGAAATTCCAGGAGCAATCACTGCAAGTGTAAGTGATTTCATGCCTTGTGCCATCCAATTGTTGGAAACCTTTCCAGCCCTGACCTTTGCTGCCAGGCTCGTGCTCCAGTGTACAGCTTTAAGGATGCCCATCCCCCTGGCAGCCTGCGTGCTGTCAGTCACCCTGAAATACACTGGGAGCCTGTCGGGCAGTGCCTGCAGATGCCTCAGAGCCCACAGGCAGCCAGGGCACTGCCACTGGAGTGCCTAGCACAAGGGAATTCCATAGACAGTGCTTTAGTGCTGCTTTTGGACCATATGTTTGCTAGCATAGGTGAGTGATGATGCACTGTTGGCTTTCTAACAATCTGGCAGCGAGTGGATTCTAGAGTACAGGGTTTCTAATTTATGCAGAATGGCTTTGGCTCCGCTTTCTGACACTTGGTAGTTTCTGTCTGTGTAAGGGCACTTACAGATTCTAAAAAAAGCTGCAGGTGCTGTGTTCACGTTGCATTGGAGGGATAGAGACTTTGGCTGCTTTTCTTACTACACCAACAGACTCCATAGTTCTGACATCTGATGAAAAGACAGAATTTCCATGGTCCTGAGGTTGGTAGCGTGTGGTACTGCAGTGTGCTGGTTTTCTGGCTGTGGTGGGACACAGCTGTGTCTTGTAACACATGCTTAACATCCTGAGTGTTGTGAGAGCTGCTGGTGTGCAGGGCTGAGATTGCCTCCTGTGGAGGTTAATCTGACTGAGTGTGAGGTTATTCAGCCTTCTACCAAAACATCTCAGGCAGAGCCCCTGCTGTACTTAGGGGGATGTTGTGCTGCAGCAGACAAATGCATTAAAAAAAAGAAAAAAGAAAAAAGGAAGGGTGGAGTGTTGATTTGCCCTTTTTTCCTGAGGCAAACATCAGGTTTTGTCATCTTAATGAATATGATGTAGAAGGACAGAGGTTCACTTAGTAAGTGGAAATGCCAGAGAAAATCCCAGGATGATCTTTACTGGCTGTTTATTTTTCTTTCTATCACCTCTTAGCCTTAGTTAAAAAGAAATAATTAAAGAACCCAATTGAAATATTGATTAGCTTATATGGTATATAACAGCAAGGAGAGCTTGGTAAGCTAAAAATATGTAGTCAGATTATCAAAATAATTGAAGGTCTTGTGGTGTTCACTGCATTGGCTTGCAAAACTGTTTCTGTCTTTTCAGAAACAAAAGGAAGTTTCAGGAAGCATTAGAATTTTACCTAAAAATATTGCTGGAATCAGCAAGTGAGCCCTTAAGTGGGTTATTTATATCTTAGAATATAATTGAAATTTTCAGAGACAATAGTTTTTGCAATTGACTTTCAGCTGATGACTCAAGGCTAAAAGCTATTATTGGCTTAACTGCCTTTTGAACTCAGGGCTCAAGCAAAGGATGAAAATGCTGATGTTGGACAGTGTGCTGAGGGCAAGGAACAAACAAACAAGCAAAAACCTCAGAACAGCCCAGAGTAGGGAAAGTCATGACACATGGATTCACATTTTTTCTGACCTGCAAAGATGGGGTTGGGTTGGTAATACTTTCCAAGTTTGGGAGTGCTCTGTGGTGGGGTTCTGGAGCACTGTAGTCCTTTAGTAACAGAAATTGACTTTAGTTACCATACATACTCATCTGCCAAAATTTAGAAAAGACCTGATGATTGCAGATAGCATGTAGCAGAGGAGATAGTGCTGTGAGAATGGAGAGCAAGCAGCAGAAAAGTTGAATTTCTCCATTTTGAGTAAAGCAGGTGCTGACACCCTTGATAGAAATGAAGGAATTGTGGGGAAGCCACTGCAAGGTTTAAAGTGTATCTGCAGAAAAATAACCTGAGTCAGCTCGTGGCTTCTTTAGGGCAGCTCCCATCCTTTACCTGTCCCCTTGTCCCTGATGTGTGTCTGAGCAGGAAAAATGCCCAGCACTGTGGATCCCTGCCACCTGTTTGCAGCTGCTGTGGTGGATTTCAGTCAGGGCCCATATTTTGGGAGACTTGTGAAAATATCGAAGATGAGGGTTGGTAACCAACACCATCATAAATATTTATTATTTTTCCTAATGTGAATAAAAAGCAGATTCGTTGCAATATTGGCCAAAGATGTAGAAAACCAGTGGATTGCAGGTGGCAGAAAAGGATGTACCTTACCCAGAGTGTGGAGTGGTGTGGTGTGATGCAATCCCAGTGAAGGATCTTGTTGAATGAAAAGGTTTTTGGTTCAAGGGTGGACACAGGGAAACCAGCTCAGGAGCTTCTGTTTGAAAGTATCTACATGTTAAATGTGTAAAATATGGGCAGTTAATTTGCTCTGACATTTCTAGAGTTCTCTTTCCATTCATATCTGTGGAAGGATAAGTGGTTCTTTCTGGTCAGTCTTATCTCAGATTTCTTTCTCTTTTGGCTCAGAATTAAAACTGCAAAATCAGTTCATTCCATATGCTGTTGCCTGCCTGGATGCAGCTGAATTTGTGCCACTAGTATAGTTTGTAATTAAAGAAAAAGTTGCCACTTGTGTAACCTTTAATAAGAATGGCAAAACTCTAATTTGCTTTATACCTTAATTCTTTAATTATTGCTCATACTATCTTTGCTTGTAAGTGAAATGTGGATAACTCTCTGCATTTCTACACCCCTTGCTGCAGGAACCCAGAACGTGTTTTGTTTATTTTCTAACCCATACTGTGTTTTATGAAATCACTGCCAGGTTCACTGCAAGGTGACAATATATCTCTTCAGCCTGCACAATTGCAGTGCCTCGTTACTTCATTATGCAGCAGCAGTGCTTGGAATAAGTCTTGCTTAAAAAGGACAGATATCCATTATTTGTGTATTTGAAGTCTGTATTGGCTAAAAAGGCTTTGCCAAGCTGTGTTTTGTAAGAAGCTGAGTTACTGCAAAATCTAAAGTCTTTTATTTTGGGACAATAATGGGTTGCAATCCAGCTAAAGCAGTTGTAATTCTTTGTTGGCACACACACATTTCAGGCTAATGGCCTGAGCCATGGCCCAGTGAACCTGGTGGAAACTATTAATTCACATCAGTAGATTCTGCATCAAGTTCCTAATGAATGATTTATTCACTTTAAAGACCTTACTTGGCTTTACTTCCATCTTATTGACTTCAGTAATAGGCTTTCTCAACTTAATCTGTCTTGACACTTAAAAAATATTTGTTTTTGCAGGGTATAAAATAACAAAATGTTTCCCTTTTCCTGCTGTTAATTTCCAGAAATTTTAAGGACTGCTGTATGTGCTTTTTGTTGTTAAGGTGTTTATTATATAACCCCTGTAATTTGGCACGTGGAATAAGATAACATATTGTGCACATAGCATTGTGATAAATTCAGTAATGGAATTTAATGTTTTTGCTTCAAAGATCCTTTCTGGACTAGTAGAAGATGTTATTTAATGGTATTGTAATTGAATTATCTTTGTATTTTTTTTAACATGTGGTCAGTTAATCTGTGAGTGAACATAAGGAGTTATATGTACTTTAAGTCTATGATTTTACAGATTATGTGACTATCAGTGTATTTTTTTAACGGTTTAGAAATGGGGAATTGGGAAAGTTAATTGTATTTCTTGAGATCAGATTCTGTTATGAAACAAGTGTGTACTCACATAGGTGGTCTCTGGGCTCTGACACAAGGCAGTGAGGCTTGTAGTCATGGTTAATATTGGCTTATTGCACTTCTCTTGTTTTGTACCCAGGTGAAATGTCAACAAAAGCGCCCAACATTAAACTGAAAATTGATCCTCGGAATCTGCAGATCCAGACCTTCACAGTGGAGAAATTACTGGAACCACTGATAATTCAGGTATTTTACAGTTGCACAAAGTAAGCTGGATAACCATAAAGGGAGGGAATAAAGGCTGAAGAACTTTTGACTGAAGACATTATTCTGAGAGTCACACCCACAGCTCTTCTGCACTTGCACTTGGCTCAGGAGCTCCCCAGGGCTCTGCCTTCCAGGTTTGGGCATTCATTTGGTCACTTCCAGCTTTGCCCCCAGTCTGTCCTAGTAAATGCTGCATGTTCTAGCTGGTCTCTTGCACAGTGTTACCCTGGAGATGCTTAAATGTAGAATACACTGCAAATTCAATTCCAATGTGTGATGTAAGTAATTCTTTAAAAAGAAAGTTGTATTTTCCCCTTTGAAGCTTTGCCTCGCCCATTTTTTTTTTTTAATATTTTCTTCCCTTACTCAGTTTTCCTGTCTGGAAGATTACTTTCCTCAGAAAGTGACCTTTTCTTTTCTATCATGACTTTATTTCCAGCTACTATTAACTGAGCTGCCTCTCTCTCATTTTGTCTGCCTTTCTTTATTTATTTTTGCCTGGATGTGACTGATGTTGTGAAAACCCTCAGTTAACAGGTCAGTGATTTGTGAAAGTTGTTGAGGATATGTGGATGGTCACAAAATTAGTTTCAAAGTAGTAAGAATAGATGTCTTGATAGACTGAATTTAAAAACCTCCTACAGACCAGTAGCTCAGACTGTGCTGAGGCAGCTGCAGCACCCGTGGGTGTTCTTAGAGGGGTAAAGAAAAGTAAATTTTGGTTTGAGTTTGGCAGGATCAAAGAAACCTGACAAAACAAAGAAAGTGCAGATCCAGAATAAAACAAAGAAACCATCTAAGCTTTGTGTTTTTTTTCCCTCCCAGCTCTTCTCAACCATTGAAAAGCTTGAGCCTGTTCACTTGGAAATGCTTTGGCTCTAAGAGAGTATTTTGACTGTCTTTTCCCTCTCTTAAGCCTAATGCTTTGCTTGTTTCATACCTGTGGAAGGAAAGCTTATGTTTTGAGTGGACCCTTCAAAAGAAAATGTTAAAAGTATAAGAACAGGGATTAAAGTTCATACTTAATGAAAGGTGATTGAAAGGCTGGAAAGATGATAAATGAAAATTAGTCTGTCCTTAGAAAGAGACCAGTCACAGATAAAATGATGTTCTTGCCAGATTCACTTTAGCAACTGCTGCTTGGAATGCAATTTAACTTTATTTTGAGATTCCTGTTGTAATTTATTTATTTAATAGTCTTGCACTGCTGTGGCAGGAAAGAAACAGTGGAAGTGCTTGAGGTTCTCTGAAGTCTGTCCTAGCCAGGTATGCTCAGTGTGAGGGCAGTCCTTGGATTAACAGCATCAGTACAGGAAAATCCTGAGGCAGAGCCAGCCTGGCAGTACCTAGGAAGCCCTTGTGGCAATAGCTGCAGATCACTTGCTGAATTAACCCTCTCTCTTCCCTGCCATGTGAATTGGCAGTGCTGATTGCTGTGAAACTCTGAAAGTAGTACAGCAGCTGTTCTGTGTAAAACCTCTCTGAGCTGGCAGCTTCTCTCTCCCTGGAATACAACACTGTCCCTAAATTGCCCTGGGTGTATCCCCCTGTCTGTGGCCTTTGTTGTATTCCAGCTGTTTGGAGGATGTTAGTTGTGGAAGGAAGGCTTCTCAGTCTGGTTCTCAACCAGTGCATCTGGCACACCAAAGAAGGTACTTGGACAAGTTAGCATGGTTCAGCTGACACAGTGTGTGGAAAATCCCTGCATTGTGGAGTCCCTTGGATCACTGATGGAAACCAGGCAAGTTGGAAGGCTTGTATCTGTCATCCACACCACAGATGCTGGCTCACAGGGAAAGCACACACTGTTGGTTTAGTTCTATATGCTGAGTTTACTTTCTGCTCACTGGGTGGGATTAGCCAGTGTTTATTTGTGTATAACACAAATGCACTGGATTTGAAACAGTGGACAGGGGTTCTGCTGCTGTCATTAGATCAGAGTTCCTGTCTTGGTTTTCCTAAATGTCTGGGGATTGGCACTGAGTTACACTGAACTACATTGTTAACAAAAAAGAATGTTTTATGATTGATGCTTAAAAATATTTTCTATATTAAAATAAAGGTGAACCAAATACTGTGATACTCAAGGTATCAAGACATTGCTTCCTGAACTACTGCAGTATTGAGAGATTGTCTCAAAGTGCTGCCAATAACTGAATATAGCATTGGAAGAGCTGCTTCAGAGGTTCCTAGAAACTTAGTTTTGGCATAACCAAATACCCACCCTTCAGCCTGATAACCAATGGCAATACCAGGCAGCAGTGGCACGAGGCAGCCCTGTAAATGTGGAGGCACATGGCCTGGAAAATGGCTGAGAGGCTCCTTTAGCACAACTGTGCCTTTGCACAGCTGTGTTGTTCCTGCCAGGGCTGGGGATCTCTGTGCAGGGCAACAATGACACACTGTGTTAGTCTGTGCTTCAGTTCTTTCTGGGTAGGATTGCATAAAGTTTTTACATTCCTCCTTGGGGTTCTGTGTTAGAGAATTCAGAGTAGTTTTTCTGTTTCCCATAATCTCCATGAGCAAAGAGCTATCTAACAAATTTTGGGTTGTATTTGAGATCAGTTGCCACCTCCAGTATTTCCTGAGAGTGATGCTGAAGATGACGAGTCTTACAGTCAAGAGTTTTCACCTGCAGGAATAATTATTTTTTTATACTTTTTCATTTGTTTTATTTCCTTTCCTCCTCCACATATCAATGAACAGTATGTAGAATGATATTTAACATTGAAAAAAACTGCAGTAAAAATCTGCAAAGTAGAATACATTATTTTCTACTGAAATAGTGATTAAATACTTAAAATTTTAAAAAACCCTTCTATTTGATAGATTTTTTGGGGCCACTTCTAATTTTTGATGGTGTTTTATGCCTTTCTTATTGGAAGTATTAACCTGTAATCTGTAACTCATTCTTAAAAGTATGGACATTGAAACTGTCTTAAATGTTCTAAAACTGACATTGAAGTGTTTGTAAAAATAAAAGATAAAGATTTCTATTCCCAGTGCATTCTCTACCAGCTGGCTGATTTATGTGCAATAAATAATTCCATTTTCTTCCTTTGAGCCAGAGTCAGGAAAATACCCAAGCCTTCTTTAACAATCTGAGGCAGAGTTCTTTATGTTGCTCTCTCCCTTGAGGCATGCCAAAGCAGTTGATGTCAAGTGGATGGTCCTTCTCCCCCCCTAAATTGCATGAATGGTGCAGGGGTCATGGCTTTTGTGTTTGTAGATGTGTTTATGGAAATGTTACCCACAGGATATTTGTCAGTTGTGTTTACAAGCAGTGATTTGTGAGGAGCACTCAAGTGCATGAATTCATGGATGGGGTCTGAAGGTGAGCTAAGGCACATGGAGCCCTGTGCTATCTGTGTTCAGGGAACAGGAGCATTAAAAAGGATCAGTGAGCTTTGTGAAAATAAGGTGTGCTTTAAAATATCTGTCCAACACAAGAAAAATGTTTTTGGAGTCTTTCCTTAGTGTGGCAGCTCAAGCAATGCCTTAGAGAATAGTCTTTCAGAAACATTCTCTTGGAGTGTGGAGGCTGTATTCAGATGATAGGAATGTGGAGTGGGATGGTCTATAAAAACAAGTTCTTTATGGGTGTTGAAGTGCATTGGTAAAAATAAAATTTGGTCTAAGCTACAGTAAATATAAATTCTGGGCAAATTGATGTGCAATATTAATGTTGAGAGCACAATGAAGAATTTGGAGGTGTTGAGCTGTGGCCACAGGTGAGAAGAGAAAGCATTGTGAAAGGTGTTTGTACTCATTTTGGGTGTTTGTTCTGGGACACCTTGCAAGCCTTGCACTGGAGGTATGGGAACACCCAGTGCTGCTGGGGAGAGAGAACTGTGGGCACTGGCTGATAGCAGCTGGCCAAGGAGGCCAGTGGGAGCCTGGCTTGGATCAGAAATGGTGTGGCCAGCAGGACCAGGGCAGTGACTGTGCAATGGGGAGGCCACACCTGGAGCCCTGTGCTCAGTCTTGGGCCCCTCAGGACAGGGAGGACATGGAGGTGCTGGAGCCTGTCCAGGGCAGGGCCAAGAGCTGGGGAAAGGAGCAGCAGCTGAGAGGGCTCAGCCTGGAGGAGAGGAGGCTCAGGGACCCTTCTGGCTGTGGCTGGATGGTCCCTTCTCCCAGGTAATGAGTGCTAGGAGAAGAGGAAATGGCCACAGCTTGCACCAAGGAAAGTTTAGGTTGGATGTTAAGAAACATTCTTTCCCTGAAAGGCGTGTCCATCGGTGGAATACACGGTGGAGGCACCCTCCCTGGAGGCATGCAGAATGCACGTGGGTGTGGTGGTTTTGGGGTGGTTTAGGGGTGCACTTGGCAATGTTAGCTTGACAGCTGGACTTGGTGCTTTTGGAGCTCTTTTTCTGCCTTAATGGTTCCATGATTCCTGCCTTGCTGAAGCCTCCTCAGATAGCACTGGTATTTTTTTGTTTTATTACGAGGTTTTAAAACAAGCAGTGGCAGGAGTTGGCATCAAGATGCATAGAACATAATAGTGACATTTCTGTTAATTTTGCTTTGATCCTGCAGAAGGAGGAACACAAAGATGATGCATACTGAGTAAAATTGCATTAGATTGAATTCAGTACTTTTGCCTGTTCTTGGTATTTATGCTGAGCTTGCCTGTCTCCAAAGCAGAGGGAATCTCTTAGCTTATTCATAATTATGCATTTTTTTATTTTAATAACAATATAAATTCACTTGTAGAACTTAAACCATTATTGTCTCTTTTGTCCCTTTTAAATGTAGGTTACGACGTTAGTGAACTGCCCACAGAATCCTTCTAGTAAGAAGAAGGGCCGTTCCAAAAGAGCTCGTGTCCTGCTTGCCTCAGTGGAGGAGGCCACGTGGAACCTGCTGGACAAGGGAGAGAAGATTGCCAGGGAAGCAGCTGTGTTCAGGGAGGAGCTGCACGCGGCGCTCGCCGACGTGCGCACAGAGAGTGAGTACAAGGCCAGCAGTCCAGGCACATCAGGGGCTGGTGTCACCATGCTGGTGTCACCAGGATATCTGTGGGAAATGGGTTGAGATGTGCAAATGTCCCAACTTGGAGTTGTCTAATTACATATTCTGGGATACCACCTATTGTCACAGACATCTTTTGTGGAAAATCCTTTCTTTGGGATTTTCCCTTCTAGGAAGCTGAGGCCCCAGAAGAGGAATGTAAACACTGGTTGTCTGCTGCTGTGGAATGCAGCAGGTGCACCCGGGATTGGCCCATGTTCCATGTTTACAATTAAGGGCCAATCAAAGACCAAGCTTTCTCTGGGACAGATCAGAGAGA
Source organism: Melospiza melodia melodia (assembly GCF_035770615.1). Classification (NCBI taxonomy): domain Eukaryota; kingdom Metazoa; phylum Chordata; class Aves; order Passeriformes; family Passerellidae; genus Melospiza; species Melospiza melodia. Next base: position 34,926,493 of record NC_086202.1, on the reverse strand, counting down.
GCTCTGTTGTTGTTCATTCCTATTCTTTTCTTAGCTTAGCAGCTTCTGAACTTTTCTCTCTATTCCTATCAGCATAGTCATAATGTAACATATATATCATAAAATAATAAATCCAGCCTTCTGATCATGAGATCAAGATTCTCGCCTCTCTCTTCACCCTGAAAGAGCCTTGCAAAGCCATGCAACAATCTATTAGGAGGTAAAGTGTGCAAGCTGGGCCTCATTGGGAAAAAGTACATATATCAGTACTTTTGTATATCAGAAGTTTTGTTGTTTGGAATGTAGGTGGTTTTTCTTTTCATGAGGAGAGGATGCCTCTTGATCATTTTAGTGGCTGTTAAGCATGAGTAAAAGTTGTTGCATGGCTTTGCAACAACAAGAGATAGACGAGAATCTTGGCTTCATGATCAGAAGGCTGGATTTATTAATTTGTGATATATAATACATTAAGACTATACTAAAAGGAATAGAGAGAAAAATTCAGAAGCTGCTAAGCTAAGAATAGAATAGGAATAGGAATCCACAAAGTTCTGTGTCCAGGCAGAAAGCAAGAAAGCTCTCCTGTGAGTGGTCAGTAAATCCAAACACTCACAGAAGACCAATCACAGATGCACCTGCTGCATTCCACAGCAGCAGATAATTATTGTTTACGTTCTCTTTCTGAGGCCTCAGCTTCCCAGAAGAGAAAAAATCCTAAAGAAAGGATTTTTATGGAAAAATGTTGGCGACAAAAAGTTAACGTATATTTTAACTTCTTGAAAGGAACTGTTTACCTGAATCTGAGATTAAGGCCTCTTAAATCTTCCCTCTTTAGTGCATTAGTAAGGATTTCATTTGGGGAGGTACAATAGTCCAGTGTGGGGGTGTGTTTTGGGAGTAGGAGGAGGATGGATCCTTTAACCTACCATGAGAGTCATCCCCTGCTGACAGAGCAGCTCCTCTCAGGTGAGTTTTGGCATATTCTGTGTCCTCCTGACTTAATCTCTCAGTTTTGAACCTGATCCCCAGAACTAGGCTAGTTTTTGTGATCTGCAGAGAATGTTGTAGCCATTTTCTTGCAGGTTCTTTGTTGTTTTCTTGAATTTTACTTTTCCCCATGGAAACTGGGAATATTTGGGTGAGCACGAAGGCCATGAGTGGCACGACCAACATCCTTAATGTGTTCCTGCAGAGATCACAAGTTAAAGTTCATTTATGTTTTAATTATATCATCCTACCCTAACTAAAGATGGAACTTAGGCTTTTCTTTAAATTTAAATTTATTTTATTTGTTCACCTTTCACATGCAGCTGGGGTGGTTTCTGAGTCTCTGCTGCTGTTCAGGGCAGTGATGAGTTGCTTTTGGCTTCCTCTGAATGTGGAGATGGCTGTGGTTTAGAGTTTGATCTATGCAGATGGTGTCTGAGATACCTTGAGGTCCTTTGTGATTAAAAGCCTTATGACCAGCAAGTATCACTGCTATCTGTCACACTGAGCAGCTGAGGCTCTTGCAGAATCATTCATTTTGGACTACTCTTAAAATGTTAGCCCATCCATTACAGGCTGATAACACAAGGTAAGAATGAAATATATAGTTTTATATTGATTTTTATACATAGAGAAACTGAAAATGTGAAATATTTTTTTTATTACTTATTGATTCTCAGCCAAGACCAGAGGTAACTACAAAAATAAATAATACATAAAGTAGGTTATATGTACCTCATACATTTTAAAAGAAAGTTAAGTCCATGTTATCACCTATCATTATGCAATGATGAAGTGAGTGGTTGCAGCCAATATCCCTTCAAGGATTTGCCAAACTGCTCAGGTTAGTTTTAAGAAATTGTTGAAACAATTGTAAAAAAGGTAGCAGTTGTTCAATTTTGCAGATATTTTTAACCTTTGAAGCCGTGTGCTATTTTTAATTTGTGGCATGCCCCATCATGTGTAACTGGGGTTCCTCAGGCCACATTGTGCTGCTGTTGAATGTCTGCTGTCATTGACCTCAGGCTCTGTGGGGGGATGTGGGTCATCATCAGCCCTGGCTGCATGTGGTGCCTGCATATTCACCTGTGTGACTGTGCTGGCTGGCAGGGACTTTTATTCATGCAGTCTTCAGTTAATTACAAACTTTTGCACGTGGCTACAGCTTGTATTTCCTGGGTAATGGAATTCTGAAGAAATGCTTTAGATAATTTCACTCACATCAACCGAACTCAGATTTGCACATTGAGATCTGGAAAGAATAAATTCTGTTTCACCTCCTCTTGTGTTTTGCCTTATGTCACCTGCTGAACTTGTTCAGTTGGGGATGCATCATGAGCATTAAACACTTATTCCTTTTGAGTGTCAATTGCCAGTGTGAAAAATCCTTCATTACTTTTGGAGCTCATTAATCTGGGGCTTCTTTTAAGGGAATGATTGACTTTTTTCAGTCTGCTTCTGATATTCCTATTTGCAGTAATGCTTTGGAGAATAAAGGAGCAAATGGGTGGGATAAAAATGAAGAGTGGGGGTAATGTTTGGTGTATCTGATTCATCTGTGTGTAATTCATGGCCTTCAGAAATCATGATGGCATGGATATGGCTTCACTGACTACAGCTTGCTCTTGGCACTGTCAGTAGATGAGATTTTGGAGTCTCAAATTCAGTTGGATTCTGTAAGTGACCTCTGAAAAGAGGTATTACTATAATGTTACCTGGATAAATACAGTGTCTGCTTCCTTTGACATCTGCAAAGTTTTATCAAAGATTTATAGGCTTGGAGCCTAATTTAAATAGATGTTCTCTGCATTTTCCTTTTCTTAAAAAGAAAGTACTTTTTAAGGCCTGCCCACATCTTGATAACATCTTCTGGAACTCTGCTGAATGGGTCAGCAGGAAGGTTTATGGGTGGACTGTATGCCTCATCCAGAAATCCACTGGCCTACTAACTGAAGAACTGCCATGATTTTTGTTGATCTGATTTAGTGAAGCTTTGTTAGAGGCTACATATGTCCAGAGTTTTATTCTAAACTAGTGTAGTAAACCCCAAAGTAAGTAAATTGAAAAACTCTCACGGAGGGATTTCATGTGTGTGCAGCATTTCAAAAGATTGTCTTCTAATTCCATGTTCTGTGGAATCCCTGAGCCCTGTGCAAAGAGTGTAAGGAGCACTGTTCAACCCTGAGTGCTTCTGGCACTAAATATCAGTCTCAAATTCGTGTCCTGATTCTGAGATTGAACCAGTTTGAAGGCAAGCAGTGATGCTGTTCATGTGGTGAAATGTTACTGTAGAAGTCTGAACTGAAGTCTGAGGTTATCCTTAGGAGGATGAGTTTTTGCATTTATGTGAAGGTGTGATGCCTTGCAGTTCTCAAACAGTTGCATGGGCATAACTGAAATGTTTGGTATTCACTGCCATTGCTGACTGACTATATATAGTCAGAAACACAACAGTTGTTGTCTGCCTTGTTTCTATCTATTGCAGTGGCAGTGTTCCTTGTGTTTAGCTGTTATCAGGCTCAAGTGTGTTCCCAGATAAACCTGTCATCACACAGAGCAGTGAATTGAAAGCAAGTTACTTCTGGAGTTACATTTTGAGCCTTAAGTTACTCTTTAAAAGGAAATTCTAACAAATACTTTGATGTTTTGAATGGCCATATTTAATGTCTTTTGATACTAAACAGGGGAGGCAAGAGTTTGATGGCATGGAAGACACTCCCATTTCCTGGCAAGAAATGGGTGCTTACTTAGAAGGGCATTTACTAAAGGAAGGGTATGGGGATCTTTTGTATTACACTGTATTCTTGTTTGTCCCTCCTCTCATCTTAAAAGTAAACTTTCTCATTCTACATGAAGAGGTTTGTGCCTGTATTCTGCATCTAAGGGACTTCTGTTCTGGGAGGCTTAAAGTGATCTGTGCTGTACACTCCTTTCATCAGAGCCAGAGCAGATCCCCTGCAGAGCAGCTTTTGCCCTCAGCATCACGGGATCAGGTGCCCTGAGTGGGACAGGGAGGATGAGGAGGTGGGTGTGAGGCATGATGGGCATGTGTGGTGGCTCTCATTACATGATAGCAAGAAATGGATGAGATGTGGAAGTGGAACTTCCTGATATGCAGTGGTGAAATAGTTGCTATGCAACAGAATCCAGTGGTATCTGAGTGGGATAAGAGACTGTGTGGCAGGAGAGAAATGTCCTGGAACAGCTCCAGAAAGCTGTTGTGAGAATCTGAGTTCCCACAGTGGTGAATATTGGGGACGTGCAGGAGGTATTGATCTGCTGTGCCCTGACACTGATAGTGTCACTGCAGCTGCCTGCCTGGAGCAGAACCCTTTCTGGGATTTGTAGGAACAGAACAGGTGATTGTCCTGGTGGCTTGGATTGTTTCATCTTGTTTTTAGAAAGGGTGGGTTGTTCTGTGCTGTGCTGTGACCTTGACTCCCAAGCTTCTCTGGTACTTACTCTGCTCAATGTGTTAGTTCATGGCTGCATGATTTGAGGCTGCACATTCTAGTGGCAGCAAGAGCCATAAGTGTTCTGTTACTGGTGAGACCCCCTGTGGCACACTGTGTTCAGCTCTGGGGCCCTCAGCATGAGGAGGCCGTGGAGCTGTGGGAGCCAGTCCAGAGGAGGCTGCAGAGATGCTCAGCAGAACTGAGCACCTCTCCTGTTAGGGCAGGCTGAGAGAGCTGGGCTTGTTCAGGCTGAGGAGAAGCTCTGGAGAGACACTACTGGAGCCTCCCAGAACCCAGGGGGGACCTGCAAGAGGTCTGGAGAGGGACTTTCCACAGTGGGAAAGGCTTTAAATTCACAGAGGGTGTTTTAGATTAGGTGCTGGAAGAAATTCTTCACCATGAAAATGCTGAGGCCCTGGCACAGGGTGCCCAGAGGAGCTGTGGCTGCCCCATCCCTGGAATTGTCCAAGGCCAGCTTGGATGGGGCTTGCAGCAACCTGGGCTGGTGGAAGGTGTCCCTGCCCATGGCAGGGGGATTGGAACCAGATAATCTTTTAGGTCCCTTCCAACCCAAAGCACTCTAGGATTCTGGATTATAAACCATTGTGGGTTTTTTCTTGTTTGTTTGGAGTTCTGTTCTCTCAAGTTTGAGACTGAAATGTTGGAAATTCTTTCTCCTAACTTTGGTGTGTCTGTGCCCCCGTTAGTAAACGGGCTCCTGTTGTCAGCTGTGTTTCTCTGGAGCTGTGAAGCCATCAGCCTCTAACTGAGCAGTTCAGGAGTGGGTGACAGGGCTGTCCTGGCAACAGGACCTCCTTGTGGGAGGGCACAAGAATGGCACAAAATTCACTGCATTCCATGTGCATTTCACACTGCTGCAGTTAAATTAAAAAGTGAGATGAGAAAGCCAGTTGTAAATACAAACAGAAGAGAGGAAAATGTGATACTTGGATGGGATTTCAAAAGGAGAACAAAAATCTATTCAAATACATAAAAGAAGAAAGCATAACTTTGTTATCTTGCCTGAGCCAGTGAGGAGCCCTTGGCTGTGTGGGTGATGCTGAGCAGTCTCTGAGGGTGCTCACTGCCTGCACTTGGTGGCACTGTTGCAGTGTCTGTGCAGACACAGCCTGCATGAGCTGCCAGCTGATTGCCAACAGGCTCACAGTTCACTTGTTTTTAAAGGAATTCTCACGCAAGTTTTTGGATATTTTTGGTGCTGGATAAATTCTCTAACTATTTAAAAAACTACCTGTGGCTGAACAGTGTTTTTTACATTTCCCTGTGCTGAGCAGATTTTTGTGGGCATGTGTAAGTAACAGTATTTGCCACAGCAGTAGCTGTCAGTAGCTGATCAGCTGATGGTAGAGCAACATTTACTTTGGGAGTCATCTTATCTGGGTGTGTTGAACAGTCTTGGAAATATCTGCCTGACAGTAATTGTGCAGTTATGATAGATCCTGGCTTTGCTTCTTTGAATTGCTTTTTGTTTGGTTGTCTAAAAGAATTGAAATACTTTGAATGCTGCTGTCTGTCTGAATTCCTATTTGTGCCACTAAAAGGACATTTTTTGCCTTTCATTGTTTGTGACAAATATAATTATGGAAGAATATCCAGTTGATGCGAATTAAAATAAAAATAGATTAAATTGCATCAGATTGTCATGCTGTCCACTGCAATTTAAGAAAGTTTCAACATTGTGTTGTTGTTGGAGCTGTCATTTTCTGCTGTTTGTACTTGCAGCTCCTATCTGTCTAGCCTGCATCTCGTGGCTCTGTTTTAGGGTTGTGATTTTATGTGTTCATCTGGCCATCCCAGCTCATGTCACGCTCATTTCTAAGGGCTTGCTCGTATTCAGAGCCTTCTGATTTGTGTTTGCTCTCAGAATTGAGAATGTTGAGGGGTGGAGGGGCCCTCTGAGGGTGGTCTGGTGCAGTGCCCCAGGTCAGGCAGGGCCAGCAGTCTGCCCAGGACCATGTCCAGTCAGGTGTTTAACATCTCCCAGGATGGAGACTCCACAGCCTTCCTGCTTGGCCTGTGCACTGCTCAGTCACTCTCACAGTGAAAAAATATTTTCTGATGCTAACATGGAATCTCCTGTGGGTCAGTTTGTGCCCATTGCTACCCCCCTGCTGCTGGGCACCACTGTGAGCAGTCTGGCTCCATCTCCTTTTCACCTCCCTTCAGGAATTTATGGTGTTTGTCACTCTGGTCTGTGTTATTGAGTTTCATTTACCAAACTTCTCACTGGAGAGCAGTATATTGTGACTGGCAGTCACTAGCTCCATGGCACAGATTTCCCTTTATGTCAGTCAGATGTTTGAGTGTATGAGGTTTTCATTCCATTAACTTATATTTGTAATGAGAAGAGCAATATTTGATTCCCTCTGTGACCAGGAATTATTTAATAGCAAGGACACCAAAGTACACAGTAACATAACAAGCAGTGACTAGGAAAGTTTAACTGTTGTGTGCAGTTAGGAGCAATCATGTGAAGGCCAAGGGAGTTATTTCAGAATTAAATGGTGCTGTAGGAGAGAAAGGGAAAGAGAATGGAGGATGTGAACATTAACCTGCGTGATCTGTAATCACCGACCTTCATTTCAAGGCGTTGGGGCAAGAAAGAGATACCAGATTTATTGGCAGTGCTTGTGACTCGGCAAACAACTGCCGGAATTCCGTGGTTTCCTTTCCTGGGGTGCTGTGCTCCCGCCTGAGGCTGTGTCTCGTTTCAGGTCGGGCCCTGCAGGTGTCAGCAGAGGCGTTCACCGGCGATCCCTGCTCCCTGCCCCGGCGGCAGGCTGTGGTGCCCGCCGCTCGCTCCCTGCTGGCCGCCGTCACCCGGCTCCTCGTTCTGGCCGACATGGTGGACGTGGCCTATCTGCTGCAGCACCTGACTGTGGTGAGTGATCCCTGCTCTCCTCAGCTCCCGGGAGCCGCAGCTGGCTCTGCTCAGGGCTCTCCGGGCACGGAACTTTGTGTGCTTGAGCCTTGCAGCTCTCGTGCACGGAGCACCTGGGCAGCTGGGGCAAGTGTGGATTCTAGGTGAGATTTGGGAATGGACCAGAAAAACTCATTTACATGCAGCTCGGCATATTTGATCTGTTTTTGGTTCCTTTTTTTCCACTAATACTTTCAGTAATTTATAAGAGACTGACAAAACCACAAATTTCTGTTCACTTCCTAATATTTCAGGGCAGAGGTGAGTAATCAGTGCCACCTCTCATAATGCCTGGTGCCACGAGAGAGCACAGTGACTTAGAGGACCATGTTGAAGCAAGCTCAGTTTGATGAAGATGAGAGAATGAAAATTTGCCTCCAAATCAGACTGGGAAAAGTATTTAATAATAAAACAGTGTTATGTGGGTTTCAATACTGGGCTTGAAAAATCTCCACTGCTGGAGATGCACCACAGGCTAAATTAACACTGACTTGCAGAAGCTTCTGTGTTGTTCTGTGTGTTTAAATTTGTCAGCTGTAACAGGAATGACCTATGTCTTTTGCACTGCTTATGGAAAATGTTCTTAAATTATGATATTTTTGATGGTAATCTATTACATTTTTAATGTTTATTTTCATAATCCCAGATGCTCTCTTCTGAGATGTATTTGAGTATGTTTTACATGAGAGCTAAAATTAGATGGTTTTCCTTACTAGAGTTTCAGTATTTCTAAATGGCTGTCTAATTGACTTCATGTTTTCCATCTGAAAATGAAAACAAAAAATAACTGAAAATGGGGAAGGAATGCTGAGCATCATTCAGGAACAACTCCAGCACTGCAGAGGGCCATTAAATTGCCATCTTCTTCCATATTTCCTCTTAATAGGAGGGAGAACTGAATTTGTAAATGAACCCTTGGAGTAAATTAGTGTGGTAAAACACTCTCAGTGAAGCCAGTGCAGAAAGATTCACCCTGGCTGTTAGAGGAGAGTGTGTTATATTTTGCATATCTATTTAGTCTCTGCTCTGGCTGGTGAACTTGCCAACAGTGGTATTAGCTGTAATGGTGTCTTTAATGTTGACATCTAATTAGGAAATTGACTTAATGTAATTTCATCATATGCTATTGAACATCCCTCAGTTTCTAACAACTTTTGGTCACAGCTAACTGAGCCAGATTTAAAGGCAATTAAATATTTTAATGAATTTCAACATGGCTCTATTCTAAGTGTTTAACTGTAATCATTACACTTTAAAACTTCCTTGGGAATTCAGTTTTTCTTCAGCATGGACTTGCTCCCACAAGAAGATGATGTATTCACACAGTGTCAAAGTAGACCATGTCTTTGCTGTATCAGCTGTAATATTCTTGGGTTTTTCAAGGTCATTTGCCTTGAAAATCAACTCCTTAAAAGTCTTCAGATGTTTTTCTTTGCAGTTGTTCTAAAGCTTTAATACTTCTACCATATTACCCTGTTCTTTAGACAGGGGTGTTACAGCTGTTATCATTTAAGAGATGGGAAATTTCATTGCTCTTTATTTCCATGTCTCTGAGCACTGCAATTTTTATGGGGTAGAGAAAATTGATTTGAAAAATTAAAAAAAAAAAGTAATAGCAGAATAAAAGGCATAAAAATTCTAATCAAGGCCCTTTTCTTTATTTGCATGTATAAAATGAAAGAAGTTGGTTCAGCATCATGAAAGAATGCTGTACAGTATTAGTGAGATCTTGCTGAATATGAAAGTATTTAATGGGGAATTACCTATTCAAGTATCTAATATTTTTCAAACCCATTTATCAAAGAGTGCTGAAAGTTTTTAGTCTTGGTCACTCACTAAAATTAGTTAATTCCAACACTGATGTTTAAAACTATAGCTTTTTCTACTGACAGAATACACTCTGGGTCATTAAAGTTTAATTTCCTCAGTAACCTGGCAATAAAAATAGAAGGAAAACAAAGACAATGTGACTGGCTGTCATAGAAAGCCTCACCTACTGTTACCTGTCACCTCTGCCTGTTGATGAATATCTAGGAAAAAAGGATGAACCTCAGCTCTCTCCTTCCACTTTATGTAGTCTCTAACAATGTTGTTTTCTGGACATTCTGCTTAGACTTAGGACTGGGTTTGAATTCTGTGTAATCAAGTCTTCGTATTAAACAGTGTGTAATTCTGAAAATCCTCACAAAAATACTGGAATGTAACTTTGTAAACTAGAAATAACAGGTAAGTGAGTTTGAAAGGATTTGGTAATCCTGGGAGGAATTTCAAACTGAATGTTCACAACCACAGCTTTGTGAACAGGAAATTAGCTTTTTTAGAAGTTTTGCTAATAAAGTGAAGCGAATTTTGGCTGTTTAATGAATTCCATCAGATTGTCCCTGAGCAAAAAGTGAATAAATGGGTGTGTAAATAATGCTTACTAGATGCCAGTACAAAGCCTCAGTGACTGCTCACATTCTGGCACAGAACACTCCTGGCCACTTGTGGAATTCCCAGTCCTATAAGGCTCTGAGGGTGCAGTGCAAACAGGAAGATCCTTTTGGAGTTCACTGAAAAAATAAAGTACATCACACCATAAAGAAAGGTTTTCCTTCCTTAAATATATTTTTTTAAACAGGGAACAGTTTAAATAATTACCTATCTCTGTCTGAGTTTCCATGTTTAAAGAGTTTGGGGTCTCTAAAGAAACAACTGAGTTCTGAAAAATGTGGTCAGACAATGGACTGTCTTCTGTATTGCACTCTCTGACTCAGAGCTGTGTTAGCAGCTCATCCATTATGGTTAGTGATGCTCGATATTATTTAATTAAGTGAATTAACAGACTAATGGTATTGCTTAAATCTATTGATTGGAAGAGAACAGCAGGGAAGTAACAAGTTTGGAGAATTTCATTCCAAGAGCATTGGCAGTCTGTCTGTCTCTAATCAGTTTCAGATCATGCTGAGCCAACATGTTTTAGCTGCCTTTTTCCTCTTCATGTCCTGCTTGTAGATTTACTGTGCAAGTCTTTGTATTTCTCATGAATGTCTCAGACAGCATGATCTTTACAGAATGCAGTTCTTTAAAACTCCTGTCAGGGAAAAAAAGAGAATGGCTACAGATAGGAAGCAACATGTGAAGCTGGGCCCTGTGAGTGAAGTGCTGTCTGTTCCTCCCTTTCCTGCAGAGTATTCAGCAGCATTAAAAATGCTCTTAGCAAGAGCTCAGTAGGGGTACATAGAATGAAGAGGAAAGTCACTCTGGGCCGCCCTGTGTTTCAGGTCTTGGGGCATGGTTCAGCTCCCAGAGCTGTTAATTGATCCAGATCCCCCCCAGCAGATCACTTTGGCACGTGGACTGGTGGGAGTGTTAGGTGGTGGAGCTGGTCACTGAACATCTCATTTTGGGCTGGGGGGATTCATTCTGCTCCCATCCCTGTGCTCAGCTTCAGGGGATTGGGTACCTGGGAAACAGCTGGTCCTGCTGCAGAAGATGGAGACAGAGAAGTACCTCAGACTGTTCCTCTTTGTTTGTCACTCTGTGTCCCCCTGCATCCCGTGAAGGATGGTGATTGTCCTTAGCCCTCCTTTTGTTCCTGATGTGTTTATAGAAGCCTTGGTTTTTACAGCAGTAGCCAGAATAAATTCTAACTTCTTGCCACCTTCCTTACTTGGGCATGGGTGACTCCTGTGGCAGGGAGACTTCTGGAGCATTAGGAGTGTTAAGAAGGTGACAGGAGTCTTTGAGAGAGGATTTGGCTTCTCCTTTGGTTCCCACTCCTATTTATTTTCTCATCAAACTGAGATTCCTGCTGCCAATGAGAGCCTTGTCTGTGGTGCATGGGATGCAGTTGTTTGGAATCAGGGCTACAGTGCTAATAATCACACTGCAAATTCCGTGGCACCCTGTGATGTGTGGAAAATAACAGAGGAAAAGCAGCTTCCAAAGAATTGCTTTTGGAGCTGGCTTTTTCAAAGTGAGTGAGTAGGGATCTGGATCCACTTCTGTGCTTGGTACATGAGCCCCTTGACTGCTCCTTTGTAACTTGTAAAAAGAAATAATTGTCAAGCTGTGGGGGGATAAATTCTGACTGGAATGTTGAGTTGTAAACTTAAAATAAAGCTTGGGGAGATCTGTAACATAAAGGTGGTTTGTAGAGAGGTTAATACAATGCTTGAAGTCATCAGAAGTGCAGGTGAGTGTGAGGAGTCCATATTGTGTCTGGTGAGGAAGTTAGAAGGTGTTAGAAAAGCAGAGGCCTGGTTGAAATAATTGTTTGGGCTGTGCAGATGCTGCATGCTGCAGTCAGTGCCCAGTGCTAGACTGCAGCTGCAGTCAGTGCCCAGTGCTCCACTGCAGCTGGAGTCAGTGCCCAGTGCTCCACTGCAGCTGCATGCTGCAGTCAGTGCCCAGTGCTCCACTGCAGCTGCATGCTGCAGTCAGTGCCCAGTGCTCCACTGCAGCTGCATGCTGCACTCAGTGACCAGTGCTCCATTGCAGCTGCATGCTGCGCTCAGTGCCCAGTGCTCCACTGCAGCTGCATGCTGCGCTCAGTGACCAGTTCTCCACTGCAGCTGCATGCTGCACTCAGTGACCTGTGCTCCACTGCAGCTGCATGCTGCAGTCAGTGCCCAGTGCTCCACTGCAGCTGCATGCTGCACTCAGTGCCCAGTGCTCCATTGCAGCTGCATGCTGCAGTCAGTGCCCAGTGCTCCCCTGCAGCTGCATGCTGCAGCTAGTGCCCAGTGCTCCATTGCAGCTGCATGCTGCAGTCAGTGCCCAGTGCTCCCCTGCAGCTGCATGCTGCAGTCAGTGCCCAGTGCTCCATTGCAGCTGCATGCTGCAGTCAGTGCCCAGTGCTCCACTGCAGCTGCAGTCAGTGCCCAGTGCTCCACTGCAGCTGCAGTCAGTGCCCAGTGCTCCCCTGCAGCTGCATGCTGCACTCAGTGACCAGTGCTCCACTGCAGCTGCATGCTGCAGTCAGTGCCCAGTGCTCCACTGTAGCTGCATGCTGCAGTCAGTGACCAGTGCTCCATTGCAGCTGCATGCTGCACTCAGTGACCAGTGCTCCACTGCAGCTGCACTCAGTGCCCAGTGCTCCACTGCAGCTGCAGTCAGTGCCCAGTGCTCCCCTGCAGCTGCATGCTGCACTCAGTGACCAGTGCTCCACTGCAGCTGCATGCTGCAGTCAGTGCCCAGTGCTCCACTGCAGCTGCATGCTGCAGTCAGTGCCCAGTGGTCCATTGCAGCTGCATGCTGCAGTCAGTGCCCAGTGCTCCCCTGCAGCTGCATGCTGCAGTCAGTGCCCAGTGCTCCATTGCAGCTGCATGCTGCAGTCAGTGCCCAGTGCTCCCCTGCAGCTGCATGCTGCAGTCAGTGCCCAGTGCTCCATTGCAGCTGCATGCTGCAGTCAGTGCCCAGTGCTCCACTGCAGCTGCAGTCAGTGCCCAGTGCTCCACTGCAGCTGCAGTCAGTGCCCAGTGCTCCCCTGCAGCTGCATGCTGCACTCAGTGACCAGTGCTCCACTGCAGCTGCATGCTGCAGTCAGTGCCCAGTGCTCCACTGTAGCTGCATGCTGCAGTCAGTGCCCAGTGCTCCATTGCAGCTGCATGCTGCAGTCAGTGCCCAGTGCTCCACTGCAGCTGCAGTCAGTGCCCAGTGCTCCACTGCAGCTGCAGTCAGTGCCCAGTGCTCCCCTGCAGCTGCATGCTGCACTCAGTGACCAGTGCTCCACTGCAGCTGCATGCTGCAGTCAGTGCCCAGTGCTCCACTGTAGCTGCATGCTGCACTCAGTGACCAGTGCTCCACTGCAGCTGCATGCTGCACTCAGTGACCAGTGCTCCACTGCAGCTGCACTCAGTGCCCAGTGCTCCATTGCAGCTGCATGCTGCAGTCAGTGCCCAGTGCTCCCCTGCAGCTGCATGCTGCACTCAGTGCCCAGTGCTCCCCTGCAGCTGCATGCTGCACTCAGTGCCCAGTGCTCCACTGCAGCTGCATGCTGCAGTCAGTGACCAGTGCTCCATTGCAGCTGCATGCTGCAGTCAGTGCCCAGTGCTCCACTGCAGCTGCAGTCAGTGCCCAGTGCTCCACTGCAGCTGCAGTCAGTGCCCAGTGCTCCCCTGCAGCTGCATGCTGCACTCAGTGACCAGTGCTCCACTGCAGCTGCATGCTGCAGTCAGTGCCCAGTGCTCCACTGTAGCTGCATGCTGCAGTCAGTGACCAGTGCTCCATTGCAGCTGCATGCTGCACTCAGTGACCAGTGCTCCACTGCAGCTGCACTCAGTGCCCAGTGCTCCACTGCAGCTGCAGTCAGTGCCCAGTGCTCCCCTGCAGCTGCATGCTGCACTCAGTGACCAGTGCTCCACTGCAGCTGCATGCTGCAGTCAGTGCCCAGTGCTCCACTGCAGCTGCATGCTGCAGTCAGTGCCCAGTGGTCCATTGCAGCTGCATGCTGCAGTCAGTGCCCAGTGCTCCCCTGCAGCTGCATGCTGCAGTCAGTGCCCAGTGCTCCATTGCAGCTGCATGCTGCAGTCAGTGCCCAGTGCTCCCCTGCAGCTGCATGCTGCAGTCAGTGCCCAGTGCTCCATTGCAGCTGCATGCTGCAGTCAGTGCCCAGTGCTCCACTGCAGCTGCAGTCAGTGCCCAGTGCTCCACTGCAGCTGCAGTCAGTGCCCAGTGCTCCCCTGCAGCTGCATGCTGCACTCAGTGACCAGTGCTCCACTGCAGCTGCATGCTGCAGTCAGTGCCCAGTGCTCCACTGTAGCTGCATGCTGCAGTCAGTGCCCAGTGCTCCATTGCAGCTGCATGCTGCAGTCAGTGCCCAGTGCTCCACTGCAGCTGCAGTCAGTGCCCAGTGCTCCCCTGCAGCTGCATGCTGCACTCAGTGACCAGTGCTCCACTGCAGCTGCATGCTGCACTCAGTGCCCAGTGCTCCACTGTAGCTGCATGCTGCAGTCAGTGACCAGTGCTCCACTGCAGCTGCATGCTGCACTCAGTGACCAGTGCTCCACTGCAGCTGCACTCAGTGCCCAGTGCTCCATTGCAGCTGCATGCTGCAGTCAGTGCCCAGTGCTCCCCTGCAGCTGCATGCTGCACTCAGTGCCCAGTGCTCCCCTGCAGCTGCATGCTGCACTCAGTGCCCAGTGCTCCACTGCAGCTGCATGCTGCAGTCAGTGACCAGTGCTCCATTGCAGCTGCATGCTGCACTCAGTGCCCAGTGCTCCACTGCAGCTGTACTCAGTGCCCAGTGCTCCATTGCAGCTGCATGCTGCAGTCAGTGCCCAGTGCTCCCCTGCAGCTGCATGCTGCACTCAGTGCCCAGTGCTCCACTGCAGCTGCAGTCAGTGCCCAGTGCTCCACTGCAGCTGCATGCTGCAGTCAGTGACCAGTGCTCCACTGCAGCTGCATGCTGCTGTCAGTGACCAGTGCTCCACTGCAGCTGCATGCTGCAGTCAGTGACCTGTGCTCCATTGCAGCTGCATGCTGCACTCAGTGACCAGTGCTCCCCTGCAGCTGCATGCTGCAGTCAGTGACCAGTGCTCCCCTGCAGCTGCATGCTGCAGTCGGTGACCAGTGCTCCACTGCAGCTGCATGCTGCAGTCAGTGCCCAGTGCTCCACTGCAGCTGCAGTCAGTGCCCAGTGCTCCACTGCAGCTGCACGCTGCACTCAGTGCCCAGTGCTCCACTGCAGCTGCACGCTGCACTCAGTGACCAGTGCTCCACTGCAGCTGCATGCTGCACTCAGTGACCAGTGCTCCACTGCAGCTGCATGCTGCAGTCAGTGACCAGTGCTCCACTGCAGCTGCATGCTGCACTCAGTGACCAGTGCTCCACTGCAGCTGCACGCTGCACTCAGTGACCAGTGCTCCACTGCAGCTGCACTCAGTGCCCAGTGCTCCATTGCAGCTGCATGCTGCAGTCAGTGCCCAGTGCTCCCCTGCAGCTGCATGCTGCACTCAGTGCCCAGTGCTCCACTGCAGCTGCATGCTGCAGTCAGTGCCCAGTGCTCCATTGCAGCTGCATGCTGCACTCAGTGCCCAGTGCTCCACTGCAGCTGCAGTCAGTGCCCAGTGCTCCACTGCAGCTGCATGCTGCAGTCAGTGACCAGTGCTCCACTGCAGCTGCATGCTGCTGTCAGTGACCAGTGCTCCACTGCAGCTGCATGCTGCAGTCAGTGACCTGTGCTCCATTGCCGCTGCATGCTGCACTCAGTGACCAGTGCTCCCCTGCAGCTGCATGCTGCAGTCAGTGACCAGTGCTCCCCTGCAGCTGCATGCTGCAGTCGGTGACCAGTGCTCCACTGCAGCTGCATGCTGCAGTCAGTGCCCAGTGCTCCACTGCAGCTGCAGTCAGTGCCCAGTGCTCCACTGCAGCTGCACGCTGCACTCAGTGCCCAGTGCTCCACTGCAGCTGCACGCTGCACTCAGTGACCAGTGCTCCACTGCAGCTGCATGCTGCAGTCAGTGACCTGTGCTCCATTGCAGCTGCATGCTGCACTCAGTGACCAGTGCTCCCCTGCAGCTGCATGCTGCAGTCAGTGACCAGTGCTCCCCTGCAGCTGCATGCTGCAGTCGGTGACCAGTGCTCCACTGCAGCTGCATGCTGCAGTCAGTGCCCAGTGCTCCACTGCAGCTGCAGTCAGTGCCCAGTGCTCCACTGCAGCTGCACGCTGCACTCAGTGCCCAGTGCTCCACTGCAGCTGCACGCTGCACTCAGTGACCAGTGCTCCACTGCAGCTGCATGCTGCACTCAGTGACCAGTGCTCCACTGCAGCTGCATGCTGCAGTCAGTGACCAGTGCTCCACTGCAGCTGCATGCTGCACTCAGTGACCAGTGCTCCATTGCAGCTGCATGCTGCACTCAGTGCCCAGTGCTCCACTGCAGCTGCACTCAGTGCCCAGTGCTCCATTGCAGCTGCATGCTGCAGTCAGTGCCCAGTGCTCCCCTGCAGCTGCATGCTGCACTCAGTGCCCAGTGCTCCACTGCAGCTGCATGCTGCAGTCAGTGCCCAGTGCTCCATTGCAGCTGCATGCTGCACTCAGTGCCCAGTGCTCCACTGCAGCTGCAGTCAGTGCCCAGTGCTCCCCTGCAGCTGCATGCTGCAGTCAGTGACCAGTGCTCCACTGCAGCTGCATGCTGCTGTCAGTGACCAGTGCTCCACTGCAGCTGCATGCTGCAGTCAGTGACCTGTGCTCCATTGCAGCTGCATGCTGCACTCAGTGACCAGTGCTCCCCTGCAGCTGCATGCTGCAGTCAGTGACCAGTGCTCCCCTGCAGCTGCATGCTGCAGTCGGTGACCAGTGCTCCACTGCAGCTGCATGCTGCAGTCAGTGCCCAGTGCTCCACTGCAGCTGCAGTCAGTGCCCAGTGCTCCACTGCAGCTGCACGCTGCACTCAGTGCCCAGTGCTCCACTGCAGCTGCACGCTGCACTCAGTGACCAGTGCTCCACTGCAGCTGCATGCTGCAGTCAGTGACCTGTGCTCCATTGCAGCTGCATGCTGCACTCAGTGACCAGTGCTCCCCTGCAGCTGCATGCTGCAGTCAGTGACCAGTGCTCCCCTGCAGCTGCATGCTGCAGTCGGTGACCAGTGCTCCACTGCAGCTGCATGCTGCAGTCAGTGCCCAGTGCTCCACTGCAGCTGCAGTCAGTGCCCAGTGCTCCACTGCAGCTGCACGCTGCACTCAGTGCCCAGTGCTCCACTGCAGCTGCACGCTGCACTCAGTGACCAGTGCTCCACTGCAGCTGCATGCTGCACTCAGTGACCAGTGCTCCACTGCAGCTGCATGCTGCAGTCAGTGACCAGTGCTCCACTGCAGCTGCATGCTGCACTCAGTGACCAGTGCTCCATTGCAGCTGCATGCTGCACTCAGTGCCCAGTGCTCCACTGCAGCTGCACTCAGTGCCCAGTGCTCCATTGCAGCTGCATGCTGCAGTCAGTGCCCAGTGCTCCCCTGCAGCTGCATGCTGCACTCAGTGCCCAGTGCTCCACTGCAGCTGCATGCTGCAGTCAGTGCCCAGTGCTCCATTGCAGCTGCATGCTGCACTCAGTGCCCAGTGCTCCACTGCAGCTGCAGTCAGTGCCCAGTGCTCCACTGCAGCTGCATGCTGCAGTCAGTGACCAGTGCTCCACTGCAGCTGCATGCTGCTGTCAGTGACCAGTGCTCCACTGCAGCTGCATGCTGCAGTCAGTGACCTGTGCTCCATTGCAGCTGCATGCTGCACTCAGTGACCAGTGCTCCCCTGCAGCTGCATGCTGCAGTCAGTGACCAGTGCTCCCCTGCAGCTGCATGCTGCAGTCGGTGACCAGTGCTCCACTGCAGCTGCATGCTGCAGTCAGTGCCCAGTGCTCCACTGCAGCTGCAGTCAGTGCCCAGTGCTCCACTGCAGCTGCACGCTGCACTCAGTGCCCAGTGCTCCACTGCAGCTGCACGCTGCACTCAGTGACCAGTGCTCCACTGCAGCTGCATGCTGCACTCAGTGACCAGTGCTCCACTGCAGCTGCATGCTGCAGTCAGTGACCAGTGCTCCACTGCAGCTGCATGCTGCACTCAGTGACCAGTGCTCCACTGCAGCTGCACGCTGCACTCAGTGACCAGTGCTCCACTGCAGCTGCACTCAGTGCCCAGTGCTCCATTGCAGCTGCATGCTGCAGTCAGTGCCCAGTGCTCCCCTGCAGCTGCATGCTGCACTCAGTGCCCAGTGCTCCACTGCAGCTGCATGCTGCAGTCAGTGACCAGTGCTCCATTGCAGCTGCATGCTGCACTCAGTGACCAGTGCTCCACTGCAGCTGCATGCTGCACTCAGTGCCCAGTGCTCCACTGCAGCTGCATGCTGCAGTCAGTGCCCAGTGCTCCCCTGCAGCTGCATGCTGCAGTCAGTGCCCAGTGCTCCATTGCAGCTGCATGCTGCAGTCAGTGACCAGTGCTCCACTGCAGCTGCACTCAGTGCCCAGTGCTCCACTGCACCTGCATGCTGCAGTCAGTGACCAGTGCTCCACTGCAGCTGCATGCTGCACTCAGTGCCCAGTGCTCCACTGCACCTGCAGTCAGTGCCCAGTGCTCCACTGCAGCTGCATGCTGCAGCTAGTGCCCAGTGCTCCACTGCAGCTGCATGCTGCACTCAGTGCCCAGTGCTCCACTGCAGCTGCACTCAGTGCCCAGTGCTCCACTGCAGCTGCATGCTGCAGTCAGTGACCAGTGCTCCACTGCAGCTGCATGCTGCTGTCAGTGCCCAGTGCTCCACTGCAGCTGCATGCTGCAGTCAGTGACCTGTGCTCCATTGCAGCTGCATGCTGCACTCAGTGACCAGTGCTCCCCTGCAGCTGCATGCTGCAGTCAGTGCCCAGTGCTCCCCTGCAGCTGCATGCTGCAGTCGGTGACCAGTGCTCCACTGCAGCTGCATGCTGCAGTCAGTGCCCAGTGCTCCCCTGCAGCTGCAGTCAGTGCCCAGTGCTCTACTGCAGCTGCACGCTGCACTCAGTGCCCAGTGCTCCACTGCAGCTGCACGCTGCACTCAGTGACCAGTGCTCCACTGCAGCTGCATGCTGCAGTCAGTGACCAGTGCTCCACTGCAGCTGCATGCTGCACTCAGTGACCAGTGCTCCACTGCAGCTGCACGCTGCACTCAGTGACCAGTGCTCCACTGCAGCTGCATGCTGCAGTCAGTGCCCAGTGCTCCACTGCAGCTGCCTCTGTTGGAACCTGTCAGGGAAAGAATGTGGCTGAATCTTCCCCTGGGAGTGTCTGTGGCTGTGTTTGCCCTCTGCAGCAGCAGGCATCACCACTGAAATGCTGTGCTTTTAGGAGATGAATTTGGAAGTGATGTTCTGAAATTTCCTTCTCTAGAGTGCTAATATGGGAAGGCACAATCTAGGCTGGGAAAATAATCTTGGGAAGTTATCTTCTCCTGGCAGGTTATTTATTGGTAGTGGAGCAGCAGAGTTGGTGTAATGTAGAATGGCTTGTCTGATCAACAATTCAAGCATGCAGAGATCATTCTGATCTAGAGAAATGTGTTTTATAACTCATTTGTGCTTTGGGAGGCAGAAATGAGGAAATGCATGCAAAATAAACAGTCTCTGCTTTATCATCAGAGTGTGTGTCTTCAGACCTCTTTAAAATGACAGCAAAATCATCTGATATTTTCTGAATGGAAAAAGCTGTGAGCTGCTTTCTGTAAACCTCTCCAAAGAAGGCACATTGCCCATTCCATTACAGCAAAATAGGAGAAGTGCAGCTTTTTTCTCATAAGTGTGTGTGTTCAGTAATTGGAATTTAAGAGGGGTTGTGAATGGCTTTTTTCCAGCCATATCTCTGGGTAATTTAAATAGTACATTTAGTTATAATTTAGTCTTTTAAAGAATCTGTACCTTCTCAAAACAGAAAGGGATGTTTTTTCAATGGACAGCTTCCTTATGTCAAAATGGAAATAAAAAAAAAATTTGCTTCTTGTCCTTAATTCAATTCATATTAATCCATATGAAAGTAAAGAGAAGTATTTTACCAATGGAGAAAGTAGGTCAGTGCTACTGTACTGCCCTGTGCAGTGGGAGATGGTAATATTGATACTCTGAAATACAAATACTCTGATTTGTGCAGCTCTAGATGGACAGAAAAGAAAAGAGCCATTTCTCCTAATTTGTGAATAACAGAGTGGAGAGGCAGGATGGGCTGCCCCCATCCCTCTTCCTGTTTATTTGGGAATTGTAAAATGCTTACCAGGAATATGGCTTTGTGCTCTGTATTCAGTGATGTTACTTCCCACATTTCTGAATTATTAGCAGTGAAGCACTTTGCACTGCATGTTTATAATCTCATAATTCTGTGTCCTGGCCCCCTCTTTAGCTGGTAAGCCATTAATTTTCATGGCTCATATTGAAGATGAAACATAGTAAATTTTGGCTTAAGCAGTATCAAAATTTTAGTATGATTAGTTAGTTTAATATGATTTCATTTTGAAATGTGCAGCCACTCTTTTCTTTGATCTCAGTGCCTCATTTTTGTTACATATGACAGCAGAGCAAAAGTTCCAAGGCTCCTGAATGTAGGCAGAAGGATAGTGGAGAAAACCCTCAAAAATGCTATGTCAGAAGCTCATAAAGACAGCAGAGGATTCTGAGCTGTTAATCCGCTTTACTGCAGGAGAAACTTCAGCCAGAGCTCACCTCTCATGTTTGACAGTGCAGTAAGATGTGAGACCACAGGACTGGCAGTCCTGCTGCTCACAGTCACACTTGCTAATCTGATAACTGTGTCAGTATCTGAGGGGAGGCTCAGGATTGCTGAGATTCATAAAGTTAGAGAGTTTTAAGAAAATAGTTAAAAAAGACAGGCCTTTGAGAGAAATTTTGTGAACATTGCTAATACAGTGAAAAGTTTTCTAAGCAGTAGAGCAGAGGTGACAAATAGCACAATAAACCTCCGTAGAACTAGCTTATAGATTGCAACAAGGTTATTTAATGTATATCTTTGGAAAGTTAGTATGAATAGATCTCTGTGCTTTGTCTCTTATGAACGAATCATTGTGTTAACTACCATTACGTGTGTTTCATATGATTAGATAAAATTCTTGTCAATATGTTTTGCTCCATGTGTGATTAGCTGAAATCTAAGCTGAGATAGTTTTATGCTATGCTGTAATGTCACACTCCCTTAGCATTTCCTTTAAATCAGAGAGCTGTGAACATCCTGTCTCCATTGTCCTAACAATGTACTGAGACTGATGTGCTGAATAAACAGCTCACAACACTAGTTCACATTTGCCCTGTCTCCGTTCCTTTGTAAATATCAGCCAGCAGCAAATGGTGCCCACCGTACCCTAGTCAGGCACATCACACTTCCAGGCATGGAGGCTGTGTTGTAGCACTCTTCTGGCCCATCCACATCCTCTGAAAGTGTGATCCTCATCCCTTGCAGAGTTCTGATGGTGTTTGTTGCTTTGTGGTACCTAAAATGGGACAGTGAGAGTTGTGTCACTTGAGTGAAGCATTCACCGTGCTGGTTTCCAGTTGGATTCAGCCATGTACTGATGGTGCCTGCTCAGGACATGGGGGCTGCTGTGTCATCCACCTGCTTTACAGGGCCAGGTGCTGGGCTCTGCTTCTGCATTTGGTAGGTTTGGGTTTCCTGTGACAGGAATGCTGTGATGTTAATGAATATAAAGCCATGCTCTTCTCTTTGAGCTACAAAGTTGTCTGTGCCACTATCAGTGCTGGGAAATTACCTGTGGTACTTGACAAACAGAAGCAGCTCTGATAAATCATAGAGATATGATTTTAGCACAGAGGGAAAATGAGTCCAGGTAGCTACCAAGTAGTGCCACTGAGCAAAAGTAGGGAAGGAATGCTACTCCTCAGCTTCCAGAAACTGTTCAAAGCACTTTGAAAATGTAACAGGCAGAAAAGAGCTTCTGTAAATCTTTTAGGATTATTTATATTTGGTTATTGGTAAGAGAAAAAAAAGTCAAGAAGTCTGATATTTCTTTTCACCTCTAGACAGGGGACATGAGAGAGGATTTTTTACCACTCACCCCAGAATGCTGTTTCACTCTGATAGAAGTATGATGCAGAAAGATCCACATTTAGTTTTAACATATGTGCTGATAACCTTTGAATGTCCAAGGCACAATTTTCTGATTCCCTGCTGATGACAGTGGAAAGAGCATATCTATGTTTTCTTAAAATTGCTTGGTTGATATTTTATTTACTTTTGAGTTAAATTTTCAAGAAGTGTTTCTCCCTTAGATCTAAAGACAGATGTGGATGTTCCGGCCGTTACCCATCAATTTTATTGAAGCATGTTGCCCTTGTAGTTACACATTTGATTTGTATTTGATCGTGCTCTCATGCTGCTTCTTATATCTCTTTCCAGAGAGCCAAATGCATTATTAATGCTTAGGTTGCTGCAGGACATGAGGAAGTGAGTGATCTTGCTAGCAGAGCTCCTGTTAATGAAGAGTGGAAGCTGTGGGATTAAGCACATCCTTAAAAGGATGATGATGATGATTCTACAACTGTATTGTAGTCTAACATGTTGATGATTATCTTAAAACAAAAAAAGACCCCCCAAGAAGAGACTGTACCTTATGTTTATTGAGTGAGTTTGGGAATCATTGGAGACTTTTTCCCTGTATTGTTCAATCCCACAACAGGGTGCAACAGCTTTGGGCTAAGTTCTGGAGAAACATGTCAAGGTTTGAAGCAGAAGGTGCATGATGAACTTGCCAGAGACATAATTAGCAGTTTCTTACACACTTGAAAAAAAGCAAAGACTATGGGGTGCTTTTGGTCACCTTAAAATGAACTCAGGTCATGCTTGCAAATGTTGCAGTGAAGTTGCTTCCAGCTAAGGGGTTAGCCAGGAGTGGGAATTGATGAAAGCAAACATTGCAAATGCAAGGCTTTCAGGTCAGCTCTGGAGCAGAGATAAAATCTGAAAACAACAAATCACACAAAAATAAGATAATGAAGTCAAACAGAAAAGAATAGAGAATATTGCAGTTTTGTCTTAGCATGTGTGGTCTGTCAGCCATGTCGGTACAGAATTCAGGAACATAAACTTTGGGTGAGAAAGTTTTATTTTCTTTTTTGGTAGCTAACAATTTAAATGCAGCTATAAAGTCTCCAGTTAACCTCTAGTAGTACTGAACGAGGTAGAGAGTAAGATAAATTACAAATAGATGGAAACACTGCCTTAACTTGCCTTTTGGTTATGAGGGCAGTGAGGCTGAAATAAAGGCTGCAGAGCAGCAAACAAGATGTGCTAACTTGCCTGAAGGTTGCAGGCAAGTTGCTGTAAGTTGTCAGTGGAAATCCACTGCAGCTGCAGTTGCTTATTATCCCCAGGGAGAGGTACCTGGGGCTGTTCAGCATCAGCTGCAGCTTGAGCTGAGTCACCTGCTCAGGGATGAGGGGCTCTGGAACACTCCACATCCATGATGGCATGGGCTGTCAGTGATGTTGTCAGCTTCTTAAACAGGGACAGAAGATGAGTGGAGGTTTGGCTTT
The DNA here is from genome assembly GCF_035770615.1 of Melospiza melodia melodia. Classification (NCBI taxonomy): domain Eukaryota; kingdom Metazoa; phylum Chordata; class Aves; order Passeriformes; family Passerellidae; genus Melospiza; species Melospiza melodia. Next base: position 34,903,144 of record NC_086202.1, on the reverse strand, counting down.
GTTTTCTTTTTTTTTTTTTTTCTTTTTTTTCTTCTCCTTCTGCTCCTGTGGTTCATTATTCAAATTCAGTGTCTAGTTTAAGCAAAAGCACAGAGCAATGTGGGCAGTACAGAAGTGCTTGGCTGTCCAGAACTGACTGGGAAGCAGTGCATTGCCTCATTCCCTGGGCACTGATACCACAGGTGGCCTTCACCTATAGGCCCTGGAACTGCAAGAGGCTCAGTCAGTATTTTGGAAGGATTTACAAGTGTGCAGTTCTTCCTGATTATGTCAGTGTAAATATATGTTGATAGACTCTATGGTAATCACAGTGATAACAAAATATTCCTGAGCTACCTGCAGCCATCACATGCTCATGAGGTGAAGAAGGGAATTTACAGCTGGGAAAACAGCAAGAGGAGAAGGCTCACGATTTCCTGAAGCTAGCAAGGAAGCTGGACCTCCAGTTCTCCTCTGACACAAATCTTTACCTTTCTGTTACAGTTCCTACAGCTGGGCTGGTGTTGTGCATCTCTGAAAAATACCAGTCCTCTTCTTAATAATAGTGTGTGCGTGAAAGAAGTTTTAAATTTAAAAGTAAGGTCTGCAGTGCAGCATAATTGGAGTTGTCACAGTGTTCATGCAGAATGTGGGCACGTTGCCTGAGGTGATTATCTGGTATTAAATTACTCTTAAGTAAATTAACTTGATAAGAGGCACCCTGTGATTTCTAAGTTCTACTGTTATACTTGATAGAATGAGTTCATGGCCTGTATAAAGTTGCATACACTTTTCTTGGTTGAAAAGAAAGTATTTAAATCTGTGGGAATTTATTACTTCCTGGAACTTGGCATAGAAAAAGAACTCACCTTTAGAGATTGATTGCTTGTGTTTGGTCTGACTATGAAATGAGAGGATCTCATTTAATTGAGGAGGGCATATGTACAATGCTTTGAATTCTGTGATTGGTTTCAAAACAAAACTGCAGGAATGTGTGGAAGGTTAGAGGTGACAAAGCTCAATAGCATAAGTATTTAGTAGAAAATAATTGTAATACAGAATGAAACACAGCAACTGTATGAATGATGATTTTTTGTTGGCTTTGTTTTTTTATTTTCCTCACAGTTTCAAAGAACATTTGAGTCTTTAAAAAATGTATCCAGTAAATCTGATCTACAGAAAACCTACCAAAAGTTTCAAAAAGATCTGGAAAACCTTGATTACTTGGCATACAAACGTCAGCAGGTAAGACCACGGAGGTGTAAGAGGACAGGATGCTGGGCATGAAGAGGGTGGGTGGTGAAACTGCTGAGTTTGGTGGAGTCACTGCTCTGCCTTTGGGTTTTGTGCTTTGTGCAATGCCAGGGGGTGGGAGGGGCAAGTCTGCCTAAAGCCTGTGGTGCTGGACTGCTGGGTTTTGGGTTTGCAGCAGAGAGAAGCACAGGCAAAGCCAGTGAGTGAGACTCAGCAGGCATTAAAAGTGCATTGACATGTTGTTATCTAAATGGAAGTGTGTAGAAGTACTATTTGCAGTCTTTTACTTGAAAAATTAGCCAAATTCACATAAGTTAGTAGAATGCAATACTTTCTATGCAATGCAAACCACTAATTTTTTCTCCTCTAGAAATGAATTTGAGGTTAGTATGCATCAAACTTTGAAGTGCACATGGTCTTTGACTTGTATTTGCAAGATCAAAGTTGAATTGTTAAAACATGTTTAATGTTGTATGTTCTGACACTTATACATAGCTGATGTGAAAATATTGTTATGGGTATTCACTAATTTTCTTCTCTTGATGATAAAACGAGATTTACCTCTTCCACAGCATGAGGGTAAAAGCTGCAACATTTGTATGAGGGTCTTTGTGGTTTGTGTTTTCCTGGATTCTGTCACTTGGTGTCAGTGTTGCCAAACAGTTCCTGTGCTTGGGGCAGATCACTGGCAGCTATTTGTGTCAGGTAATTGATTAGATTAATTTGTCTTAGTTAATTTGCATTGTTTACCTGAGCAGTAGTTACCTGGTTATGGGGAGGAGAGTTTTACCTGTTTGTTGATGCCAGGATTTTCATTTCAGTAGAACTTGCTGGAGAACCTGCAGTGAGGGATTTGAAAAGTGCATGGATGTATTTAGTGTAGAAGATGCTTTGAATTTTGTCCTGCTTTAAAGAGAAAGTAATCTTCTTGTGAAAAGATTGAGAATTGCTTGGAATGCTGTGCAAAAATTGCTGAGCTGCTTTGGGACTGAAGCTGTTGTGACTTTGGGAGATATTTATGGAGTGTTTAATTGATATTATGTTTAATTGATAGCACATTTCATTGATAACAATTTATCTACACTTGTATTAGGTTAAGGGTATATTCATGGCAAAATGCTGAGTAACTGCATCTGTTTGGAGACAAATTTTTGTATATGACTGTGAATCTATTGCTGGTAAAATAAGGGGTTTCCATGCTGAAAGCAATGAATGCTGCCTGTGAAAGAAATAGTTATCTGCTTCTGTACCTTTTCTTCAGACATGAGCCATGAAGTGCAGCATAGCAAGGTCCTGCTTCAGTGGGAAGGTTTGCAGGACAGATGGGAAATCCCAGCTGGGCTTTTTAAAGGGTGTTCAAAATGTCCCACATCGACTCTGATTCAGAAATATAGACCAAACTTCTGTGAGTGGCAGACTTGTTTGGGGTGATGGTTGGGCAGCACCCACCAGGGAAATTCCTGTGGGTTGGGAATATCTGTTTGTAGCCAGGCTGCCATTTTGAAATGTGCCAGGAGGTGCCTACATCCCAGAAATGTAGATTTTCTTTCTTGTCCAGGAGATAGTCTGGCAATTCCTTTGAATTAAAGCAAGCTTTTCATTTCCTGGATACTTTCTCATCTCTGAAATTTGACAAAAAAGAATAGCTGCATGCCACAATGAGTACTAGAACTTATTCTCTTGCTCTGTGACTTTGTGGAATGTTTCCAGTAGAAGCTAAGTAAAGTTTACATTGGTTTGTATCAACCTCAATATTAGCACCTTTGCAATATGAATATTGACAGGATAAAATGTTCAAGCACTTGGGGATAAGGTGGCACTTGGTGATAGATCCCAGCTGTGCTCTTGGGATGCTGTGGGAGGTGCACACTTCCTCTTCTCTTCCCTGGGTCTTTGTTGCTGTTGGAGGGAAATTGTCCATGTAGTGTTCAGCTGGAATGGCACTGGTTTAAGGTTTATTATAATTATCTTACTGTGGGGTCATTTGAGGAGAGTTGGGCAATAGCTGCAATAAAAATGGACTTACAGTGAGGTTCAGTGGTATTTAGCACCTGTCAAACTGAAAAATTGCCACCGTTGCTGCTGTTCTTAGTGCCAACAGTGCCTTTAGGATGCCTGGAGCAGTGCTGGCTGCAATCCAAAGACATTCAGTTTTTGACTAGAAGCCTCCATCAACGTGTCATCTTATAGCTGACAACAGGACTTCAGTGTGTGCACACACACTAAAGCAGGATCCTGTTGGAAAGTATTCTGATTTAAGGTTTGCTTGTTTGATGTTGATTTTATGCCTTCAGGGAAATTGTTTTTAAAGGACTGAATCTATGGGAAATAATTCTGGTTAATCCATTTAAAAAATAATTTTAGGATTTCTTTCTGATGTTTGTTAGATTTAGAAATGTTTTAAGAAGTTGTGTTGGAAACAGAAGGAGATAAGGGCTGTATCAAAGACATTTATGGGGCACACGGTGATTTAGTGTGCTCATGGGAAATAGTGCTTGCAGAAGATGCAGCAGAGCCATTCCCTGTTCTGGCTCACAGTCCCTTGTTGTCAGTACTGCAGCTGCCTTCATGATCATACAGGTCACATTTGCATTTTGAAAGGTTTAATTTTGAATGAAGACTTCAGTCAAATGGTACTTCTTTTTGTTAAAATGGATTAAAGGTACTTGTAATCTTCAGCTTTGATTGTTCACTTTGGTGGGAGAGAATCAGAAGAGTGAAAGTGAGAACTTGTCGGTTGATAAAGTAATTTTAACAGATAAAGCAATAGCCATGCACACAAGGAAAGCAGAACAAGGAACTGATTCCTCACTTCCCGTGGCTGGGCAGGTGTTCATCCAGCCCCAGGAGAGCAGGGCCCCACCACGTGTGACAGTGACTGGGGAGGACAAACTCCATCACCCTGAATGTCCTTTCCTTCCTTCTTCTCCTGCCCAGCTCTGTGTGCTGAGCACGGCCCCACATGGGCTGGGAAATCCCTTGGGTCCCTTGGGCTCAGCCCTCCTGGCTCTGTCCCCTCCCAGCCCTCACTGGTGGGGCTGGGTGAGGGCCAGAGGAGGCCTTGGCTGTGTGTGAGCTCTGCTCAGCAATGCCCAAAACATCCCTGTGCCACCAATGCCCAAAACATTCCTGTGCTACCAGTGCCCAAACCATCCCTGTGCTGCCAGTGCCCAAACCATCCCTGTGCTGCCAGTGCCCAAACCATCCCTGTGCTGCCAGTGCCCAAACCATCCCTGTGCTGCCAGTGCCCAAACCATCCCTGTGCTGCCAATGCCCAAAACATCCCTGTGCCACCAATGCCCAAAACATTCCTGTGCCAATGCCCAAAACATTCCTGTGCTACCAGTGCCCAAAACATCCCTGTGCTGCCAACACCCAAAACATCCCTGTGCTACCAGTGCCCAAAACATCCCTGTGCCACCAATGCCCAAACCATCCCTGTGCTGCCAGTGCCCAAACCATCCCTGTGCTGCCAATGCCCAAACCATCCCTGTGCTGCCAATGCCCAACACCCTGTGCTACCAATGCCCAAACCATCCCTGTGCTGCCAGTGCCCAAACCATCCCTGTGCTGCCAGTGCCCAAACCATCCCTGTGCTACCAACACCCAAACCATCCCTGTGCTGCCAGTGCCCAAACCATCCCTGTGCTGCCAGTGCCCAAACCATCCCTGTGCTGCCAACACCCAAACCATCCCTGTGCCACCAACACCCAAACCATCCCTGTGCTGCCAGTGCCCAAACCATCCCTGTGCTGCCAGTGCCCAAAACATCCCTGTGCTGCCAGTGCCCAAACCATCCCTGTGCTGCCAGTGCCCAAACCATCCCTGTGCTGCCAACACCCAAACCATCCCTGTGCTGCCAACACCCAAACCATCCCTGTGCTACCAATGCCCAAACCATCCCTGTGCTGCCAGTGCCCAAACCATCCCTGTGCTGCCAGTGCCCAAAACATCCCTGTGCTGCCAACACTGATTCCAGCACACATCCAAAGCACAGCCTCTGTGGAAAACACCTGAACTCTACCCCAGCAAAAACAGCCCAGTAAGAGATTTGTTCACTGAAGTGCTCCTCTCCAGCAGCTGGAGAGAAGTTTTTGAAAGAGATTATCACTTATCAACTGGCAGGTTTATTTTGTGGCAGACCCTTTAAAAGTATGCTGGAAATTGGAGGGAGTTCAAGGTGAATTTTTGTTGTCAAGAAAACAAGCATGATTATAGAAAGCTGACTGAGCTCCTTAAGTTATCTGGAAAAGGTTATGGCTTAGAAATGTCAGGAATAGACTTAACTAAATCTTTATTCTAGTACAGGGAAATATGAGAAGAGCCAATGGATGGCAGTCAGACAAGTTCAAACCAGAAAACAAATGAGCATTTTTGACCATTAACTCCTGAGAGGACTCAGTTAAGAGGTGCAGTACATTAATCACTGCTTGTAGCCTTTGTGTCCATTGTCCATACCTGTTGAAAAGATGTGAAATAACTGAGATGCAAATTAAAGGGCAGGAATTATGGATCTTTCTGTGGCTTATGCAGTTGGGGGAATTTGAATGGGAATTCACTTTTTTCCCCCTCCACTTAAGAATGACACTACATTTGGTTGTTTGTTGGAGGATAAAGGCAGAATTCTGTCTTCTGAATTGCCATCCTGGAATAACAAATGGGTGAGTTTGTTCTGTTTTGTATTTACCACTCTACCACTGTCTAATGTTTTAGATTTTAGGGTTGGATGTGTTGAGATCTTGTTTAGGAATTTTCAAAGAAGCCTTGTACTTTACTCCAGAGTAATTTTAAGGACATATAGGGATTTGATTCCCATTAGATTTCTGAAAATGCCTTCTTTTGTTTTCTCCTTTAATATGTATCACACACTATTGATTATAAAATGAGACTATAGGTTCTATTTCCAGTATTGTAGCTGCTTATCACCCCTTGACATAGGAACAACATCTATCATGTTGTTGTGTAATTAAAATGGTTGATTTATGCATTCCTTTTTTAAAAAAGCAAACACCAAATTAGTCTCAGTAGCTAAGATAGTGAAAAATTATGACAATTCTGTTCTCAGTCACCTGACTTGTTTTAGTAATTCCATGATTATGGCTCTGTCATTTGGTCCTTGCTTCTGTCTGTCCTGTGTATCTCTGTGGCTTTCTAATGGGTGAAGAGGTTTTCCTTTTCCCTGCTCACCTGAACGTGCTCATATTCCCTGTGCTTAGAATTTTTACATGTATTTGGAGCTGTAGGGGGAAGGCTTTCATATCCACACTTCCCCATTTTCTGTCTTTGCCTGCATGCTAAACCTCTGAGAAAAAAAGTCATGCCTCCCCTCATCTTTGCAAAGCTCAGACTGCTGCTGTTTCTATGAAACTGAATTAGTTTTGGCTGTGCCCAAGATATCTTCAGTTTGGATAAAAGATTCCAGTCTAGTTTGTCTGATAAATGTAGCTGAAATGTCTTGGGGGCCAAGGATGGATGATGCTTTACGTTCAACCAAGAAGTCACCAGGTAATTTAACAACAAAAAAACAATACAAAATTGAGTGTTACAGTGGGAAGGAAATGAGATCTTCAGCTAGAAATTAAATGACAGAGACAACTAAGTAATGTTACAAGGGCATGACTTAAAAAGCTGTGGAGATTTTTGTGTGCATTCCACGGGGGACTTGGATACACCACTGATTTTGCCCATGAACATTTGCTATGGTACCATGTGTATCTCCTGTAAGCCATAATGGTGCCATATGAATATGAATATGGAACCATTGTGAAATATGAAATATTGACATAGGAAATTTGATGTGTTGGGTGGTTTATCTCAGTGGGAGGTAGTGGCTAAGATTAAAACTCTGTTTTTCCAGTTGACTGGAAACCAATTTATTTTTTCCTCCTAATGAAATAGAATGATAGTTCAGGTGATATGTTTATGCTACTGTGGGATAAAGCCAGAATTTGGGGGTTGTAAATGGGGTCAGAGTCTGAGGAGAATGGTTCCTAATGAGGCACTGATAACTGATTTTATGACAATTGCAGTATTCTGTTAGGCAGCAGTGTCTCAAGGGGAAAAACAAAATTGCAGTTTTATGCAGTAGGAGTGAGGTGAGCTTTTTCACTTTCCTGTGAAGTGTTGCCTATTTGGTTGTTTCAGATCATGCATTGTGCAGCTGACTGTTCCTGCCCACATGTGATGACTTGTGCTCATCCTCAGTGTGTCCTGTCTGAGAAAAGCACACCTATTTTTGAACATTGCTGTGAGTTCAGGTTCTGCCCTACAGTGACTAATGGCTCCTTGTCTTCCCTCCCCCTCAGGAAATAATTTTCCTTTTCCTTTTCCTTTTCCTTTTCCTTTTCCTTTTCCTTTTCCTTTTCCTTTTCCTTTTCCTTTTCCTTTTCCTTTTCCTTTTCCTTTCCCTTTCCCTTTCCCTTTCCCTTTCCCTTTCCCTTTCCCTTTCCCTTTCCCTTTCCCTTTCCCTTTCCCTTTCCCTTTCCCTTTCCCTTTCCCTTTCCCTTCTTTTTTTCTTATCCAAGTTATGGTCAGTAGTGAGGCAACCAAAACAGACCCCTGTAGAAAATTATTTAATGCATTTCTGTAGTTGCTGAGACTCACTGGTAAGTGTTCTGAAATCTCCATTGATTCCAGAGAAATTGAATCAATTTTTCCCATTTATTTATGTAAAAGTCCTGTGAAGGATGTCAGAATCTAGTCATATAATGAGATACTTGCTACTAATCCTATGACTACAAGCCTGGACTAATTTGGCAAGACTTGATCTGGACAGAGCTGTGGTGGCTGTTACTCATTGCTGCATTTATTTCTAGGTGAATAAAGCAGTGTCTGTCGTGATTTGCTGTAATTGTTTTTGCTCAGGAGTGGAAGTGTGGCTGATGAATGAGTTGCTCAGTTTCTGTCCCTGGCAGAGGAGGGCTCAGGTTTGTTTCCTTGCAGTGTCCTGTAGTCATGCAGATCTGCATTGTCTCACACTGGATGTTGCAGCAAGGAGTGTTCAGCAGCATTTCCGTGGCCCTGATGGTTCATCCAGCCCCCTCCATGTGGAACACGTGGCTGTTTGTTTGGCAGGTTTTTGTCATGCCTCCCCAAGAGAGCCAGCATTAAACTGCAGTGCCTTTCAGAATTTCACCTAGTTCCTCCTCCTTTGTCACAATCAAATCTTATAAATGTTATAAAACATAACACTTTCACAGTTGTGCATGAGAAGCAGTATTTCTGTGTGGATGAGGTCTAAGTGCTGACTTCCTCTCTCTGGAAATAATTATGGAATGTTATTTTCAAAGACTGTGCTGAGTTCTTTGTCCCTCTGCTAGATCTACAGCTTTGTATGTTTTTATGGGTTGAAATCATCACCTAGTAAAGTGATATACGGTTCTTGGCTATAATTGAAGGAGAAAATGCATTCCCTAATTTTCTGGGAAGTAACATATCTGCATATTCTACAGAAAAAGGAGGATTTAGAGAGGATGCTTCCTTTGTTGAACACTATAAAAACGATGGATGTGCTATTTTGATTTGACATGCTTTTCTTTCCTTTTTTGAAATTAAATGGCCTGGAGCAGTAGGGAGTGGTAACTATAAAAAAAAATTCTTTACTGAATTGTAAAGGAAAAAAGAGAAGTGGGAGATAGATGTATAAATGTCTTGTAAACATTTTCACATTTGCTTTCTCACAGCTATCTTGTGTGACCTTCAGCAAGCCTCTTAGTACCAGATCTGCTGGAGGACATCACTAAATGCCTTCATCCAAGAGTTAAAGATTTATTGCTGTATAAGGACTTGCCAGTAAGGTTCTGTGGGTATTTGAAGTTCCTTTTTTCAGGCTTTAACAGATTTATGTCAGTCTAGGTAAAAAGTTCAGTCTGAGGACAAGTGACATTTTTACAGGCTCAGAGACAGTAAGTACCATATAGTCTGAGCTACTGTTTTTGTTTGTGGTGAGAGGTTTTTTTTTGTTTGGGGATTGGTTCATTTTTTTGTGCTTTTTTTCTTAGTATGAGAAAAACTGCTATTTAGATGCTGAAAGGATGCAAGTTAGAAGTGCAATAACAGTTTGGAATGCAGAGCTCTGATTACTAAAGAGTGGCTAATGAGTGATGTTATGTCCTGGTGAAAATGACAGTAATAGTAGTTTGTGAAAGAGTTATCTGAGGGGAACGTTAGATTGTATTGATCCCAGCCTGACAGACACACACCAGCTTCTCACAGAAAAATAAATTCCATGTAAAATGTTTCACTGCCTTGGTGCTTCATAAAAATCAGATCAGATGAAATGCAAAGCCTTGCAGAATAACTGAGCTGTAAATGGAAAATGGTTTGAGAGCATAAAGCTTGGGAATGGTGGGCAAACCCTGCAGGAGCACTGCTGCTGATGTGTTTGCTGCAGCAGCCTGAGCAGACTCTGCCAGGAGCAGGTGGCTCTGGCTGCCTCTGTCTGAGGGCTCAGCTTGGGGTGCAGTTACTGTGGCCACAGCACTTGGCCATTCCTCAGTGCCTTAGTAGATAGAACATCAACACAGGAAATAAAAACTTGCATTTTGTGCAGGGTGTAAGGGTTTTTTTCTTATGGGGTAGCAGGTTAGGAGGTAGAGGTGGGGATCTGTGTCTTCTGTGAAACTCAAGTTCTGTAACCAGATAGGATTATGTACTAGGGGAGCTTCTTAGCTTTTCCCTGGCTCACAACCTTGTTTTGAGGGAAGAACTTGTTAGCACTGTTTGTGAGGGTTCTGACCCTTGGTAATCACTCAGCCTTTGGATTCCAGCTGTTCTGGGTAAGCTGGAGCAATGCTACACAGAGCTGAAAAAAAACTAAGGAGAGAAACCACTGTTACATACCCTGACAAATTATTTATTACTCTTGTCTCAAGTCAATATTCCTACTCTGTAATCTGTGTGACCTTGTCAAGTTGGCCACTTAGTCCTTTATTTTATATTGTCTCTCCTTGTCCTGCATGTTCTGCATCAAGTTGCATTCTATATTTTTCATTTGCATAATCCCATGTGCAGTTTCCCTCTAAAACTCACTCTTGTCATTAGCACTTAAATTTCCTTTCCAGTCACTCTGCATCACTTTTTGCTTACTTGGTCTCCTTCCCCCTCCAAGCCTTTGTCATCTGTCATCCACACCTCATTTCTGCCGGTGCATTCTGGAGGTATTGACTCATTCATTTTGCTCACAGCAAGGTGCTTTTCACAATGGGTTCAGGCAGACCCAGGAGTGCCACCCCCGGTGCTGCTGTCTGCTGTTTGTCTGTCTGTCCCTGCACAAACAGCACCCTGCTGCTGGGGAGCTGCTCCCACAGGGTCTGGAGGATCCCCAGCTGCTGGAACACTCACAGGGATACTGGGCATGCAGGAAGGAGGGCAGAGGATGGGGCAGGACAGAGGGCACTGCCCCAACCTCATTTTGACCTTCCTGACTTTGACTTCCTCCTTTCCATCCCTGTGGAATGTCAGGCCATATTCCCAACCCAGGCAAAATGCATCTGATTGTCTGTGATATATGGGCCTGTCATCACTGGCTCTTTTTCCCATCAGGGTTTGGGAGAGCAGTCAGACCTTGGCCCTGCTTGATGGGCCTCATCAGGCTCTAATATTTTCCTTTATTTGCTAGTTAGCTTCTTTTAGAACATGAGCCTGCATTGTAAGTTCTTCATGGTTTGAGTGTGCTGCAGCTGGTTACTTTGCAGCTGTCAGTGGCTATTCCTCAGCTGATCTATCTTGAAGTTTGCCTTATGTGATTTAGTGAAGTTGGGCCTTTATAGATGGTGGTTATGGAGCAAAAGTTTCTTTGTAGGTAAGATTTTGACACTTGTAACAGTGCTTTTATAGCTCATAACAATAAATTCTGCTGGCAGTGGGACATTGAAAGCTTTCCTGTGTCCAATTTAAATTTGTTTATTTCCTTGAGTAAATACATTTGGGTTTTTTCTGCATTAATTTGACCACGGATCTAACTTTGTAAGAACAAGAGATAGTATGTAATGAAGTCTTACTTCAGCCAAGATTTATAAATGAAACAACAATTACATTAATTTTAGCTGTAACTTGGTTGGTTAGCACTGGAGGGAGGATGATCCTTTTTGATTTGTGGGAGAGAGAAGTACAAACTGTGCCACAGGCCAATTTTATGTAGTTTATTTTAGCTAGATCACAATGGTTGCAAAAAAACCAAATGTGCATTTATCTGTTTATGTTATCTGCAGTTCTGAAATTGAGGACTGGATTCCCTGAGGTGCAAGAGGTTAAGAGAGCACATAGTCAAAGATTACAGTTCTGTATCTTTTGGGTAAAGGGAGCTGGAGGCCTCAATCTCCCAGTGGTGATTCCCTCTTCTGTTTCTGGGAGCTGGCAGGGAGAGGTGTGAGCAGCTCCTGCAGAAGATGTGTCTGAAGTGCAGAGTTATCTTAAGAAGTTATCTTTTTGGTTATCTTAAGAAAATACTGCAGCATTTGCCTCTTCTGCTAAGTTAGTAGAGGTCAGGAAATTATTTCAGGATCTGAAAAGGTTATGCAGCCTTTTGTTAAAGTTTCTTACTGATTATTAATTTGGAGACCAATAACAGATGTGCCTGGTCTCTGGGTGATGTCCCTGGCAAAAGTGACATCTTCACTAAAAGCCAGCATTCTTAGAGCAGTAATTTGTATGTTAAAGATACGGACCTAAATGGAGAGCTAAATTCCCTGTAACTAGCATTTGATTGCAGACCAAAACCTTGGAGATGCTGATGATATTTTATTGCTAAAATAATAGAGAGGATAGGTACAGGGACAATACAAAGGAAGATTATTGCTTCTCTATTTCCTGCCCCACAGTTACAGGGGTAGGTTATACTTTTGAAACACAAGTAAAGTGATAGCCAGTCCGTTTGCACTTGATCCTTTCCCCTGTGAAATCACTGGGAGTGTCTGTGGGAGGAGTGAAGTTGTCATCAGGAAGGGTGGGTGTATTCCCTGCTGGGTGTGAACAGAACCTGTTAGTGAGAACAATCATTGGAGGCATGCTAAAGTGCTCTTGATCCTGGCCTTGGCCACCCTCCTGACTTAGTGAAAATGAAATGGGAAAGTTTTTATTTGCTTTGGAAAATGCTTCATTAGAATTGCAAAGAGCTAGCTGAGAAGCTGTTAAGAATCTTGAAAAGGTTAGAACAAATGAAGATGAATTTAAAGAAGTGTGTGTACCTGTGCCTGCATGCTGTATGAATCTTGCCTCAGTAGTAGGGACAGTCTAAAAAGGCAGTGTGTTGTCATCCTAAGTGAATGTAATAGTTTAGAGGAGAAATGACAGAACTTCTGACATAGTTACAAAATTAAAGCAGTGATCAAGGGAGGGAGAAAAAACAATTCTGAAAATAAAATACAGACAGTAATAATGTAAAAAAAGATGTGAACAATACTGGAATCCTCTGAAGAAGATGCAGTAGAGAAGTATTTTAAGATAATTCAATATAACTTGAATAAATTCTCTCTATACCCTTCAGTCACTGCCTTTAGTAGCTCATTTTGTCCCTGCTTTTAATAGTGTCAGTAAAGCAGCTCCTAAAGTCCTTGTAAGCAGAGATAAGCCTTAACCCATCTTACAGGAGCCTCGCAAGGGTGTTACTAGGAATGAGATTGTGACAAATGTTGTTGGAGTTGGCACTTGGAGCATTTCAGCAGGGAGCTGTCACCTTTCCAGGGAGGCACGGAGGGAGTGGAGCTGAGCCACCATCCCCCAGAGCCCCAGAGAGATGGGCAGGGTGTGTGTGTGTGTGTGTGTGTGCCCCCCTGGGCTCTCTGTGTGTGTGTGTGTGTGTGTGTGTGTGTGCCCCTGGGCAGTGTGTGTGTGTGCCCCTGGGCAGTGTGTGTGTGCTCCTGGGCAGTGTGTGTGTGTGTGTGTGCCCCTGGGCAGTGTGTGTGTGCTCCTGGGCAGTGTGTGTGTGTGTGTGTGTGTGTGTGTGTGTGTGTGTCCCTGGGCAGTGTGTGTGTGTGTGTGCCCCTGAGAGTGTGTGTGTGTGTGTGTGCCCCTGAGCAGTGTGTGTGTGTGTGTGTGTGTGTGTGCGCGCCCCTGGGCAGTGTGTGTGTGTGTGTGTGTGTGAGCAGTGCCCCTGCAGCAGTGTGTGTGTGTGTGTGTGTGTGCGTGCCCCTGGGCAGGCAGTGTGCCTGGGTGCCCCTGTGGAGTTGCAGGGCCACTGCTCACACACACACACACACTGTCCAGGGACACACACACACACACACACACACACACACACACACACACACTGCCCAGGGACACACACACACACACACACACACACACAGCCCAGGGGCGCACAGACACACACACACAGAGCTCAGGGACACACACACACACACACACACACACACTGCCCAGGGGCACACACACACACACACTCACACACACACACACACACACACACTGCTGCAGGGGCACTGCTCACACAAACACACACACACACTGCTGCAGGGGCACTGCTCACACACACACACACACACACACACACACACTGCTGCAGGGGCACTGCTCACACACACACACACACACACACACACACACTGCCTGCCCAGGGGCACGCACACACACACACACACACACACACACTGCTGCAGGGGCACTGCTCACACAAACACACACACACACACTCACACACACACACACTGCTGCAGGGGCACTGCTCACACACACACACACACACACACACACTGCTGCAGGGGCACTGCTCACACACACACACACACACACACACACACACACACACACACACACACACTGCTGCAGGGGCACTGCTCACACACACACACACACACACTCACACACACACACACTGCTGCAGGGGCACTGCTCACACACACACACACACACTCACACACACACACACACACACACTGCTGCAGGGGCACTGCTCACACACACACACACACACTCACACACACACACACACACACACACACACACACTGCTGCAGGGGCTCTGCTCACACACTGCTCCTCTACATGCCAGCAGCAGCTCCTGTAAAGCCCCAGGCAGAACAGCTGAGCTGGTGCACTCAGCACTGCTCTTGGGGGCAGCTGTGGCTGGCCTGCTCCTGGTCACACGTCAGGGGCCCTGGGTCACTGAAGGCTTTGGCTTGGAAGGGTCCTGTAAGGGCCATCCAGTCCAAGTCCCCTGCAGTGAGCAGGGACATCTTCAGCTACATCGAGCTGCTCAGAGCCCTGGCCAGCCCTGCCATGAATGTTTCCAGGGATTGCCATCTGCTGCCTCTCTGGGCAACCTGTGCTGGTGTTTCACCCTTTCTGTACAAAATTACATCCTTCAATCTGCTCTTAAATTGACTCCTTTTAGTTTGAAACCATTACCCATTGTCCTGTTGCAACATGCCCTGCTAAAATGTTGGTCTTTCTTCTTGGGCCTTTAGGAGGTGTTCCATCCTTCAAGGATGCTTTACTAAATACCTGTTTAGTCTGATCCATGTAGGTTATTCTTTCTTTTTTCCTTTTTGGCTATTGCACAGTGCATGTGTCCTGTGAAACTGAAGTGCTCTGCCAGGATGGTGTTCCAGGCTTTCTGGTACAGGTTTGCCAGCTGTAGGAAGTGCATGTGCAAACACAACTGTGTGCTCTCTAAAAGCTGCCTCAGGGATGGACCTGACTGTGTTCTGGGTAGTCAGCTATAAAAACACTTGAGGCACATCTCACACCATTTATTAAACAAAAACAAAATCAAAACAAAGAACCCAAACCACAAAAATCACACAACAAAATACCCCTCTTCTGGTGGGTCTGGGTGAATTGAGGTTAGCTGTGAATTAATCAAGCCTTCAGGTTGTTGCAGCACGTTTGCTGTTCTGGTAGTTAAATTAGAATGATGGACATAGGGAGCAAAATGGAAAGTGCTCCTAGTCAAAGAATGTAGTTTGACACAGAGCTTCCTTTCACATGGATAATGTGAGTTCTGTAGGGGCAGTGCTAGTGCTAGCACTGGTGGGAATTGTTCTGTAAAATCCTTGGGCATATACAAAATTTATTTAGTTAGAAAATCAAAGTTAAAAGCTGAAGCATGTTCATCACTTAAATAATAAAATGCATAGTTGCCTCTTAGCAAGATGTACTTAATTGTAATACTTAATTCTCTTTCTTTGGAAAGAGGTAATGCTAATAAAATGTAAGTAGTTAAATTTTATAAAAGTTTTAAATTAGACTTTTTACCATCCACATAAATTTTACTGTGTTTATGCATACTGTAAGAATGGTTTATGGACCTTCATATAAAGACTTTATACCCTTGCATAATAATTTTGCTGCAATATTATTTTATATGTCACAAAATCATCACAATGATTTATTTATGACTGTCAGTTCCTCTGCTTTCTCTTTGTAATTAGAGAATTACAGAATAATTTTGTTAGGAAGAGACCTCATGAGGGTCCTGGTACAGCCTCCTGCTGGCCTTGGATCAGCTCAGGGGTCAGGTGAGGTTACTCTGAGCTTTATCCAGGCGTGCCTTGAAATTTTATGAGGATCAGACTGTTCAGCCCCTCTGGGCAACCTGCTCCCCTGCTGGGGCATCCTTCCAGGGAAAAAGATTTTGCTTTTATCCAAGCTGTAGCTTTCTTTTTCATATTGTGCCCGTTGTGTCTCATTCTGCTGCCATGCAGTGCTGTGCAGGCCTTGGCTCTGCCTTACAGCACATCTCTCCTGTGCAAGGTACTTGTAAATGAAGTACAGTGCATAGGCTTCATAAATTCTCTTCTCTAGATGTGTTTATGGTTCAGGGCTTGTCAAAGGCAGTGTCTTAAAGCTGCTTTTTCTATTTTTTTACACCTGAAGAAACTTTCTCCTGCAGCCCTGTACACTGCTTTCTTTTTGTAATGTGCAACAGTGGCAGACCAAGTGACTTAAAATTCAGTAGCTTGGTAGAATCAATTATCAGTCCAGCATGTTTTGATCCTTTAATCCTTTCCCACAATTGTTTTGCAATTGTCTTGGAAGATGAATTCTTTCCCAGTATGTCTAATCCATAAGTTTTTTGAATGTAGAGTAGATTAGTATAGTTTGGGAGAGCTGTAGAACTCACAGCTGTGTAGCTGTAGATCTGTTCATGCTGCACTAATAAATATGTTATGGATGTAATGGAGTTGTCATAAAACAGAATTTCTGCCACCTCCACTACTAAATTTCTGTAGATGGTGAGTAGAGACTTGGAGAAGTTTTTTAATTGACATGGTTTTACCTGTATGCTGTAATTCATTTAGACATTGATTCTGTGTGGCACAGTGGAGAAGTTATTTTTGTAGTAGAAAATGTAAAATTGTATTTTCATATCATGTCCATTCAGTGCAATGCTGTCATGACAGGACAGACAAATGCAGCTCCTGCAGTGTAATGGAAGAATGAATGGCAATAATTCCCTGCTACAGAGAATCGTTCACTGTTAATTTAGTGCAGTTTCTAAAGAAGAAACCAGAAATTTTAGGTGTGGTTTATGAACAGGATTTTAGGACAGTTCTAGTAGTCCTCACACCTGTTTCCTGTAAGCTTTGTACTCCATGAACTGGACAGTGGCTTAGCGAAATGGTGGTGTTGAGTGCATTTTTACAATTACTTATTTTTGTAGAGATGAGTGCTTTATGATATACACATGCTGCTAATTCTGCATTTAAAGCCAGACAGTGCAAAGAAATGTGTGCATTTTCTGTTTTGTCTTACACTGCCTGCCACGTACATTCCCTATTAGGTTTGTTTTTGTGGTATTGATAATTCTGATCCCACAGAAAGGTCTCTTCAAATGCAGACTATTAAAAAAGGATATGTAACTGTGTAACTGCACCAAGACTTCTAATCTAAGGATTCCAGTCCAGCACTGCTTTGCTTCTGTGAGCAGGATGTGCTGTTCCCTTTAATTTATCATCTATTTGCCTCATGGCACACAATATTTTAACTGTTGGCCTGTAGGGCTTTTTCCTTAAGATGAGGGTCTTCCTTCTCTGTGAATGGTTAGAAAACACTTCATTTTCACAGCAAACCCCTAAGCCACATGCCAGCTTGACTGAAGATAGAATGCTGTTACAGATGCATGTCTATGTGGAAAACACTCATTTTTTGTATGAAATAATTTGACTAGGATAAACTTGGTTCACGTCACCTTTTAATAACTTGTCTTTTTTTGCAATACTGGTAAAACTCAACAGAATTTACTGTAACTATTTAGCATGGTACAAATTCTTGTAATCATATTTTAATGGTTTATATGTTCTTGGGAATTTAATTATATGGACTGTGCTGTTGTAAGAAATTCAGAAAGGAATTAGAAGATACAGGCAGAATAAATCTTAGATGGTAAGTGTTCTGTATTTTCAGATTATGTCTTCTGCTTCTGGGAAACGAGTTGTTTCAGTGGCCCCTAATTGCATTAAACAGTATTAATAAACAAAAGCCCAGTATTTGAAGGGGATGAAGTGGAGCAGTTTTTCAGGTACTACAAAATCTACCATTGAAGAAAAAGACAGTTTGCTGGGTTTAACAGTTTTTCATCATTTGACTCTACAAAGATTTTATTAAGGTGTTGCAGGAGAAATCAGAATGTGAAGAAGCAGTACAATCTGAAGGTAAAATATGAGCAGATGCTCTGGGCAATGGGGGAGCTGCATAAGGCAGGTGTAAAGAGCAGCAGGGGGTTTACACAAGTCAACATTCATCTTCATTTTAAGAAATTCAGTGATGAAAACTGGAAGAACTGCACTGTTGTAACAGGGCAGCCATACCAGCACTGAGTTACAGTGCACTGGGGAGGGCTGGTGGAGTAGTGAATTGTGGCCTTTTATCAAGTTGAATATTAGTGGGGATATAAATGATTTACACTTATTTATGACAGATGTAAGATCACCAGCTTAGAAATATGAACTGTTACCTCCATCCCTGTCTGTCTGTGAAGCCTATGGGCTGTTAATGGTTTGCTAATTTAGCATTACTCACACAACTGGGGTCCTGTGTTAATCCACCTCAGCACCAGGGAACAGCTGACCTCCAAAGTGGGTGCTTGAAGCAAGAGGTTCTTGTCATGTCCATGTCCAGATTTGTTGAGTTGGAGTTTGTTGGTCCTTGTGGGTCCCTTCCAACATGGGACATTCTATGATTCTGTGATAAGGAACACAAACCAAACTGGTATAACTACATTATATATTGATCTTGTAAATTATTTAACCATTCTTAACAATTTTACTATTGGACTGAAATCCAGTGCTTTACTTCAGGAAACTCATGTGAAAGAACAGACTTTGTGCTTTTAAAGAGCTGCCTTGTGCTTTTGGGCACAAATATTTCCTTAGGGTCATATTCCATGACTATGTTAATTCACACTTAGTGAGACAGTAAAAAGACAATATTCCTCTGATTCTGTAATCCAAGCCAAAAGGCCATATGGCTTTGGTTCTGCAGTTTTTTAGTGGATGAATATCCTGTTGTGTCAAACGAGACTTCTGTACACAGAGACTTTAAGCATCAGTCTTCATGGCCATAACCCAGTGAAACTGTTTACATGTGTAAGTAGATGCACATGCATGAAATGGTGCAGGAGCTCTCTAGAAGATTATGAATTGTTTTTACCTTGAAAAGACCTGGAAAATAATTTTGTTTTTAAAAGTGTATTTCCATTGAAAGTAGCTTGCACAACATTATTTTAATTTTGTTAACACTTTGTCTCTGAGAAACTTGTTAGAAAAGGGAAAAAAAAAAGACAGGGAGGAGAAGGGAAGAGTTTTGAGCAGGTGGAATTGCTGCATTTTGATGCTGGTTGTCAAGGTAGTGTTAATGAGCTGCAGCAGGTTTGAAAGTTCTGTTGGGCACAGCTCAGCCACTTACTGAGCAAGACCACAGTCAGCTGTTCAGAACAAGATTCCTTCCTGAATCCTTCCTGACATCCACGGGGGTGCTGTGATCTGAAATGCTCCTGATTTTTGAAATTTTATGCACTGGAAGCAGAAATGGACTTATGTGGACTTATGGATTCTCTGGGTCACTTCATGATCTGTCTTGATGTATCTGCTTTGAAACAAAGGGGAACAGAAAGAATGGAGGTTGTGGTACTTAAATACATGATGAATAATGAAATCATAGTAATAAAAAGTAAATGCTAAGAACCATGTTGACTGATCAAAAATATAACTAGTCTGTAAGATGAAAACAAGTCTTAACTAACCCTTCCAATGGTAGCAACAATTTGTGGAAGTTAGGTTCACAACAGAGCTTGAGATTCTAGACCTGTTTTATTAGAACACAAGTCAAAGCATTTTATACCTTCATTTTCAACAGTGTGTTTGTTCAAAGCATCCTAATTCTTTATGTAAAGATTAACAATAAAAGAAAACAGTAAATTTAAGAATTATTTCTAGGTGGTAGGACAAGAAAGAAATTTTTTAAATTCATTGCATAATGATATTTCTTCTTCCATGATACTTTTGGCAGCAAGGAGCAGTGACACAGACAATGTTCTTGCATCACCTACCTTGTATGTGCTGTGCTCAAAGCATTTTCCTCCTCTGGTAATGTCCAGCAAGTGACAAATAAACAAAAGTCTGCCTCTTATCCCCAGGTAGCTGCACTGGACAGTTGAACCCTGCTGCAGAGTCCCTCCAGTGACTCAACAGAGCCATCAAAGTATCTCAGTTGGAAGGTCCTACAGAACTCCTGTAGGATTAGTAAGTTCAGTAGGAAATTACTGCTGTCACTGCACATGCATGCACAGAGTGACAGCTGAGAAAATTCTTTTTATAATCTTCCATTATAGGAAACAGGGAATTACTGTGCACTTCTGGGTTTAATCAGACAAACAAAACCCTGACACTTGGTTAGATGAGTAAGAGGTTACAGCAGCTGTCAGATTTGCTACACTTGCTTCTAACACATGAAAGGATGGAAGGTTGCAGGTGACAGAAATGCAGTGATACTGTTAGCATTTTTGTTGTTAAAGCAAATTATTGTAGCACTAGTTCATGGTGTGTAGTGCTTTTAGGTTTTGTGCATGGTTTTTGGTGGTTTTTTCTTAAAGTTCATAAATGGTGACAAGTACCTGGTATTGTTCTTTAGGGCATTTGTGGGATTTTATCACAGGGTGCCACTTTGATCTGAGCTGTCAAGCTACTCTGGAAAGAAGCTAAATCATACACTGTGGTTCTGTGAAAAATGATTTAATAACAATGGAACAGTACAGGTGTACATTTGTTCTCTGGCTTCTGCATTGAATATTCTTACTGCAGAGGTGGAAAATTCACCAAAATAATCTCCAGTCTTAAAACTGGCATGTGGTTGGAGCTTGGTCCTTTAGATGTTCACACAGTAATAAATTGCACCACAGTGAAACCAAGCAGTTTTAATCTGTAGGAATTATCTGTCATTGTGAAGCCAATGAATAATGAGTCAATAAGCAGAAAAAACAAAACCCTCTAAACTTGTATCCCAAGAATCAGATTGGTTTTGTTTTGGTACCTGTAACTACACCATGAGTACAACAAGGAGAACAACTTGCCCAGAGGTGTTGGTTCATTGTCTTTTACTTTCTCCTGTGCTGCAGAGAGCTCTGAAAAGCCTTTGGGGCCACTGTTCATTGGGTTCAGAGGAATTCCAGAAGGTGCAGTTCTGGTGGTTGGCAATGAGGCCAGCTCTGAAACTGAGGACTGTCTCTGGCAGCTCTTCTTGCAAGAAGAGTCTTCAGGGAAAGGTGTTTTTCACAAATAGGGGTGTTCTTTCTTCAGGTTAAGGTGTTTTTCACAAATAGGGGTGTTCTTTCTTCAGGGAAAGGTGTTTTTCAGAAATAGGGGTGTTCTTTCTTCAGGTTAAGGTGTTTTTCACAAATAGGGGTGTTCTTTCTTCAGGGAAAGGTGTTTTTCACAAATAGGGCTGTTCTTTCTTCAGGGAAAGGTGTTTTTCACAAATAGGGGTGTTCTTTCTTCAGGTTAAGGTGTTTTTCAGAAATAGGGCTGTTCTTTCTTCAGGGAAAGGTGTTTTTCACAAATAGGGGTGTTCTTTCTTCAGGTTAAGGTGTTTTTCAGAAATAGGGGTGTTCTTTCTTCAAGTTAAGGTGTTTTTCACAAATAGGGGTGTTCTTTCTTCAGGGAAAGGTGTTTTTCACAAATAGGGCTGTTCTTTCTTCAGGGAAAGGTGTTTTTCACAAATAGGGGTGTTCTTTCTTCAGGGAAAGGTGTTTTTCACAAATAGGGGTGTTCTTTCTTCAGGGAAAGGTGTTTTTCACAAATAGGGCTGTTCTTTCTTCAGGGAAAGGTGTTTTTCACAAATAGGGATGTTCTTTCTTCAGGGAAAGGTGTTTTTCACAAATAGGGATGTTCTTTCTTCAGGGAAAGGTGTTTTTCACAAATAGGGGTGTTCTTTCTTCAGGGAAAGGTGTTTTTCACAAATAGGGCTGTTCTTTCTTCAGGGAAAGGTGTTTTTCACAAATAGGGGTGTTCTTTCTTCAGGGAAAGGTGTTTTTCACAAATAGGGCTGTTCTTTCTTCAGGGAAAGGTGTTTTTCACAAATAGGGGTGTCCCCTCCAGCCAGGGCAGGGGGGCTGCACCAGAGGCTGTACTCAGTGCTGAGGGCTGGCTTGTGTCTGAATCTGTTCCTGAAGATACAATGTAAAGACCTGTGTTTGATAAAATCTATCCACACATTTGATTACATAGGAATTTCTGTAAGGACCAAGTGGGTCAGCACTTGTCAGTGCAAACTGTGGAGCAAATGGTTTATTTAAAATGCACATTGAAATGAAACATACTTCAGGTTTTTTTTTTTTAATCTTCTTTTCCTGCAGATTGTTCCTGAAAGGGCCTGGGCAGAAAGGGTTTTTGCCACGTTTCTGGTTTTGATGTATATATTGTGCTTGTGTTTTACTTACCACCAGCAGTGACACTGAAAATGTATACAAGAAAAATACAGGGAAATGTACTTAGGTTACAGTGTATACTGACTTTGTAGTTGAGAACCTACAGCTTTAATTAGTCTTGGTTGGAAGGTTTTGGTTCATTTAATTGCAACATTGGAATGGGAGATAGTAATCCTGAAACTGTATTAAAAGGTTTTAACTAAATAGATAAATTTAATTATATGAGAGTTTTTTCAGTTTATTTTCTCATACAAAGTGAAATTTCAGGCTGTAATCTTTAGAATGGAAAGTATGAGAGAAAGATTTCCTGGTCTTTGCTGGGGGTCGTTAAAAGAAAGTGCAAACCAGACAAGGATGTAATTCATTATAATTCTCTGTGGGGAAAAAACGCTACCTACAGGCTATTAATATTATTTCTATAAACAAATTCAGTAATAAGTGTGCATTTTCCCCCTTATTGCATGCATTTTATCTATAAGAGGGGAATTAATATGCCATTGATACAATTATTTAAAATAAAATATTGTATTTTCAGAAATGAGTTGCTTTCCAAGAGAATTTATTGTCAGTCACTATTTTTAGTACGGGAAGGGAAAATTGCAGTAGCAGTAGAAGATGTTTCTCCTTCAAAGCTTGCTGGTTCAAAATGCCAGTCCGTGGTTTGAGTTGAAGCACTATTTTTCTTTTGGCATTCTATTTTATATGCTCAGAGCTTTCAAAATATTCATCCTTAAGGCTGAAATTTTTCATGGATGACCTGTTCTCGAAGGTGAACTTATTTTTGAATGCTGAATAAAACCACTGTCTAGTCCCTTTATTCATAAAGTTATGGGGAAGACAGAAGTTTAATCTACTCTGTGAGATTGTTAAAAGTTAGTTTTGAGTGTGTCTGACACTCAGAATAGAGTCTGGATATGTGCTTTGGTGCTTTCAGGATTAAAGTCTTTTTAAAATGGCAGACAGTACATACCTTGCAAGTCTGTATTACTCCTTCTGATACGATTTTAGCCAATCCCTGAATTCTTAAGGAACCATAACATCCACATTCAGGCATCATTTTAAGGTAACTTTTGAAAAGAATTGCCTGCTCCAGTTTTCCCTCTTGGCTGATTGATGTAATGCTGGTGTTTTTATCTCAGCAGCTGCTGCAGACAGGCAGACACACTTTCCCTTTTAAGTAAACTTCCCCAAGGCTAAATGAGGGCTTCTTATTTATCTTACCACCCAGAACTGTGGAGGCTCTTGTTAATGTTCATTTGCTTTTTGAAGCTGCTGCAGTCCTGAGTGAGCCTGTCCTCTGGGCACCTTTGTAACTGCAGCCAGGCAGGTGTTCCAGCTGATTCCTGAATCCTGTCCTTCACAGCTTCCCTGTTGCAGGCCATGTCTGTGCACAGCTAAGGAGCGCAGGCCAGGAGGTGCAGAGAGAACAAAAAACTCTTTTCCCCCCTCCTTTCCACAGAACTGAAAGGATGATGAAATAATGAGGAAAAATTAGTGGTAAAAGAGGAACATTGGGTAAAAACATACTGACAGAACTTAAAGCTGTGCTGTGGAAGATGTTGCAGGGCTTGCAAGGGTTCCTCAGGGGTGAAGAGAGAGACGAGAATCTTGACTTCATGATCAGAAGGCCGGATTTATTAATTTATGATATATAATACATTAAGACTATACTAACAGGAATAGAGAGAAAAGTTCTCAGAGTGCTAGCAAGCTAAGAATAGAGAATGAATGAATCAACAACAGAGCTCTCTCTGATTCTCTCAGAGAGCTTGGTCTTTGACTGGTCCTTAATTGTAAACATGGAACATGGGCCAATCCCAGGTGCACCTGTTGCACTCCACAGCAGCAGATAACCAGTGTTTACATTCCCTTTCTGGGGCCTCAGCTTCCCAGAAGGGGGAAAAATCCTAAAGAAAGGATTTTCCACAAAAGATGTCTGTCACAGGAAGGCTGGATTTTTTTTTAAGTGACTTTTAAAAAGCAGTGCTGAGTGACACCTGCATGGAGATAACTGCTATAAGGAGTTATCCACAGTGCTAACTGTAGTGCTTTGCTGCACAGGTTTGCAGTGAGATGGTTTTTCATCCTTGGGAAGCTGTTGTGCAGCCCTGTTTTTGTGCAGGGAGCAGTGCTGGGTGCTGACATGGACACGTCCTGTAGCTGCTCCTCCTACTTCTGATGTGCTGGCCTACTTGCAATTACTGAAAAATTACAGCAAGGAATCTGGGTGTTTCAAATAGATGCAAATGTAAAACAGCCTGCAGGCTGTACAAAGCTTTAATTTTCCATGCTTCTTTAGTTTCTGGCTTGTTAGTGAAATCAGAAGAAACTTTATTAGCAATGTTAAAGCTGCAGCAAAATGTAGTAAGTTTTGACTACTGGCTAGACTTGTGAACTGAATTTATATTTTGCATATAAGGGGTTGTTACCTTCTCTAGACTAAAATCCAAGCATTGCTTAACCATTTCTGCTTTAGACAAAAGAACTCCATTCAAGTTTCAGCTTTAGCACCATGTGGCACTGAAATGATATTATCCTGCCAGTCCATTGCCATGTGGCTGTGCCAGCTTGGGACTAGCAATGTGGAGAAGCAATCAGTTGAGACAGAATTTTTTTTCCCTTACATCATACTTCTTCTATTACTTGAATATTTCTGCAGATATTGTAGCAGTTCTCATTAATACTCCATCACACACCATACCCATCATTGCTGCCTGATCCTGAGCTGCTGCTCACATAGCTCCTGATGCTTCTCACACCAGAATCACTTGTGATCAGGGAGGCTGAGACAGCCCCGAGGAGTTGTGGCATTGTCCATCTGCCCCCCTCTCCTGGGAGTGGTGTGCAGACAAAATGAGTGCTCACATACAAATGGAGGGGAGTTGCTGAATAATCCTCCTGCAGAATATTGAGTGGTGCCTATCTCGAGTCACTTCATGTCTGAAAATGGGTAACAGCAGCTGTGGGAGAGCAAACCAACTGCTGCAGATTCTACTTCATCACTCCCAATTAAAGAATAAACAATCAGGTGAAAATAATGCAGCTCTGCTCTGTCAGTACCTACCTTTTGCATCAACACATCAGATTGAAAGATTCCTTCAGGTGCTGTAACCCAAAGCTTTTGCAGCAGCACATGAAATGGAAGTAATCCAGAGATTGTATCTGCAGGTATGCTTGAAACATATGAATAAATATTTCCTTTACTTGTTCAGTTTTACTGAGGTAAAACTGAATGTGTTTGGTAACTTCTCTAATTATGGTAATTTATGTTTTCTAGTTGAAGTGATCATTGTCTCTTTCCACACACATTAAGCTGTTCTTGCTCTCCTGGATTTTTGTTTCCTAAAACAGTAGCCAGAAGAGAATACATATGGAATTTCCTGTGATTTTGGTTAGTAGCCCTCCAGGCCAGGATAAATCAGTACAACTGGAACCAATTTTAGAGCCACTGCATCAGTGTGATGTTGAGACATGCAGATCTTGTGCTTCCCTGCAGCAATTGAAGCTTTCTGGGTCTGTGCTTCAGGCAGAGTCATTCCAGCCATCCCAGTAACTACAAGAGATCTTTGGCTGGTCTCTCACTGGTGCAGGAATTTGGGTTTTGCTGAGCTCCACTGTGTTCTCTGTAGGTGAACGTGCCTCTCCTTGAAGCCTTAATTGTCTTCTTCTGTTGGTGATATCCATCAAAAACATGAGGGCAGAAAGCTTGGTTGTCTCTAGATAAAACAGAGAAGTTTAGATAATGCCACTTCCACTTTACTTTTGTACTTGAAGTGTTTTGTTTAGGAAAGTAGCTTAGGCTGAGAATGGGAGCAGTGTTCTTTCAGTGACATTTGGTGTAAGAATATTTCTAAATCTGCATAAATTCTCTTCATTGTTGTTGCAGCATTCCTCCAGGGGCAGGTCCTCAGCTAATGATCACAGAATCTTTGAATCACAGAATAGTTTGGGTTGGAAGGCATCTTTTGCATTTAAAATAGATGTGACAGCTGGGGTCAGATTGAAATAAGATTCTGGATCTGGGAACACAGATTCTGTTCAGTGCTAGCACTGACTCTTCCAATGGTTTGGAAGATGTGCTGGCTTGTGGTAACTATTTTGCAGAAGGAATTGGAACTGTTCTTGCTTATGAAAGTATTTCAGAGCTTCACAGGAGTTTACTCAGGAATTGCAGTAGTGCTCAGTACCCATTAATAAAGCTAAAGCTGTTTGGAATCACAGAGTCTAGAAGAAGTGTGGAAGAGGGCAGGCATCTGTGATGAAAAAGTTAAAACCACACTTAGTCTTTTTAAGAACTGATTGTAATGCTTTTGGTGGTCATATGATGATGAAAAATGAAGGGAATGGCATAACCTGGCAAGAATTCAGTAATCAGTGAAGGGAGAGCTCAGCATGATGCTGTATTTGGTTTGGTTTAGGGCAAATTTTGGGAGTGTTTTTTTTTTTTTTTTTAGAAAGGAAATTCAAGCAGCTCCTCCCCCAAGTAGTTTTTTTAAGGAGGTAAACTTTTTTTGAGAAAAGTGAGAAAAACCTATTTATTTAACAAGCAGAGTATTCACAAGCAAAAAATGAATAATATTAAAGAATGGAGCTTTGTGTTGTTCTGAAGGGATGGCAGGTTTGGAGAGGGTCCTTTCAGTGGGGTGTGGCTGGGCTTGCTCAGTCTGTCATCAGTCACACCCTGGCCCTGGTGGGTCTCAGTGAGCTCCTGGTGGTTTTGGGTGCTCAGTCCAGAGCAGGCTGATCAGTTCCAAGCAGAAGAAAAGCCATAGTTCAGGGAGTTTCTCTGCCTCAGCTGGCTAAAACACAAACTTGAAAGTAAAGGAGAGCTCTGCTGCTGTGTGTGCTGCAGGCAGCAGTGTCTGTGAGAGAGTGAGAGCTGAAGCTTTTGTGTTTTTGGGCTGCCTCAGACATTCCAGTGCTTCTCCTTCTCCTCCCCCCCTTTGCTCTCAGAGCTAGTTTGGAAAGCACAGCACTCAATGCCAGCGCAAGCAGAGCAGACTGGGGACACAAGCATCACAAAGTCACCCTGGGACAGATGCCAAATGGTGTACTGACATGATTGTCTTCTACAGCACAGATTGGGAGATTTGTAAACTTTAGGACTTTTGACCTTCCCTGAAAAGTCTATTCACTGTTAAATGACTGCATGAGCTTGAAGAATGCAAAAATAAGGGCAGCTATGTCCCCATGGGACTAATGCAGAATTTGATGCTTTCAGAGAAGGCTCTGTCTGTTGGGCTTTGGCTCAAACTGGGTTTAGCAGGAAGTTGTCAGCATTCCTGTTTGTTCTGGCCTAAATCCTCATGGCTGGCATTTCAGAAGAAGAGCTGGAACAGAACCTGTTCTTTCCAAAGCATTCTCAAAAAGTAAATGAGGGCCATGCAGTCAATACCTGATGTGCACTGGGGATAAATCTTCCAGGGCTTCAGGTGAAATTCAGGGTGAAAAAATCTGAGAGTTGAGCCACACCATGTCTGGTTCTGTGTGAACAGAAGTCTGTTCCTGGGTGCCATTGGATGTGGCTGTTTTCCATTTTGTTAAGGAGAAATTATTTTGGATTTTTTAGTGTTTAATTTTTAAATGAATAAATTTTACCTAAATGAAACTGCTTCAGTGTTGTTGCAGTAATACAGAAGGCAGTAGGTCTCTGTTCATTCTAGGGTGTCAGAGAAAATGTAGGATTTTGAACATTTCCCAGCTCCCTGGTGCATGAGAGGTGTTCGTTTCCCTCCTAGCTTGTGACCTATTTAAAAATGAGCTGTGATGTGCTTTACATATCCCTTCTGGTGCAACCACAATTAATCTTTTTCTTTTTCCAATTTCAACATTTGCTGCAATAATTTTCACTTGGTTGGTCACAGCAGCCATTAGGGAGATAAGGTTATAGGATCTGGGAACAAAAAGCTGGTGAGACAATATTATACCAGGTTGTTTTCAATGACAAACTGAAAATAAAAAGGATGATGAGCAGTGATGTTCTGGGTGTTAACATCTTTGACCTGCAGATTCAGCTGAAGTCTAAACACCAGAAGACTAAAGCGTACTTAAAATTTTTTGCTCCAAATTTATTATGTTGCTTGGTGTTGGTAGTGTTTAGGTGTATTTATAGATCTCTTTTGAGGTCCCATATTTTTGCAGTTTCAGAAACATTTCCAATATCATAGATGATTTTATGAATCAAATGGAAACATGGATTTAAATTCTGGTGAATAACCTCTCAGGTTTTTCCTTGGCTTTGTGACATAACACAGCTCTTTTTAGTGTATTGTTGTATTTCTTTTGTTAAATTAGTATGACCATGAAAGATAATACACATCTTTTTCTGTCCTTTTGTATGCATAATTTATTCAGAAAAAGTGGTGCAACTGTGCCTTTCCTGGAGTTTCTTCTACATAAATAAGCTTGGAATTTTTTAATGTGAATAGATAAATATTTGAATCTTAAATGCCTAATTATTTCTTCCAGTCAGACAGCTACTTCCTCTTTTTTCCCCTCTGAGTTGCTGAATGGTGCATTGAGGGTAGAGGAGGAGAAAACAGGGCTCCAGGAGAAGAAGATTGCACTTGTATTGCACCATGAAGAAACTGCTTGGTGTGCAGGAATGGCTTTCAGCCGTGTGGGAGCATGGATCTGGAGAATTCTGCCATGTCTGATGCAGGGTGTTGGTAAATTCCAGAGCTGGAGTTTGGACTCCATAAACCTTCCAGCTGTTTCCTGAAGAGCAGCCATGCTGTGTGCTGCCAGGGTGTGTTTGTGACACAGCACTTCAGGAGGAGTCCCTTGTGCCATGGTTTTTATCTGTCACTCACTGGATTTCATAAATACTTGTCTGGACATTCTCTAAGACATAGTTTAACCTTAATAGTTTTATGATGTTCAAAAATTGCTTAGCTTTGCAGCTTATCAAAGAATGTGTACTTACTAAGTAGGCCTTTCTGGTTACCTTACTGAACATAAATTTGTATCTTATTTACAAAGTTTTCAAGGAATCTGACATTCAGTAAACTAATTAGGAGGTGTATTTTCCATTATTTACTGAAAGATTTTCAAAGCAATGTCAAAACCCTTCTATTTCTTTTCCTAACTCTTGATCTTAGCACTCAAGATGGAATGTGGTGTTTGTTCTGCTGCTGTACATACTGATTTAAGCTTGATCCCTCCAAAGTAAGGCTGTTGGAGGGATTTGAAATTGTGTTGTGTCATAATTGCAGGGGTTGGACAGTGTAGGTTAACTGGAATAATTATTTTCTAGAGAGTTTTTTCATTTTATAATATTTCTAGGAGTAATTTTTGATTTTAAAATGCCAGCTCAGTAGTGCTGCAGACATTTCTGCTTTTTGTTTGGCTGGGCAGGCTTCACACATGCTGGAATTCCTTACCATCAGGCAGAAGAAAGCAGTCTTGGCCTTTTTTCTTTTCTTCTGCAAAATATCCTTGTGACCAACAAGTCTTTTCCTTCATAAATGATATTTAAAGTGCATTTTTTATTTCAGTCATTGCTGAAGCTCTGGGGTGAGGGTGCCAGCACAAGTATTTCAAAAGTGTTCCTTTAAAGCTGTTCCTTGCCTCTGTAGGGAGGTGTTGAGGAAATTAAGGAAATAATTTTTTAAATAATTATTAAAAAAAAAAAGAAAAAAGGAAGGAAGACTGCAAGTGACAGTCTGCTGAGCAGTGATTGTTGTTTATGAAATGTGTAGAGATGTGTGAAAGCTTGTTCTTTCTCAGCTCAAAACTTCTATCAGAATTTTCACAATCGCAACAATAACTTATTTGAAGCTTTAATTTTAGGATTTTCAGCTCTCAGTCTTTGCAACCAGTCTTGCCTTTTCTGAAGAGTTCTTTCCTACTTTCTGGTGGGCTGGGGGTTGTGTGCAAAAGCGAGGAGAGCTTCAGGGCCTTTATGTGAGCTGTGATTTCTGTGTGGAAGGCAGGGCTGGGGTGCTGAAGAGTGGAGTGTTCCCAAGGCTGGGTTTGGTGGTTCTCTCTTCCCAAAGTGCACATTGGGTGAGTGCTGCAGTGAAACCTGGCTGTCCCCCAGGGTCAGCCTGTTCCATGTGAGCTCAGCAGGCATCGCTGTGCTGCCCTGCACGGGGGAGCTGAGACAGCAGAACTCACAGGGCTGCAGAGAGCCTGTGCCGTGGAAATGTGAGCCTGGGGGGCTGACTCCCAAACTGGGAAAAGCTCTCTGAAAATCACTTCAGGGATCTGAGGTGTTCAGATTAGGAACACAGGTTTTCACATTTAGCACAGGGTTTACAAAATCAGCTGCTGCACAACCAAATAAGGAGAAGAAGAGTTGAACAGCTATTCAGATCTTAGTGCAAACAGTATGTCAGTATTTATGGCAATTTAGTGATCTACCCAGAGTTTCCAAAAAACGAAAATGGAAGGTGACTCTTTCACTGTAAACATGAAATAGAAAACAAGATATATTAAATGCTCTGAGTCTTAGCCCTCTATCCTTCCACATGTAATTTTGAAAAAGCAGTCACTTTTATACTGTCATGCTGATTTATTCAGCCACATAGTGAAGAAATGCATGTTAAGTGGTTTAACTGTCCTCCCCTTTGTCTACTTTCAAGTTGCTGTGGTGATGGAAAATGGGAGACATATGGATTGATCTGGCTTTATGGATGGCTGTGAAACTGGGGAGCAGGAAGATGCTTGAGGAATGTTGTATTTGAGCATTAGAAGGTGTCATGAATTATGACTGGGGCTCCTCAGTGTCAGTAAAGCAGCTCCTGAGCCTAAACCCTGCTCAAGACTCTGTTTGCAAGAAAGTAATGGTGAGAGGCCTCACAATCACTAAATGCAAAGCTGCCCTGGCTGTGACCCAGGTGTGCTGTCAGAGGAGATATTTCAGGGTGATTACTGGTTTGGTGGTGTTAAAAAGGACCCAGGGTGGTCTGAGCATAATAACAGATTATTGTAAACATTGTGTGGTAGAGGCTTGCAGGGAGAGGGTTGTGAGACCTGTGCTGCCCTTCAAGCAGATTAATGCAGTGTCTGTGATTTGCCTGCTCACTCACAAGACCAATAAAGCAAGCAAAGAAAGGGCTCTCAGATGAGGAAATTGGAGAGGAGGGATGATGGCAGATGATGGCAGAGGCTCATCAGAGGCACATCATTTTAATCAGTGAGGGAGAAAAGGCACCACTTGATGGGGATGGATGCCTGTTGAATTCTATGCAACCTTTAACATTTAGCTAAATAATTTCCCTGCTGATGTTTAACCAGGTCTCTGTGCTGCTTTTCAGTTTGTAGAGCACTAATTACAGCACTCTTGTGATGTGTAAAGATGCTGTGCATTAGTGGTGTGCAAAGCTGTGCCAGGATATGCACCTGATTCATGGAACTGTTGGAAGCAGTGTTTTCCAAGAGATTTTTCAGTCATAAGTTTTGAGATGTGTTCAGGAATGTTTGAGAAGCTCTTAGGCCTGATAGAGTGTTTGGAGCTAAGCTTGAGAGCTGTAATATTGCAGATTCCAGAATATGAGTAGTAGCTTTTGAACAGGTTATGTGAAAGGTTGGAAGATACATCACTACATAATTACTGTTAATAATAAAATGAATGCCACTATGAGTCATTATTTTGCACAGGTTCTGTGAAAAAAATAAATATACCTCTAAGCAAACATTGCTGCATATATTTTGGTAAAAATTCTGGAATTCATATTTCAGGGACAAAAAGTGTATGGAATGTTATTCACATGTAGGAGGAAATCAAGAGATTGAACCACAACTAAGAGAGATGGTCCAAGCTGTCAGATGTGTGTGCACTTGTACAGAGATGGTCAGCAATCCCAGAGCTGTGCAGCTGCATCAGGACAAGGCTGAGCCACTTGGATTTCCTGTCCTGCCCTCCTGATCTTGGTGAGAGAGCCCAGAGTGTGAGTGCTCAGTGTCTGCAGAGGTTGTTCTGGGCCAGGCACTGGCACAGCACCGTGCTGAGAGTGCTGCTGGGGTTCACTGTGAGGGAGAGTTGAGTTCACTGTAAGGGAGAGTTGAGTTCACTGTGAGGGAGAGTTGAGTTCAATGTGAGGCAGAGTTGAGTTCAATGTGAGGCAGAGTTGAGTTCACTGTGAGGCAGAGTTGAGTTCACTGTGAGGGAGAGTTGAGTTCACTGTGCAGGGAGAGTTGAGTTCACTGCAGAGGGAGAGTTGAGTTCACTGTGAGGGAGAGTTGAGTTCACTGTGAGGGAGAGTTGAGTTCACTGCGCAGGGAGAGTTGAGTTCACTGTGCAGGGAGAGTTGAGTTCACTGCACAGGGAGAGTTGAGTTCATTGTGAGGGAGAGTTGAGTTCACTGTGAGGGAGAGTTGAGTTCACTGTGAGGGAGAGTTGAGTTCACTGTGCAGGGAGAGTTGAGTTCACTGCAGAGGGAGAGTTGAGTTCACTGTGAGGGAGAGTTGAGTTCACTGTGAGGGAGAGTTGAGTTCACTGCGCAGGGAGAGTTGAGTTCACTGTGCAGGGAGAGTTGAGTTCACTGCACAGGGAGAGTTGAGTTCATTGTGAGGGAGAGTTGAGTTCACTGTGAGGGAGAGTTGAGTTCACTGTGAGGGAGAGTTGAGTTCACTGTGCAGGGAGAGTTGAGTTCACTGCACAGGGAGAGTTGAGTTCATTGTGAGGGAGAGTTGAGTTCACTGTGAGGGAGAGTTGAGTTCACTGTGAGGGAGAGTTGAGTTCACTGTGCAGGGAGAGTTGAGTTCACTGCAGAGGGAGAGTTGAGTTCACTGTGAGGGAGAGTTGAGTTCACTGTGAGGGAGAGTTGAGTTCACTGCGCAGGGAGAGTTGAGTTCACTGTGAGGGAGAGTTGAGTTCACTGTGAGGGAGAGTTGAGTTCACTGTGCAGGGAGAGTTGAGTTCACTGTGCAGGGAGAGTTGAGTTCACTGTGAGGGAGAGTTGAGTTCACTGCACAGGGAGAGTTGAGTTCACTGTGCAGGGAGAGTTGAGTTCACTGTGAGGGAGAGTTGAGTTCACTGTGCAGGGAGAGTTGAGTTCACTCTGAGGGAGAGTTGAGTTCACTGTGAGGGAGAGTTGAGTTCACTGTGAGGGAGAGTTGAGTTCACTGCACAGGGAGAGTTGAGTTCACTGTGCAGGGAGAGTTGAGTTCACTGTGCAGGGAGAGTTGAGTTCACTGAACAGGGAGAGTTGAGTTTACTGTGAGGCAGAGTTGAGTTCACTGTGAGGGAGAGTTGAGTTCACTGCACAGGGAGAGTTGAGTTCACTGCACAGGGAGAGTTGAGTTCACTGTGCAGGGAGAGTTGAGTTCACTGTGAGGGAGAGTTGAGTTCACTGTGCAGGGAGAGTTGAGTTCACTGTGAGGGAGAGTTGAGTTCACTGTGCAGGGAGAGTTGAGTTCACTGCAGAGGGAGAGTTGAGTTCACTGTGAGGGAGAGTTGAGTTCACTGTGAGGGAGAGTTGAGTTCACTGCACAGGGAGAGTTGAGTTCACTGTGCAGGGAGAGTTGAGTTCACTGTGCAGGGAGAGTTGAGTTCACTGAACAGGGAGAGTTGAGTTCAGTGTGAGGGAGAGTTGAGTTCACTGCACAGGGAGAGTTGAGTTCACTGCACAGGGAGAGTTGAGTTCACTGTGCAGGGAGAGTTGAGTTCACTGTGCAGGGAGAGTTGAGTTCACTGTGAGGGAGAGTTGAGTTCACTGTGCAGGGAGAGTTGAGTTCACTGTGAGGGAGAGTTGAGTTCACTGTGCAGGGAGAGTTGAGTTCACTGCACAGGGAGAGTTGAGTTCACTGTGAGGGAGAGTTGAGTTCACTCTGCAGGCAGAGTTGAGTTCACTGCACAGGGAGAGTTGAGTTCACTCTGAGGGAGAGTTGAGTTCACTCTGAGGGAGAGTTGAGTTCACTGTGAGGGAGAGTTGAGTTCACTGTGAGGGAGAGTTGAGTTCACTCTGAGGGAGAGTTGAGTTCACTGTGAGGGAGAGTTGAGTTCACTGTGAGGCAGAGTTGAGTTCACTGTGCAGGGAGAGTTGAGTTCACTGTGCAGGGAGAGTTGAGTTCACTGTGAGGCAGAGTTGAGTTCACTGTGCAGGGGGAGTTGAGTTCACTGCACAGGGAGAGTTGAGTTCACTGTGCAGGGAGAGTTGAGTTCACTGTGAGGCAGAGTTGAGTTCACTGTGAGGCAGAGTTGAGTTCACTGTGCAGGGAGAGTTGAGTTCACTGTGAGGGAGAGTTGAGTTCACTCTGAGGCAGAGTTGAGTTCACTGTGCAGGGAGAGTTGAGTTCACTGTGCAGGGAGAGTTGAGTTCACTGTGAGTGAGCGTTCTTTCCCCTCTGTGTCTCTGCTGTACTCTGGATTTCCCCAGGCCTGTTCTGGTGCAGACATCTCTGGATTGTTGCCCTGCACAGGAGGAGTGTTCAGGCTTTCCAGTAACACCTTCCAGTGCAGTAGAATCATTGCAGGTGCTCTGTGGAATAATTCCAAATTTCCAGTAGATCTGAGATGTGAGCACTGCTGAAATGAGGGTGCCTAAAGCCTGGACCCAAAACACAGGCACTGCAGACTGTGTTAGTTTGTACTGTATCTCAGGAGCTTGCTCAGGCACAGTGAATGAAAAGAACATGTATGTTTACTAAGTGATTGTTTTTAATGTCTTCTTTTGAGATTATTGTACTTCACCTGCAGCTTACTCATGAGATTAGTTTTAGTTGCTGTGTTTTGCAGCATTTAATGTGGTGCTCTGTAAGTTGCTTCATTGAGCAAAACTCAGGTGCTGGGGTCTTTTTAGCCTCAAAGCTGTGTGTGTGTCTGCAGAGCAGAGCAGAAGCACAAAGCACAGACTCTGTGTGCTTCTGGCTTGTTCTGACAACGTGTTTGATATTTTTATACAAGTCTCTACAAGGCTTGCTTTGGTCACAACCAAAATAACTGAGATCGGTTTACTGACCTATAATGGAAACCTCTTTATGCCTTTATAACACTCTTCTGTCAGTCAGACACATTTCCTTCTGTACTGGTTGTGAAATCTCTTTTTGCTTAGTCTGGTGGAGAGTTGTGATATTTGTTATGTTTCAAAATGTGTGTTCATAGAATCAGAAAAGTAGGTGAGAAAGGAGCACAGGAAGTCCTCCAGAATCCTTGTATCCCAAACCAGAACTATATATGAGAGCGCAATTCCAGCAGTTGGGTTTTTTCTGTAGAATGTCTGTCCCTATGTGTGCTGCAACTTCTCAGTGCAATCTGTACTGGTATTTCACTATCCTTCTTGTTAAAGTATTTCCCCTTTATTTGTTTTTCTTCCTTCCATTTAAATATTTGTGGGGTTTTTTTCGTTTCTCCTGTCCATGGAGAACAGATGATTCAATTCCTTTTTATATACTCAAAATGATCCACAATTTTTGTCAATTTTTTCTTTGCAGCCTCAGTTTCTTCATTTCTCTAAACCCAAGTGCTCTTTTTTGAGGACTCTTGCATGTGTCCAGTGCTGTCTTCCCCTCTTGTTTTGGAAAGAGTTTTTCACAGCAGCAGAGAGCAGGGTTTGTAGTGCCCACAGCTGTTCCACATCACTTCAGCTGTGGATTTATCATTGTTACAGATGATGAAAGGTAAACAGATGTTTCTACAGGCTGAAATCTATTAATTCACTTCTCTTCAATGCTGTTTGTTTCAGGCAGAATTGGAGATGGATTTAAAACAGAGCTGCATGTTTCCATTAAGATGTGAATTCTCTGTTGTGGCTCTTTTGTAGGACTGCAATATAGCTGGCAGTTTGTTTTTTCCAATTTGAATATAGACATTTGTGCATGTTGGAATGTGTGTTTTTAAATTGCTTTTAGGTGCAGGTCTGTTTATGCTAGTTATTGAGACTGTTGCAGTTTTTATCTTGCTCTTTGTAATCTTCTCTTTCAGCTTCCTCTCTTTTTCATAACCTTGGTTGAGAATATTTATTTTCCATTTGCAGAAAAAAGTTCTGATGAGTCTTAATTTAATACATATTTTTATTTGATTGTGGTCCTTCATTGTCTATTCCAGGATGTTTTCCCTGATGATGCTTTTGTACAATCCCTACACTAATTTCATTTAGAGCTTGTTCTTTGAACCTGCTTCCTGAGCCTCACTTGCCATGGGGTTAAAAGCCATGCTAGAGAAATTATATACATTATTGCCATCTCCTTTTAGTTGCACTCCCTGGTGCTGTTAGAGAAAGAAAGGAGATTGCCTGAGCCAGCCCAAATTAGTGTAACTTACTTTCAGTTTCCTTTTTCTGTGATTGCAGTGGATTTTTCTTTTAAGAGTTATAATTAGACTTCTATTCCATTGCTCCTCCTTGTTTTCCTCTTTTTGTGGAATCTTCGCTTTAAGGATAAATTGTTTTTCCCTAGTTCTCTGATTACCTCATCAGCATTCCTGCAGGGTCTCCGGTGAATCACTTGCAACTCTCAGGCTTGATCCAGGGTAAGATGGGATGAAACAAACAGGTTTAGGCAATTTGAAACATACCAGCTTGTCTTAAGTATTTGTCAATGTGTTCTTTTCCAGTATTAATCTGAACTCTTACATTCTTTCTTGTTTTTAAGTTATGATTGCTACTGATCTTTGAAGTAATGTCTGGAAAAAAATGCAGTGAACTTCTTATCTTTCAAAGAAGACTCTGACTCCAGAGATTTCCCTTTAGTGCTGCAGCATTTGCTTCAACTTCCTCCTATTCTGTCAATGTTTCCAGAACTTTTCTTGCAGTGTTTGGTGTCTGTGGTTAATTCAGTTTTTTAAAAATGTTTTGCTACTATTGTTTTTTGTTATTTATGTGTTTGACTTGCTCTTTTATATTTAGTTCTAATATCTGACAGAGTTTCTGTTTTGAGTAGGGTACCTTCATTCTCCTGAGAAGGAAAGGAAATTCTTGATGATGCATCCATTTGGTCCCTTTCTCTCAATTTCCCCCAGTGTGACTGTTTGTCATAGGTCAATCCATGTTTGCCCAAGTTATCTTTCTCCAGTGGCATCCTTTTTATTTTGCTGAAGGACAAAGCTGAGCAAACCTGTACCACGGCAGAGTGAAACGTGTGAGTGCAAAGCCATCCTGTGTGCACGGGGTGTGCAGCCTGAAAAAGCAGCAGCAGCTGTGACCCACAGGCTCTGTGCTGCACGGGGGCAGCAGCTGGAGCAGGTGGGGCTGCAGGAGGAGCAGCAGTCCCTGCTGGAGAAGCAGAGCTTGTCCTTTGCAGAGGGCACAGAGCTGTGGGCCTGATCTGCCCAGGGAAGGCGAGAGGGGCAGCAGCAGGTGGGAGCTGTGCTGAGCTTGGTTTGCAGCTGGAACCCTGGGGGTGTCCAAGGTGCCCCAGTGGTGCCGAGCTGAGGTGGCCTTGAGGCATTTCCAGGGGGATTGGTCAGTGCAGACTGAACAGCTGCAAGGTGCAGCACAGCCAGCTCTCGGTGTGGTGGGTGCTGGCTGATGTGCATCCCCTGGGAATCACTGTGTGCACAGCTGCAGCTCCTCCTGAGCAGCAGGGAGCTTGGGGGTGGTGAGCAGGGCAGGGCTGGGCCACGTGCTGCTTCTGCTGCTCAGCTGACAACTGCTGCTTTTCAGGGCAATCCCATCGTTGGGGTTTATTGAAAATATGGATATTGATCTGGTACCCATATCCAACTGTGACACACAAAAACTCTCCAACAGTTTAAAGTTAGAAAGTGTGTGTGTATTGTGGGATAGCTCCCAAATACACACTGTGATTTACAAGTGATTACAGAACCCTTTTATCTATACAAACACCCAAAATACAAATGCATATTGATAATTTTGGTACATCCCATTCCCCACTTTGTATGGTAATTAGTTCAAAAGCCATTAACCATGTGTAATTTGTTCCTTGAAATGGGTCGGTGCTCCCTTTCATGGGGAGGGGTCCCAAAATGAGGAAGTAAATGAAGTCTTCCTCATTCTGACCTTTCTGCCTTTGCAATGCAAATATGACAAATGAACCCTTGGTAGAACTCCCATTCCCCATCTTCAATTGGTTTCAGAACAGAGGAGGCCACAATTGTCTGATGTTCCCAAAAGCTATTTATCAGTTTCTATATTCTTTATTATAAATCAAGCTCACCAAACATTGTGTTGACAAGCAATCAATTATTAGTTAGCTACTAACTCTTAACTTCATCAAGGCCTACCCATTTATTTTAATTAACTCCAATAAGGCTTATCTCTAACTAAAATCTTAGCTCCTCTAAAATCTGTAAATTCCTTAAAGTTTATGTCTCAATTGTACAGCAGCAACAGCATGGGAGAGTTCTGTATCCTTGTATAACAAATGTTGGTGTCTCCTGGATGTAGTAGCTTCATTATTTGTACTTAGCCTGATTTATAATGGCACTCCTCCTCTATGGACTTCACCTGTTTATTTATTCATATCAGGTTTTGCTTGGCACTGAAGCTGCTGCAACAAATTAAATGTTTTTACTGACTGTCCTTAGCAAATATAGTGAAACTGAGAAAATGGAACTGTTCAGAAATTCTCTGGCTTAAAATGAAGATGAAATGAGTTACTAAATGTGTTTTTTTTCAGCTTGTTACCCATTGGAATATTTCTGAGTATAGTAAGGCTTTTTTTTTCTTTAATGATTTAATAGTGTGAGTAATTCATTAAAACATGACTGTGCATCAGACTTCTTAATGAAGCAGTAGCATAATGTAATTTATTCAACTGTAGCTTCTCCATTTGACCTTTAGTGTGATAGTGAACTGCAAATACAAAAGTACAATATTCTTCAAAGCACACATCCATGTGATTTAGAGAACTGTGGATGACATCAATAGAGAAGTAGTTGTGTATAGCTATTATCCTAACACTCTTATCCTCCTTTAACTGCAAGCAAAGAGGTATCAGGAGGGTTTACAGAGTTAGAGTAGTGAGTCCTACAGAAATTAATCTGTTGGTGCAAGGGTATACAACCATAATCCTGACAAAAAAGGAATCTCTGGCTGTGAGAACTGGAGATCCAGAGCACTCATGTGGGAAGTGGAAAATAAGGCAGTTTAATTTTCACTATTTCTGTTTGTATTTTGGTTTTTGTTTTTTTTTTTTTTTTTTTTTTTCATATACAAGACAGGCTGCTTTGAGTTGTTGGCTGTGTCAACTACACCATATTGTGATCATTTGGTTCTTGGCTTTCTCATGACTGGTATCATGAATTGTCTGGTCATGAAAAGCTAATGCCTTCTATTCATTTCAGTTAAATGTCTGTTTTTCTTTATTGACTGAACAACAGAAAGATGATAAGCTTGTTACCTGTGGTATTTCTAATGAGCTGTTTGCTTTGTGCTTTGTGCCAGCTATCAATTTGAAGCCTTGCATTCCTTTAAAAAAATTAATTAACCTTTTCTAAAATAGGAGAATGTGGAAAATTCTGAGGAATCCGTCTAAGTGATAGAATGAATTTTGTTTTGGGATTCATTACTGACTATGAAGACTTTATTAGAGTATTTGACTTTTGACATGTGGTATTTGATGAGCAGTCCAAGGATTTGATAGCAGTGTATGGCCTGTTTGAAGTGCAGAGGTTCAGATCTGACTTTTTTCTGGGGATTAGAGATGGCACATAGCAGCTGTTCTCCCTGTGCCCATTTGTTGGTGTGCCAGCTCCCACGGCAGGATGATTGTGAATGAAGCAGCAGGGCTGTCTGTGGTGCCACTGATTCCCCAGAGTCACCTCTGTGGGCTGTGCTGAATCAGAGCCTGACTAAGAGCTGATCTCAGTAGTGAGTGGGCACAAAGTACCTCGTGAATCAGGCCCCTTTGTTACCTTAGAGGAGGTATTTCTAAAAAATGCTCCTTGCAGAAAGAAAAGAACCAGTTTTAATGGCTTTGGAAGAGTTTTCCCCAGTCTTAATGGATAGATAGATGGATAGATGGATAGATAGATAGATAGATAGATAGATAGATAGATAGATAGATAGATAGATAGATAGATAGATAGATAGATAGATAGTCAGTCTGTGGGAAAATTCTGTGCCTTTCCCTGGAGAGGAGCTGCCAAATAAATTATTGCTTAACCTAATGGTAAAGTTTGGGTCAGTTCTTTGGAGATAAATGAATCCTCGTGTGAAGGTCATGCTGTGGCTGGTATTGTTTGAAGCTCAGTCACCCTGTTCAGCTTCTCCTGGACTGGTGCCCTGGCTGTGGGAGCTGAGCTTGACAGGGACCAGCAGGCCAGGACATTGTGTGTTGGTAAGGAGCTCTTACAAAGAGCAGGACAGCAGTCACCTTCATCTTTTGGCTTTGTTCTCTTTAAGAGGTGAATGAATGCGTTTTTGAAGCAGGTTTTTTTTTTCACATCAAAAGTAGCTAAAACTTATTTTAGTGATTTATCCTCTGAAGTTCTCATTTCCTCCTGTTTTATAGCAGTAAAGAACATTGAGAAGTGAAACCTGGGGAAACATGGAGCAAGGCAGGCATTGTTTCAGTCTGGGTTTCCCCCTCCCAGAAGGTTTGCTATGGAGTTGTCCCATGCTGATTGCCTTTTCTCTGGCTTGTAGGTGCACTTACACCACTGTTCTTGTCACTTACTGAAGCTGCCACTTGGGCCAGCTCAGATAAAATGTGTATTTTTGTTTTGCTGCTTATTGTGTAATTACTGTAAATGGTCACGAATGATCAGGAAGTTTCTTGCAATGTAGCACCCATTGAATGCAACATCCAAGTGCTATATGGAAATAATTTTGTTATGCTAGGAAAAAATCATCTTATAGAGATTGTAAATTGCTTTTTTACTTGATTATCTGAGAAGACTGTAATTACCAAAATTGTTTTCTAGGGCAACTGTTATTATGTGGTTGGCTTTTTGGCAGTTTTCTGTTACTGTGGCATTAACAGGCTGAATCAGCAGCAGATGTGAACACACTTCAGTGACTTTCACAAACCTGAGTTTTCAGGGCTAGCTGTTTAATACACTGCTCAATAGAATTTCAAATGTTTTGAATTTGGGGCATTTTTCTGTGCTGAAGTGATTGATGAGACTAATTTTAAATCTAGAAGTTGTCATTCTGTGACTGCTTAACAAGGACAAATTATTTTTGTCTAAGTTGGGAGAAGAGTGTCTAAGAAGCAGGAAAAAATAGTTAATAACAGACATGCCACAGCTGCTGTGTGGGTGCTGTAAGAAGAGTAAGTATACAGAATGCAGGTGTATGCACTTGTTAAATGGCTTTTTTGGGTGGTTTTTCTCTTGTTGTTGCTGTTAGTGTATGACTGCCACTTCAACAGGAGAATGTTTTCCATGCTACACTTAACTAATAAAGTTTCCAGTTTGGTGATAATTCTGTAGAGACAATGTATGATGAAGAACATTAAAATGATATTGAAGACTTGGGCAATTTCGAAACAGATTTCTTTGGTTTCGGAGGATGGTTTCTAAAACACCCAAGCAACACAATCTAAAATGACAGAAAAGCCTCAAGTAGAATAAAAAAACTCTCTAAAAAAAACCCGAGACCAATGGCAGGAAGTACGTATGGCTTAGAGAGATAGGAGCAGCTGTACTGGTGATGGCTTAGAGTGAGAAATGCTGGGAGGGGAGGGGAGGGAAGGGCTGTGGGGTGTTCGGAGGGTGGCTGTGGGGTGTTGTGGGGTGCAGGGCAGCCCTTTCCCCAGCCCTTTCCCCAGCCCTTTCCCCAGCCCCCTTTCCCCAGCCCTGTCCCCAGCCCTTTCCCCAGCCCTGTCCCCAGCCCCCTGTCCCCAGCCCTTTCCCCAGCCCTTTCCCCAGCCCTGTCCCCAGCCCCCTTTCCCCAGCCCCCTTTCCCCAGCCCTGTCCCCAGCCCTGTCCCCAGCCCTGTCCCCAGCCCTGTCCCCAGCCCTTTCCCCAGCCCTGTCCCCAGCCCTTTCCCCAGCCCTGTCCCCAGCCCTGTCCCCAGCCCTGTCCCCAGCCCTTTCCCCAGCCCTGTCCCCAGCCCTGTCCCCAGCCCTGTCCCCAGCCCTTTCCCCAGCCCTGTCCCCAGCCCTGTCCCCAGCCCTGTCCCCAGCCCTGTCCCCAGCCCTTTCCCCAGCCCTGTCCCCAGCCCTGTCCCCAGCCCTTTCCCCAGCCCTGTCCCCAGCCCTTTCCCCAGCCCTGTCCCCAGCCCTGTCCCCAGCCCTGTCCCCAGCCCTTTCCCCAGCCCTGTCCCCAGCCCTGTCCCCAGCCCTGTCC
Organism: Melospiza melodia melodia; assembly: GCF_035770615.1. Taxonomy (NCBI): domain Eukaryota; kingdom Metazoa; phylum Chordata; class Aves; order Passeriformes; family Passerellidae; genus Melospiza; species Melospiza melodia. Next base: position 34,860,915 of record NC_086202.1, on the reverse strand, counting down.
CCAGCCCTTTCCCCAGCCCTTTTCCCAGCCCTGTCCCCAGCCCTGTCCCCAGCCCTTTCCCCAGCCCTGTCCCCAGCCCTGTCCCCAGCCCTGTCCCCAGCCCCCTTTCCCCAGCCCCCTTTCCCCAGCCCCCTTTCCCCAGCCCTTTCCCCAGCCCTTTCCCCAGCCCTTTTCCCAGCCCTGTCCCCATCCCTGTCCCCAGCCCTGTCCCCAGCCCTGTCCCCAGCCCTGTCCCCAGCCCTGTCCCCAGCCCTTTCCCCAGCCCTGTCCCCAGCCCTGTCCCCAGCCCTGTCCCAGGCTGGGGGTGAGTGCTCTGTGCCCAGGGGAGGCTCCGGGCAGGCTGGGGGCTGGCAGAGCCTGCCTGGCTGCCCTTCTCTTTGGGTCCTTCCTTCTCCATTGGGTGCTCCTGTGCCAGCTGCTCTTCTTCCCTTTCTGTCATGTGAAAAGGAGTGTTACATTTATTTTTGTCACCATCGTTGACATGCTGAGAATGTCACATGTGTTTAGCCAGCCTTCTTTAGCAAGGATTGCTGCAGTCCCAGCCCTTTCCTGCTCCCTGCTATTCCATTCCTTCTCCCCCTGGCCTGATGGTGAGTGTGTGGCTGGGGTGGTGGTTCCCCTGCTGCCGTGTTGATGTGCTCCTTGCCACGTTTCCCTTGCTGTGAAGGCCACGAGGTGCTGCAGATCCCTGTGTCCCTGCTGCTGGGTTCCAGTGCCTGAGTGCTGGGGCTGGGCCCTGCCTGCTGCTCTCAGTCCCTCAGCCCTTCACCTCTGCCCTCCCTCTGCTTCTGCAGCATTCGCTCCGAGGGGGCCGCACACTTCAAATCCAGGAAACTTTTAAAATACACGGATGCACAGCTCATCTCACATTGCTGCTGAAAGAAATTTGTATTAGAAGTGGTGGAACTTTTTCCCTGAGCAAGAGTAATGTCTTCAATATTGTGCAAAAATTGACTATTATAATGAAATACAAAAGATTTGTTCCCTTTCAGGTGGCAGTTATGCTTCTTAGTTTTGAAGATCAGGTCTCTGAAGGATTGCACTTTTTAAAAATTCTGTTCACTTTTCAGAAACGATGTTCTAATAATACTCTAAAAACTAAATTGATTAGGTAGTCATTGAGTGTGATTTATCATTTTAACAGTGAGGTATTGTCTTATGAAAAAAGTTTTAGTGCTGCATTAATATGTCACAAGAATGATCTAGAAGAAAGGAAACATTTCAGAAAGGTTATTTTCATGTTAAATAAACTTTACAAGACAAAAGAACTCTCCTGCAGTTTTTATATAAGTGGAATTCACAGTCCTGAAACTATAAGATGATATGTCTCAGCAAGCTGGGAAATTACAGCACTTGTCCAGAATTGTAAGTGAAAAGCAATGTAGATACTTGTAAACCTTGGAATTTGTGGGTGTGCTGCCAACAAAAGACTTGATGCTGTAATGAGAGGAAAGTAATTACATTTAAACTAATTGAGCAATACTTAGCTAGTCAATGAAAGAAATGTCTAAGTCAACTCTTGAAAGAGCAGATCCAGAAATACAGAAGACTGCTGATGTTCATGTTGTGCTTGTTTATTCACATTTTTTGCAAAGGCTCATGCAGTACTTCCCACTTGGCTTGAGAAGCTTTTTGATTTAATCTGTGTTTAAGAGATTGTGACACTGGAGAACAATGGCATCATTGGTAACGTGGGGTTCATCTCACAGGAGTGGCTGCTCGTGAGAAGCTCCCAGTAGCACAAAGTCCTCATCCTTGAGCATGAAGTTGATTTTTCCCATTATGAAATGGGGGAAAAATTAAGTATTTAAATCCTGCATGTGAGAAATTACTTGTTGTTGGGAAATCTGGTACTGCACAGGCTGATTTTCTTAGCCTTGTTTTGCTAATGGGGCCTTCCTAGGTGAAATCTAAACCACGAGGTTATCTTCTGGGAGTAATTCCAGTGCTGGGTGCTCACCTCTGTTCCTGTCTGCCAAATGTTGTTTTCTCTGACACACAGCTGGAGAGACAAAAAGAGCCTTGAGCAGAGGGAGGTGGGACAGACAAGCTGAGCCCTGTGGCCTGGGGCTGTTGGAATGGCTTTGTCCTCCTGGGCAGGAGGGGCTGCTGCTCCCCATGCCCCAGAGGGGCTGCCCAGGACATGGTGAGCACGTTACTGCTCTGCCATGCTGCTCTGCTTCTGCCTGCTGCCTCAAGGAGTGCCCTGGCTCTGCATTTACCATTCCTGCTCTGGAACTTACCTGCCAGCCACCTTCTCTTCCTCCTTATCTCTTGGAGGCACCTCAGATTCCCTGCACTGTGGGCTGGGTGCATCTTGGGCTGCAGGGGGCTGCCACTTGGTTCACTCACTTCATTCAGCTTGCTTTGGTTGTGGTTTTTTTAAATTAGAAAAAACAAAAGTGTATTATTTTCAATATTTCAGAAGTACTTATAATTAGTATTAAAAAGAGTTTACCTGGAGTTGGACAGAAGAGCAGGGGCAAAGGCCATGAGGTATTTTTCCCCTCAATTTTTGCTTCCTCTGGTGTGATTTGGATGCAAGGTCTGACAGTCAGTCTCTTCCTCTCTGGAGCATGTGGACAGTCTGGGAGGGCTGGAGGAAATCCCTTTTTTAGGCAGTGTCTGGTGAGAGGGAAGAAGCTGCTGCTGCTGTGGATGTTCCCACATCAGTGTGGAGCCTCTCCTGCCCCAGAGCTGCCCAGCAGGAGCAGCCAGGGGCTCTTTGCAGGCACTACTCAGCACTGGCCAGGGTGTGCCAGGACTGAAATCATCAGGGCAGGGGTAAGAAATGTGCCTGCTGGTGCTGAATGGGCTTTGGTGGCATGCAGACTGAAGAAATAGAAGAGCTTGCAGGCTGCAAACCATCAGGCCTCCAAAGACTTTAATGTGGCAATTAAAGAGAATTGCTTTAATTCTGTACAATTTTGCTTTAATTCTGTGCAAAATAGCCAAGCTTAGCACTGAGTGAGTAATTGGAAGAATAGTATGTGATTGCTTCAATACCAAGGCTTATAATTAGTAGGGAGGAATAACTTACTTTCTTTAAGAAGAGTTTTTAAAACCAATTTAGAGAAAATTGCTTTTTCACATTGAGTTTCTGACACAGAGTTAAAGTTAAGGAGTGTTCTCAGTTGGACAACACAAACAGGGAAGAGCTGGGGATGCTGTTTCTGCTCCTTCACCTCGTGTATCCTGTCAGAGCAGCCCCCAGGAGCACAGATCCTGTGTTTTCTTCTCTCTGACCATTCCTCTGGAGTGTTTTGTGCTTTGTATATATTGCTACTGTTTCAACTTCACATGATATCAAAGGAAGCAAATCTTAATTCAGCTGTTCCAAAAAACTTGCAAATAGTGTGTTTTCTCCAGAAAATGCTGCTCAGGCTTTATTAACATGGGGAGAATGCTTTCCTTAGCCTTTAACCTGGAAGTGCTTGAACCCATGTTTTCTCTGAACAAAAAGCCCATCAAGTAAGGAAGCATCAACAGCCCTCTTCAAAGATCTGATGTGAGAAGTTTTAGCCTAACCTATTAATTTGTCAGAATTAGGAACAGGTGAAAGCAGGGGTTTTGTAATGGAAAATGTTACACAAGTCAGTGCCAAGTAAGCCAAATTTTTTCAGGCTTAATTTCTCACCTGCAAATTTTTCTTTATTAAGTTTCTCCAAACTTTACTGGAATTTGAAATTCTGTGTGGAGAGGGGATGGAGGAGAGATCTATGAAAATAATGCCATGTGAGGTAATACTTACAAACAGGCTTTAAAACAGTGTTGTGTGTCTGACACAGGGGTAAGGCTGAGTTCTGACCAATTTGAAGGGCTTTCATGTGACTGAACCTCTGACAGGGCATTCAGTTTAGGAAAATGGAAATCATCTTTTGAAACTTCTGACTTTGTGCAAGAAAAATTGTAATTAAATGCCTTATTTCATACCAGTATACTTCAGCTGGATTTTTTTGTGGGACTTGAACACCTTATTTCTTACCTATTTAGAGATCAGGAAAACAGCCTTCACCAACTTTACTGCCACATAAAAAATGCACTTTGGGGAGACCTGGAAGTCATTGACTCAATTAAACTGTAAAACTTGGGTCAGTTCAACTATAAAAGTTTGAAGCTGACTTATAATTTAAGTTGGAGGTTTAAACCACTGTTAACAGACAGTAGTCTCTGAAGGCAATAAATGTACCAGGCAATGCTGATCTCAGTCCTGGAGCTGTTTGTAATGTCCTCAGCCAAACAGAACCCTTGTGGTCCATGGATTTTGGAATTACTTGTGTTAATAAGGATGTTAATTTTGGTGTGTGTGTGTGTTTGTTTGTTTTAATAAAAGCCACTGTTACAGTGTCTGTTGACTGGAAAATGTGGGAAGTTTTTCCCCTTTGCTGATCTGCATGCACAAGCTGATGGAAGGTACTTCCTTAATGAAAAACTCAGGTCTGGTTCATCCCTTAACAACCCCTTGTTTGGTGCCCACAGATTAGCAACCATTTATAGCTCTTGAGTGATATGTGAATTTGGGACCCAGAACTTAGAAGTGTTTCCATAAAATGAACGACATTGTGCAGTTTGCAGGTACTGGTTACAGTTTATTCCATTTTTATGGCTGCTGTTCTGCATTACAGTACATTGGGTCAAACTCTCAGGCTGCTCACTGTGCTGTGAAGGGGTTGCAGAATCCAAACCAGGACTGTGGGAATGGTGCCTGTCAGTGCTGCTGGTCAGGATGCAGCTTGAGAAGAACCCAGCAGTGCACACCTTTGCCCCTGAGGTTTGCTGCTCTGGGTTTGTGTGCCTGTCAGTGCTGCTGGTCAGGATGCAGCTTGAGAAGGATCCAGCAGTGCACCCCTTTGCCCCTGAGGTTTGCTGCTCTGGGTTTGTGTGGCTGTGCAGGATAAACTGTCTCATCAGGGTGCTGCCCTTTCCTCACCTTCCCAAAGCATTTGCAGTGTAAAACCCAAGCTAATCCTTAGCTTGTTACCTGTTTATTTTATCCAACTCTTTCGGTGTTTATGCTTTTTGAATTGAGTTTAACAGTGGTAAGAATTAAATGGTGTTCTGCATTGATGTGCCACCAGGGAAGATGAATAAAATTTCTAATCTAAATGGAATCTGGAAGGATAATGTCTAATTTTAATAGGAATGTTAAAAGGAAGAAATCAAGTCCTGTATTTGCAGCATTTCTTGACAGATACTGATGCTGTAAATTATAGAGTTGTTCTTCCTCTGTATGGATTTTGTAGTACTCACAGCAATTTATAGGTCCAGAGTGCAGCTGCTGGAAGTCATTTATTCTCAGTTCTGTATTAAATCTATCACACATAATGCATTAACATTCAGTTCAGAGCTCAAGGGCTTAATGGCTGCTTCTTTCTTGCTCTGAGTTTCTGTTCTGGAAGTGTTTGCAAGGTATGCAGAAAACAAAATTAAAAAACTTAAATTGATATACAGAAAAAAAAAGAAGGGGGCTTGTCCATGATAAATACTTGAAACCAGCTCATTTTGCAGTTTCAGCTGAGCAGTGAAAGCAAGCCCTGCTGCTAACATTGCTGAAATGGGTAATGCTAATCAGCTTCTTTGATGGATTAGCACTTCAGGGCTGCGTGCTTGAGTGACACTGGGACGTGTGTGAGGCTGGAGACACTTCCCATTCCCTGGGGGCATCCTGGGCTGCAGGGGCTGCACTGAGCCTCTTCATTCTGCTTTAACTAGAAAAACCACAAGTACATTGTGTCAAATATTTCAGAAGTACTTATAATTAACATTAAAAAGAGTTTACCTGGAGTTTGACAGAAGAATAGGGGCAAAGGCCATGAAGATTTATTGACTATATAATCTGTGAGGAAAGAGCAGGTGGAACAGACTGCCTTATATGAGTCCTGTACCTCTTTATTGTTGATGATTTCCCATCTTTCATAATAATAAATCTAGGAAAACTGAACTGTGTTCTGCTAGAAATGAAGAGAAACTTGTACCTGGGGAAGGAACTTCAGCTGATACCAGAGAAGAGATCCTGAACTCTTGTGGCAGCTGTGATATGTTCTGGCATGATCACTTATATAAAAAGATGACTCAAACAGGCTAAATGTGAAAGAGTTGTTTGTTGTCTGATAAACTGTATCAGTGGAATTGGTTGTGGACCCTGTATGAAGTTGTCTGCCAGCAGTAATAATTTACTTAGGCTGTTTGCAAGTAGCCTACTGCCACCAAGGCAGAGAATGAAACAAGTTTTCAATCCAATAAACATCCCCAAATCCCTTCTAGTTTTAAAACCTCAGAAAAGAAGCAAGTAAAATAGTCACATATGGTATTATGACAGTTTAATAAAACCATGGGAAAAAAATAGTTGTGGAGGAAGGCCATTCTGCTGCATTTTTCAGTGAGTCATCTTCCATTGAAAAAAGTGCAGGCCAGAACATTTCCTGAAAGCTTTAACAGCTTAGTTAAAGCTTCCAGATGTGATAAGACCTTGTGGAGGATCCTACCCTCTGAGCCCTCTCCTTGATGAATGCTCCCTGCTCTAGTTCTAGGCAAGCTCACTGGTGACAAATGGGACTGTGGCTGTGCTGGGTGAGAACCTTTGTGAGCTATATATCAATTCTTACAGGGAAAAAATTGCTTTGCTACCTTCCCAAATCAGCTACTCCATCTGGGGGACTGCAGGATAACAGCAGGGTATTGGAGTGAAGTAGCAGATAGAGAAGGGACAGCAAGGGTTGCTCCATCATCAATAAATGGGCTGGGAGTTCCTGGAGCACAGGGGGACTCAGAGTGTTGTGCAGTAGTTGCAATCTGGTGCAACCAAATCATGCAGTGTCAAAAGAAACTGCATCCTTCCCTGTCTGAACAGGAAATTCCTGGAGAACATCAGTAAATGGCAGGAGCAGGGGTGTAATCCAGTGATGGTTTGTGTGAGGTGACTGTGCTGGTCTGTGGTGTTTGTTATCTGTCACTCCTGTATGATGAGCAGTGCACAGGGATTGATACAGAGAGTGAGTTCTGCTGGCACTCACTCCTGGGAGCCCCCTCCCTGCCTGCTCTCAGCTGGGTTTCATACACACTGCTGGCTTGCCTAGAGACAGGGGCTGTTACTGGAGGCTTGTGGTACCACTGATATGCATTTGTTGTGCACATAACACTTGATATTTGGTGTACTCGTGCATGTGATGCAAACTGCCTGCACTTCTGGCCATGCAGGGTCTGTATCTTGTGTATGTGGTGTTTCTGTGCCCTATACATGCTGTGCTGTAATGGTACCATGAGACACTAAAGCTGCTGATTCTGATTTCTGAGATCAGAAAAAATGGCTTTAGAGACCAGGTAAGACTTTTGTATTAAAAAGTTAAAGTAGTAAAAGTTAGCTTGGAATTCCTAACACGTCCTGTGATCATGCTTGGTAAGGATAGGCTGAGTGGTGTCAGCTTGCTGTGAATGCACATAAGGGAACCTTTGGGCACTGCAGCACAGCTCCATCATCTCCTGGTGTTTCATTTGTGCTAATGATGCCTTTATCCTGCCAGGTGTTTGTCCCAGTGCTTATTTGTGTCTCCTTTTGGTGTGGTTGCAGTCACTTGTGTGCATCATCAGCTCAGATGTATTTGGAAGCCTTGTGTGGAAGAAAGGAGCCACCAGGCCATGCTGTTTGCAGCTTGGCAAATGGAGTGTTTGTGGAGCAGGCAGGGGCAGGTTTGTCGTGGAGCTGAGAGCAGGAGATCCCTGCTGATGGTAAATGCTGATGTGGAAAGGTCCTGTGCCATGGCTGGGAGGGGCACTGAGGGTCCCAGGAGCCTGGCACCCCTGTGCCATGGCTGGGAGGGGCACTGAGGGTCCCAGGAGCCTGGCACCCCTGTGCCATGGCTGGGAGGGGCACTGAGGGTCCCAGGAGCCTGGCACCCCTGTGCCATGGCTGGGAGGGGCACTGAGGGTCCCAGGAGCCTGGCACCCCTGTGCCATGGCTGGGAGGGGCACTGAGGGTCCCAGGAGCCTGGCACCCCTGTGCCATGGCTGGGAGGGGCACTGAGGGTCCCAGGAGCCTGGCACCCCTGTGCCATGGCTGGGAGGGGCACTGAGGGTCCCAGGAGCCTGGCACCCCTGTGCCATGGCTGGGAGGGGCACTGAGGGTCCCAGGAGCCTGGCACCCCTGTGCCATGGCTGGGAGGGGCACTGAGGGTCCCAGGAGCCTGGCACCCCTGTGCCATGGCTGGGAGGGGCACTGAGGGTCCCAGGCCGTGTGGAGCTGGGGCTGCCGGGCCCGGGTGTGGGTGCAGCTCCCAGCTGAGGCTGGCAGAGCCTGGGGCTGGCAGAGCCTGGGGCTGGCAGAGCCTGAGGCTGGCAGCTCTCACACTGTGTACAGCAGCATTCCCTTGGCAGAACTGACAGGGCTGAGGGACCTCTACTGCCAGTGTCACCCCCAGGTGTTTTTCACTTGCTTTGCTTGGTGAGATCTTTCTTCCACTGGAAAGGACGACGCAATGCTTCTGGAATTTATCATCTGGAGCCTTGCCCAGATGAACAGTGCATGAATGCACTTGGAAGAGTTTGAGCTTCATGATGGTCTTTGAGTCAGCAGCTCTGCACGACGTGGCAGCCGCTCTGACTGAGAGCTGAACGCCAAAGCCCAGGTTGAAGCTGGGATGAAAAACGAATGCTTTTGTCCCCTATTTCTGTAGTGGCATGAAATGGTGGAGTTTGTGTGCCTGTGCTTTTCCTGGCTGCAGCACTGGGTTCAGTACCATCTGTCTGTGCAGGGACAGGCTGGGTGCTGCAGTGCCCAGGGGAGCTGCAGCTGGTGCAGAATCCAGCAGTGTGATTTGTACCCATGGTGATCCAGCCCCCCTGAGCTGTGTGATGGGAATGCTCAGGGAGCAGGAGCTGCCTTCCCAGTCTATTGAGCTGTCAAACCTCAGATGTATTATTTGGGATAAAGAACAAATTTTTTCCCTCCTTTTCTTCTCCTTATTGAAGTAGTGCAGTCAAGACTTAACAATGAGAAGGTAGTTTTCAAGTTCTTAAAAGTCCTCTTGTCCATTGACTGGGTTTAGCTGGAACAATCCACAGCTGGAAATTGCTGATTATCCTTTCATTTTCCATTCTTGTCATGGACAACCAGATATAAGGAAGACACAGAAATATGTCTTGGAAGGACTGGGACAGCAGCCTGGGGAAATGTCTGTAGTTGGCCTCTTGGATTGGCAGTGCTTGGAAATGGGATTATCTTTAATCTCAGCTGGTCTCACGTGACATAACTGATTTAGTGTGGAAAACATAGTACACCAGTCTAAAAAGAAGTTGGAATGAGATGGAAGTGCTAAACCATGAAGATAAAATAAAATAGCCTGAAGTGCAGTAAAGTAGCTGGGTGAACTGCAGATATTGGTGGAGACTACCTTCCTCCTTCAAAGAACTAGTTCATTATTCTGATAATCCACATGTGCAGAGCTTTGATAGCAAATCACTCAAGCTTAGGGATTTTTTTTGGTCCATTTATGCAAAAGCTCAGACTAAGATTATCAGATGTTTCTTGTTTTTACAATGAAAAATCTCAAAGCATAATTGTTTCCTCAATATGGAAGGGAATGATGGTTCTACAGCTTCTTTGGGGGCTCTCCAAGCTCACAGCTAAACAACAGAGTAGTGATGAATTTCAGAGGTCTAAGCATTTTTTTTTTAATTTAACATATTTCTGAACAAAACTGGGGCTCTTTGTAGGAGAATTTATCAATGCCATGACTCTGAATCTCTCTCCAGTATTGTGTGAAACAAAAACATCCATTTACTGAACCTTTCCAGATGTTGTTACTGACTGCTGGCTTTGTGCTACTGGTTTACCAGTTTTGGTTCTCTTATGATCATCTCACTCCTGGTTAGACAGGGCTGTTTTAGAGAGAAAAAGTAATTTTTAAATTTGGTTTTGATGGTTTGCATATGATGTGGCAAAGTAAGAAATGGTTAACAATAGAAGCCAGTTAGGCTGGAGTGCTGCATTGACTTTCCATCTATCTCTGTGTCTGTGGCTTCCTTGTAGCACAGGAGAAAAGAGGGCAGTCTGCTGTCTTGGGATAATTGCAGGAAAGATAGATTCACTAATTAGAACCAGAGTCAGTGCTTAAATAACATTTCTTTTCTGAGCAAGTCCAGCACACTGGACAAATTGCAGCTGCTTTGCTGAGGTTGGAGATGCAGGAGCATTTGGATTTGAACACACTGGGCAATAAAATCTCTCTTGCACAGTGGTGATTCATTTATATATGCATATTAAAAATTTAAAAATACATGATGTGTTAATACACTAAAGAAAACACAGTTTTCTGATTCAGATGATCAGTTGGTTAAACTGTTGTCTGCTCCTGCTTAAGACTACATCTCTTTCATTTTGTTTGCTTTTGGTTTTTTTTTGTTACTTATATCCCTGAGATTTCTAAGTTAGCCTGAGGAAGTAAGAGGCAATCCTATGTCCTATGCATATCTTGGACTAAATGAGATTTTAAAAATACAGGACTGGTTCATTTAATATCAAATGCTTTACAGCCATAAACTTAAAAACTTCACGCAGTGAGAAGTGGGTACTGTGATGCTTTTGTAAATAATGCATATAGAGCCTGATGCAATGCAAAGGAAAATAATTAGACTTCAGATTGCCCGTGGGCAGGCTGTGAGAAGTTTTGTATGCATTTACTTGTTCATTCTTCATTGTGCCTCTTCTCATCATTTGAATCTGTTGCCACAGGCTCAGATGTGCTATTTTCCCTTTTTTATTTTTCCCCTGAATTTAGCTGTCTCCTTCAGCCAAGCCATTTTACAAATATCTATTAGCTTTCTCTTCAAGGGGACAGGATGCAGAAGAAGCGGGGGAAAATGTCTGCAGTAAAACAGGATGAGGCAGGAGGCTCCACACAGCCCGATGTCGACTCTGTGGTTGTCCCAAAGTCTGGAACTTTCAGCTGTCCAAATAGCAGTGCCCATGACTGATTCCTGGAGCCAGTTCAGTGGGACTGGGGTGTTCTGTGTCCCTTGTATCTGCTGCTGGGAGGCTGTAGGGTTTCAAGGAGGGCTGGTGGACAAGGGAGGAACAAGGGGGGTGTGGTAAGATCCCTGAGTGCTTTGGCAGCAGGGTCAGGGGGGAGGCAGCCCCCTCAGGCACCTCAAGGTGGCTTCTCTCAAGCAGGTTTTTCATTTCCACACCTTCCATGCTTCCCCTTTCTGGGGAGGGCAGGATTGGTGTCCGTGACCTGCCTGCTGTTCTGCAGCTCAATACAGAGGCTGCTGGGGCAGGGAAACAAACACGGGGACTTTGTTCAGATGCAGCAATTGCAGAATGCCTTAACTCTGTGTGCACCTCTGTCCTTCTCCATTGCCACCAAGGAAAGACATGGCTAGGAGGAAAGACAGCTCATTTCCAGGGCAGTTTGCTCAGAGGAAAACTGCTTAAAAACAAGCAAATCACAGTTGGTGGTGCTGGTTGTAAGACACACTAAAAATGGTGGTTGTTTTACACATACTTTGTTCATTTCTCATGAGGTAATGATGATTCAGTTGTAACTATCGGTACAGTCTGTTTTCACAAACTTTGATGAATTTAACTTGATGTTTCCTTAAGCAGGGCAGAGATAGAAATGAAAAAATGTTTACGTGTGTCAGTTTTGGAGTGCTCTTGGAAATAAACAGTGTTCTTTTGCTGGCAGGATTTGAAATCTAGCAATCAGCGAGATGAAATTGCTGCAGCACGTGTATCCCTGAAGGAAAATTCTGCATTCCTACATTCAATATGTTCAGCTTGTTTGGAACATTCAGATGTTGCATCCCTTACAGCCAGCAAGGATTCAATTTGCAATGAAATACAGAATGCTCTCAATGTAATTTCTAATGCTTCCCAAGGAGTTGGAAATAAAGTGGAGCAACCTGCACCTCGTACAGCTACTCTGGGAAGTGCACTTGATGAGCTTGAGGTATGTAAACGTGTGAGATTGCAGTATTTTTGGAAAACAGTTTTTTAATTTTTTAACAACTATTGGTACCATAAATGATGAGCCTAAAGGCATTAAAGATTGTTGCTCTGCTTAGTCCTAGTCTAAGTAGTATCACTTGAAATGATTCATTGAGATGGTTCATTGAAATGATTTCATTTTCTTCAGAGGAGTTTGGAGTTAAGGTTCATGTGTGTTCAGTGTTTGGCTCCCTTTGAACAGAGGGCAGAGTCAGCTGCAGTTGTGTCCCTGCTGCTGGGACAGACAGACAGACAGACGGACACATCCTGCAGGAAGGGGGCAGAACCCAGAGTTCAGTGTGCCCAGAAGGGATTCCCAGCTGACAGTGCCCACTGCTGCCCTGGCTGCATTGGAGCTGCTGCCATGCAAGCTGAGTCCTTGTCTCCAGAATGTGTCAGTGGGATCATTCTGTCATTTCTATAATCGAGCAATTCAGAAACCTCATTGTATTTGCTGCTTACCATTAAATAAAGTGACATAGCTAATATGCTTTCACCACCTCTGCATTTCTGCTTCCATTACTGAAGCAAACATCTGGGGGAAGGCAGCACTTTCTTTGTTCCTGACCTCATCTGAAGTTTTTCTATGGAGTTTTTCCCTTTTCTCATGGCTGCTCTGGCTCTCACCAGGGTAATGTTCCATTGTCCTGCCAGAAATGGTGAAAGATCTCCTGTAGGTGAGGCTGCAGACCATGATCTTCATGGGGTGTAACTGATGTAGGCCCAGATCAACACGAGCAATGTATGTTTCTAAACACATTGGCACATATGGCTGGTTTTGATTGTGAATTCTTGGACTTAGCAGATCTCAGCGTCCCAGTGCTAAGACTGTGATACATTTTCAGGATAACTGATGTTAGGACTGATGGTACTAGATTCTTATCTAAAATTTTCAAAGGAAGATTAAACAAATACATAGAAATATGACACAGATTTTGTAGTGGCAGGTTATTGATCAAAAAAAGGCCTCTCTGGCGTGCTCAAAGTCAAAGCAGACAGGTTGTTCCCCACAGAGGAGCAGGCTGCAATTGCACATTACAGGTTTTGAAATTACAGTTCCTAATCTATCTCCCTAATAAATGGAATAAAAAGAAACATGTAAGTGTAATACATAACATGTTACAATGTAGCTGTGAATGAAAAATGAGATTCCTTATATGAGACCCTGGATTTACCTGGATTGATTAAAAATTAAAAAAATAGGAAACATCAAAAGGAATGCATTTTATTACTGCAGATGAATTAATCTTGACTCTGTGTAAGCAGTATTGTTTAAAAATGCAGTAACATTAATTTTTGTTCTAAAATTTGAAATTTTTGATGTACACAAAATGGGGGAAAAAGCATTTTGAATTGAATTTGGTTTTACTTGGAAATGTAAGAACATAGAAGTCTGATGGTTGTAAAAAGCATTTGTTTATCAAGTTGTAAATATATTTTTACCTGGGTAGCACAAATGGGAATTGAAGCTGTGTGAGTTAGATAAAGCACAATTTATAGAGCATTTAACTTCAGAAATGATTTTATGAGTTAGATGGTTACACTTTTCTCGCTTTACAGAAAGTTCTATTGGCTAAGGACCTGAAATAACCTTTGCTCTATCTTCTTGTTGCAAATACAGTGCCATGAAATAGATTGATGCAGTAAATAGTCTGGTGGGAACAAATCTCATTAAATGTTTATAGTGTGGAAATGTATCTCGGAGCTTACCCAACAATCTAGTATCTAGATGTTTTGCAATATCATTCTTCCTTTGCCAGTGCTGGCACTGTGAAAGTTATTAGAGATTTATAGGTGAGGAAACCACCAGTAAAATTAGAGCAGCTGACTCTTAAATCAGTAGCTTCTCAACAATTTCTCTTAAAGGTTCCCTATAACTACTGTGTCATTTATAAATAAACACAAAATTTAATTGCATATTAAGAGCATATTGGGTGCAGGTTATCTAATGCCTTTCCCTGGTCTTTCACCTTGTGAGTGCAAAGAGATTTCTCACAAAATGGTGCAGGTCCTGCATGCCTGAGTCTCTGTGGTCCTCGGGGGACTGTGGCCATCCAGCTGAGCAGTTACAGTGAGATGCCAAAAGGCTGTAAGTCACTGCAGAACTTCACCAAATACAACCAAGTTTCTGCATTCCCATGGGCCCTCTTTTTTTCCTGGTACACACCAGTGAGGGAGAAAACAGGGGTCTAATCACTCCTCTTAAATGCTCTCTTAAGCTTGAGCTGCTTCAGAGTAGCTGACCAGTGTTCAGCCTGTTAAATCAAACCCACCAGAGACTGCTTCCCATGTGCCTGGTGTCTTCTCATTGTGTCTTCTCTTTCCTGTGTAGCTGTACTGATTATGAATAAGTAATGAAATTATTTGAAGAATTTTATCTGTAGGGCAGGGTCTGAAATCATGTTTTCCTGGCTGTTACTGCCTAGATTATTTTTTATTCAGAGATGAACCATAGTAGCTTTTTGGCCAGTGCTATTTGTCCATGTTGGTGTAAACTTTCTCCTAATTGTCTCCCAAAGGAGGACATTTCTGTTTTGGGTCAGCTGAGATTTGAAGGCAGTAATTTTTCCAGCTGATTGTATAATTGGCTGTGGCCACCACGTGTGTCTGAGTTTTCCCCAGACAATGAAGCTGTTTTTCTGCAGCAGCACTTCAGTGTTGTACCTGCCAGGTGTGTTTTGCCTTGTGATGGACACTGCATGTGCAGCTTTGAGGGGCTGCTGGAGATGCAGGAGCTTGCAGGGCAGCTGCTGCTGCAGGGAAGGGTGGCCCTGTGGCACAGCTTGAGCAGGTGTGAGTGACCCCAGAGCACCTGGGTGCTAAGGGCTCTGACAGCAATGAGGGAGGCAGAGTTTCAAATCTCTCACACAAGCTTGTGACTCAAGTCTCCTTGCCTCACTGTTTAAGCTTTTATCTTATGGTGTTCTAATATAACACTTTCATTTCTAGCTTAAGCTGGATAGTCCCTGAAATTGGCTTGTTAAATCTAAACTGAAAAAAATAATTCAAATCCTCCAGTTTGCAGTTAGTCTGGCACTTAGTGGATAAGCACAGATAAGTTCTGATTTACCTAAATTCCCTATCATGGTATCTGGCATAGTTTTCTCGTTTAATATTTCTTCTGAAAGCTTGACACCACCTATGGATGTGATGTAAGAGAGGTGAACAGGTGTATGTGGAATCCAGGTTTGGAGATTAGGACCATAATGACACAGGTTCAGATGTAAAGTTATATTAACAGTTACTGGTGTAAATTTCTTCAAATGCTGAAGCTCAAATAGACTTACTTTGCTGTTTTATGAAAATCTCATAGTCTCCTTTTCTCTCTCTTTAGAATATTTGCTTGCCACACAAATGTAATTAATTTTATCAAGCCAAAAGAATTGTCTGCTTTTGTTTGCCCTACCTACTGAAAAGTAAAAGGACACTTATATCTATGTCCTTTGGAAAAATAATTGTTAAACAAAAGCTGCAGTTTTTATCTTTGCCCATATTAAGCCTGTTAAAAGTGGCAGCAGTGACTTTCTGCCACAGTGTGGGATTGCTTAGACTAAAAGTCAGCAGAACCAGACTCCTCGTGTAATGTGACTCAGCTTTCTCAGCTGTGAGCTAGCACTGCTGGCTCTGAGTTAAATCCAGAGGTTCTCCTGATCTCTAGAAGACTAAAGTTTATAGGCATTGAACCCCTCTTTGAAACAGAGCTTAATCTCTGGTCTGAGACTCTGAATGGCAGAGAGAGCCTGGGTTTGTCTGCAAATGACCTCTGTGTTTAGCCCCACTAGGGAAAAGCGAATCTGCCATGTTCAAAAGGATTTTGGATGCTTCCAGTGGAAAGGGCCAGCAGCACACCTGGGAAGCATAATGTCACTGCAGTTCCAGCAAGTACAAAGTAAAGCAGCAGCTTCATTGAACTGACTTTTCTTACCTGTGCTCCTCTTTTTTTCCAGAGTTTAATAGTGCTGGATCCTGTGGCGGCGAGCGAGGAGAAGGTGAGGCCGTCCCTGGAGCAGCGGCTGGAGGCGATCATCAGCGGGGCGGCGCTGCTGGCCGACTCCTCGTGCACGCGGGACTCGCACCGCGAGCGCATCATCGCCGAGTGCAGCGCCATCCGCCAGGCCCTGCAGGAGCTGCTGGCCGAGTACCTGCGCTCCGTGAGTGACCGGCGCGGGGGAACGGAGTAGTGAATGCGGGGGAAGGGAGTAGTGAATGTGGGGGAATGGAGTAGTGAATGCGGGGGAAGGGAGTAATGAACGAACGTGGGGGAATTGAGTGATGAATGCGGGGGAATGGAGCAGTGAACATGGGGGAATGGAGTAATGAACGCGGGGGAATGGAGTAGTGAACGTGGGGGAATGGAGTAGTGAATATGGGGGAATGGAGTAATGAATGTGGGGGAATGGAGTAGTGAACATGGGGAATTGAGTAATGAACGCGGGGGAATGGAGTAGTGAACATGGGGGAATGGAGTAATGAACGTGGGGGAATTGAGTAACGAGCATGGGGGAATGGAGTAGTGAATGTGGGGGAATTGAGTAATGAACGCGGGGGAACGGAGTAGTGAATGTGGGGGAAGGGAGTAATGAACGTGCGGGAATTGAGTAATGAACGCGGGGGAATGGAGTAGTGAATGTGGGGGAATGGAGTAGTGAATGTGGGGGAATGGAGTAGTGAACGTGGGGGAACGGAGTAATGAACGTGCGGGAATGGAGTAATGAACGCGGGGGAACGGAGTAGTGAACATGGGGGAATGGAGTAGTGAACGTGGGGGAACGGAGTAATGAACGCGGGGGAATGGAGTAATGAACACAGGGGAACTGAGTAATGAACGCGGGGGAATGGAGTAGTGAATGCAGGGGAATGGAGTAATGAACGTGGGGGAATGGAGTAATGAACGTGGGGGAATTGAGTAATGAACACGGGGGAATGGAGTAGTGAACATGGGGGAATGGAGTAATGAATGCAGGGATATGGAGTAATGAACACGGGGGAATGGAGTAATGAACGTGGGGGAATGGAGTAATGAACACGGGGAACTGAGTAACGAACACGGGGGAACAGAGTAACGAGCATGGGGGAATGGAGTAACAAACGCGGGGGAATCGAGCAACGAACGTGGGAGAGCTGAGTACTGGATATGGGGAACTGAGTAATAGATGGAGGGAACTGAGTAACGAACATGGGGCACTGAGTAACAGACATGGGGGAACTGAGTAATGAACGGGGGGAGCTGGGTAACGAACACGGGGAACTGAGTAACGAATGCGGGGGAACTGAGTAACGAATGCGGGGAACTGAGTAACGAATGCAGGGAACTGAGTAATGAATGCGGGGCAGCTGAGTAACACACGCGGGGGAACTGAGTAACACGTGGGGGAACTGAGTAACGAACACAGAACTGAGTAACGAACACGGGGGAACTGAGTAACACGTGGGGGAACTGAGTAACAAACACAGAACTGAGTAACGAACACGGGGGAACTGAGTAACAAACATGGGGGAGCTGAGTAATGAACACGGGGGAACTGAGTAACAAACATGGGGCAGCTGAGTAGCGAATGTGGGGGAACTGAGGGACACACAAGGGAGAACTAACACACACAGGGCACTGAGTAATGAACATGGGGGAACTGAGTAACAGTCACGGGGCACTGAGTATTGAACTGGGGCACTGAGTAGGGAATGCAGTGTAACTGAGTGACATTAAACACAGGGGACTGAGTAACAGGGGGCAACCGAGTAACAGACACAGGGCCACTGCATAATGCAGGGCAACTGAGTAACAAACATGGGGCAACTGATTAACAAACACAGGGCAAGTAAGTAACAAACATGGGGCAACTGAGTAACAAACATGGGGCAAGTGAGTAACAAACACGGGGCAAGTAAGTAACAAACATGGGGCAACTGAGTAACAAACACAAGGCAACTGAGTAACAAACATAGGGCAACTGAGTAACAAACACAGGGCGACTGAGTAACACGGGGCAAGGGAATAACAAACACAAGGCAACTGAGTAACAAACATGGGGCAAGTGATTAACAAACACAGGGCAAGTAAGTAACAAACATGGGGCAACTGAGTAACAAACACAAGGCAACTGAGTAACTGACACAGGGGCAAGTGAGTAAGAAACACAGGGTGACTGAGTAACAAACACAAGGCAAGTGAGTAACAAACACAAGGTGATTGAGTAACAAGCACAGGGCAAGTGAGTAACAAACACAGGGCGACTGAGTAACAAACACGGGGCAACTGAATAACAAACATAGGGCAAGTGAGTAACAAACACAAGGCAAGTGAGTAACAAACATAAGGCAAGTGAGTAACAAACACAAGGTGATTGAGTAATGAGCACAGGGCAAGTGAGTAACAAACACAAGGCAAGTGAGTAACAAACACAAGGCGATTGAGTAATGAGCACAGGGCAAGTGAGTAACAAACACAAGGCAAGTGAGTAACAAACACAAGGTGATTGAGTAACAAACACAGGGTGACTGAGTAACAAACACAGGGCAACTGAGTAATGCGTGGCCACTGAGTAACACAGGGCCCAGCTCAGGCCTGCCTCAGCACCTCCTGCTCTGGGAGCTTAGCATTTAACTAAGCATTGAAGTGCAGTTTAACCTGCATTTCACAAAATGATCTTTAAAAGGTTGAAAGGGACATTTTCCTCCAGAAATCTAAGCGAAAGCTAAATGCACACCCCCAGCATGAGTATAAATTGTATTAATTGTGTTGTGTATATAAAGTCTGTGGAAAATGCCGTACCACAGATAAAACATACATTAAGTTATTTTATGCTTGTTGTGAACTGTCACTGATTCAGAACAGACAATCTTTCATATGCCAGAAACAAGAATTTTGGTAATACCACTTCCTAGCCCAGAGTTTGGAAATGTCATCTCTGCTCCTGTAGAATGCAACAATTGAAATAAGAATTTCTTAAAAGGTAAGCAATCTGTTAGTGTTGTTTTTGAGTAGGGTGTTGTCACCAGAAGAGGAGAAGAGCACCAATTTACAAGTGTTAGAATGACTAAACTGCTATATTGGGAAGACAGGAGTGTTGGGTAAATCCAGAAATCTGATTGTCTGACATGCTTGTAGCTGTGAATTAGAAAAGGAACGTAGTTTGCGATTTAGAATTGATTTTTCTTTTAGATTTGAAGAATGGGTTTGACACTTGTTACATCTGGCAGGTAAATGTTGAAACAGTGGAGACTCAATACTGTTAATATGGGTACACAATGTTAATCTCATGCTTTTCATCTGTAAACATTATCTGTAGGCATAATGTTCTTTTCTAAAGATACCTCAGGATGATTCACTGAGCATATTGAGGGAACAATTGTGTGATACAGATATTTGTTCCCTTTTTGGGAGCTGAAATTCCCTTTTGTTCTGTAAGTCATAGCAGTTAACACAATTGAAAGCTGTTCTAATGAGACTGTTTACTTTGTCTTATTCTGTTGTCCTTAGGATAATGTAGGTTAGGGACTAAAATAATTATGCATGTCAGATTTTTTTTTTCATCTGACAGATATCGTACTTTTTGATATTTCTCATTGTTTATTAGAAGTTTAGATGCTTTATTAAAGTCAAATTTTGTTTCAGCCCTTACACCAGAGAAAGATGCTGTGAAAGTTTTAATCAAAATGCTGTTGAATGCAGGCTTAATCCTTGAAGCTCTCTGGAAGTGCTTTACACATGGGTTAGACAGTGAGATTTCTTCAGCTCTGGTTAGCTTGGAATGTAAATCTTCAGTACATTCTTGTAGCAGATTTCTCTTGCAATGTCTGTTCAAAGGTGGCTCAGGGTTTGCTGTTAAGTGGCTGAAGGTTTTATACAGGAAAGCATCCACCTTTAATGGTTGGACTCAATGATCTTGAAGGGCTTTTCCAACATAAGTGGCTCTCTGATGCTGTCCAGAGCACGTGGCAGGATGCAGATGTGGTGAGCAGCATCCCATATTAGTCCAAAAGGTTTTTATGGGTTTGTCCCAAGAACGCTTTCCCATGAATCTCTGGTGTGAAACTGCAAGATTTTAACTCAAATGGTCTTACATTTTTAGACTCTTGAAACAAAATTGTGATGATCTTTTCTACTTTGGACATAATCATGGTTTTAGGGGTATATAATGTACAATAGGTGGAAAAGAATAATACATAACCCAGCTCACTGACTTGAGAAAGTCAGACAGCAGCTATTGAAATATGACAGTAAGGGAAAGTGCCATATAATTTGCTGCAGAACACAGTGAATGCACAAGGTGGCAGAGACAAGGAAGCAGAAGAGAGAAAATACAAAAGATTTAAAGGCATGTGGTTACATAACAGGAGGGAATGACAAGTTTTTAGTTTCTTTTAGAGTTCTTCTTATATGAATGGAAACACTCACTGAGAACAGTTTGTGGCTATTACTGAGACTGTGTTAAATAAGTTTTCCAATGAGAGGATTACCAGATGTCAGTTACTTTATTTCACAGCTCTAACTCACTGAAGAAAAGATGATAGATCCAGGAAACAGTGCTGATTTATCAGTGTCTTTTTGGCTCTTCTATTAGTAGTTTCAGCAAGCCAGGCCTGGGAATTGAGTGAGCTGTAAAGATGATGACAGCCATTTGCTATCAGAGCACAATTTAAGCACAATTCAGTTTTCCTCTCCTTGGGATCACTGTGGTACTCCACAGGCAAGTGCATTCTCTGTTCTTTTGAAGCTGGGCCTCGGTGCTTGAACTCGAATGAGGGACTTGTCTTTACAAACTGTGGGTCTGCTGGTAGGTAAAACTAGCAGTGAGAGAGAAAAGAAACAATGGGAAGGATTCCACTGATTGATGAATGGAATGAAAGAGACTTGTCCTTACAAACTGTAGGTCTGATAAATAAAACTGGGTACTGAGAGATGAAAGAAGCAATGGGAAGAACCATAAATTCCACAGGAATTCCACGGATTGACACAAAGAAAACAAAAGGGGGAGGGTTATACATTGGACGGGGATCTCAGGTATGAGACATTTCAGGAAGCCTGTACCTCTGAAGTACCTCAGGCAGTGGGGAAGAGAGATGGACATGGGGCCAGGAAATGAGGATAAAAAGGAGGCTGCATCCTCCAAAATTCTGAGAGACACCAGGGGAAATGCCCCATGGCCTCTCCCTGTATTTGAATAAAGTTACAGGACTCCCCTGTTTCTTTTTTGGACATAAACCTCTGCTGTTTGTGGATTAATTTTCCTGACAAACTGTACAAGAACTTAGGATTTATTAGCGCTAACATTTGAAAGACTATAAGGAGTATTGCTTTTGTGTTCCTAAATTTGTTTCTTTTATTTTCCTCTGTTATTTAAAGTGTCTAATAAGCCTCAAAGGCATCAAAGATTAAGAGCTTCTTGGTGTCAGTGAGATAAATTTTAAATTTTTTTTAAAAGAGTTTTTAATGCAAGCTTGGAGAAACATCTTTTCAGAAGATACTTGCCTTAATGTGAGTGTTTTTCACAGAGGTTTTATCACAGTGAATCATACAATGCAAAGTGAAGCAAAATGCTCTCCACAAGAACCTAAGCGTTTTTCTGTTCACAGAGTAATTCAGACACACAGGAAATTGCAAACACATTTATAATTCTTCTGAAAGGCAGCAGGTTTTTTTCTGAATTGTTCTAAAAATTCTTCAAAATTATTTGTGTACTGTTGTTAACCTTTCTGAATTTTACTGATAGACACAGATTGTTGGCAGAAACATTTGTGTTTTAGGACATCCAGCAACAGGAATTGCTACTGTGGGTTTGGATACCTTATAAGTGACAGAATCATACTGTCCTGTGGACAGTAATGGAATAATGTATCCACTGGAGCAATCACATTGTTCTGCTAATAAGCACTTGCTTTTTCCTAGTGACAAGCTGTTGTCTCTTCATCCTTTGCAATGAAGAGTTGCTGAGCTCAGTGGAGTGCAGCAACCCGAGCTCCATGTTCTGTGAGTTGTGCTTTTGCTCAGTGACAGTGAGGACATCCCTTCCCTGGGGGCACAGGGGTGGTGCAGCTGTGCTGGGCCTGGCTGGAAGGGGCTGCTGGAGCAGCACTCGGGGCCTGCAGGTGCTGCTGTGTCTGCCACCATTAATGAGGGAGGTGTGCCTGAGCAATTACCTGCATCTTCCTCTGCCTTTCACTAAAGATCACTCCTGGAGTGCTAGGGCAGGTCAGAACACTGCTGTGAGAGCTGCTTTCTGGAACTCAAATCCCCTTACTGTTGGAATGTTCCATCCTATTTGAGCTTCATTAGTATGGTTATAGGTTGGAGATACATATGTGTGTATTTTTCTGATTTTTCAGTTCTGATTTCACGTCCTTCTTGTGTATTCTAAAACTGTTCCTTTCTTAACTGGGCTTTTGTGTCACGATTACCTATGTGTTTGGGTCAGACATGGGTAATTTAGTCTGCATTGTGCCACAGGTGGTGGCAGCTGCTGTGTCCTGCTGTCCCACAGCTGTGCTGTGTGTGTGGCAGGGAGCAGAGCCAAGCCAGCCCTGCTTCTCCAGCCGTGCTTCCATTAAACGCTGTGAGGAGAGCAGGGATACATTTTACCTTGAGGCAGACCAGCAAGTGAACTGAAGTTGCCCACCTAGTACACATTTATATCACTGCTCATCAAGCCCTGGCCATCTGTGCAGCCTGAGCAGGAGTGTTGTGTGCTCTGTGGCAGAGCTCAGCAATGGTCAGCTGTGCCCTGGACTGCATGTAGGGCACACCTGAACCTTGATGGGAATGCAGCTCCTGGAGCTTTCTGGAACTGGCTTCCCTCAAGGCTGCCAAGCCTTGTCCTGCACCACCAGATTGTGTCCACAGCTTCTGGCAGTGAGAGAATGAACCTGCTTGGGGGTGAGCACATCACTGAGGGCAGGGAGGGAGCTGGGCTGGGTGAGCCCTTGGGGAAAGGTGGGCAGTGCAGAGCCTGGATAGCCATGGGGAGGGTCCAGTGTGGGAGAGGGGACACAGTGGGCAGCTGGCACTTGGGCTGCTGTGTCTCTCTGGGTTTCAGCCTCTGATCACTTACTGGAACGTGAGCATTGCAAATTCAAACCAGAAAATGGCTGGAAAACCAGGAGGGGTTTTTGTTGGTGGTGTGGTTCTGGGCCTTGCTCTTGGTCTCAGCTCTTAAATTTGGGTGCTGTGGAGCACTAATGCCTTGCTCTACCTCTGTATTGAGGAGTCTTCAACAACAGCTTAAGGTCTGACCCACTGTCTGCATGTGGAGACTGGGATTGATAATGGTTTTTTATGCTCTTTTATTGCCATTCTTGCTCTTGGAGAGTGGAGGGATGTGGAGATGCCTCAAGCTTACTGATATCTCAGCTTGGCCTTACTTGTGCTTCATGGTTTCCCCAGGAAGAATTTTAACACTTTCCTGGTTGCCAGTGACACCTGAGGAGGTAAAATAGGGGATGTTTGACTTGTGCTTTATGGTTACTTCCACTTTATTTCACAAGTGTGCAGCTTGCAAAGCTCTGTGTAGCTGCTCTCTGGAGAACTGACCCCAGCCTTGGTAACAAGGAGTTTGAGGAAATTCCATGTTAAAGTCTTCAGGAACAGAATGGCTTCTGGTTATTCATGGAAGGGGTTGAAGTGACTGACTTCTGGAAATCCTTGGTTTTAAATCTGTTTTTTATTTCTGAGCTGATGAAACCCACTTTTATTTGTGCCTTTTTACAAAAAGAGTGGATTGGAATGTGCTTACTTTCCTGTCCTCTTCATACTTAAACATCTTAACTGGTGTTCCAGAGAAGTTTGAAATTGAGGTATGTCAAAATGTAAACTAGAAGAATTTCCATGTGTGGGTGGGAAGTGTCACTCAGTTCTTTTCTTATTCATGGCTGGGTTTTTTTATGACTTTATTGAGTGTTATGTTTTTCAAAAAAGGATGTATTGCTGTAAAATTGGTATGCCTATATGGTATATTATGCTGGCATTTATGCAAGAAAATATGTAGTTTTCATTATTTTGTTGTTCACATTGTCTGAGTAGTTGATTGAGTTGACTTTGAACACTCCTACAGAGGATTTTCTTCTGTTTTGTATGCAGTATATGTAATTGAAAATCATTTTTAAATGTTAACTTTCAGTGAACATTTTGTTTTATGGGGAAATTAGATATGAATTGTTAAGGAGGAGGATCTTAAGTGTACTTAAAAGACAGAAGTAGTCCAGTGAATTCCCCAAATAGATTTACAGCTGAAAAATAAGCTGCAGTTACATGTACCTGATTATAGATGCCCTTGCAGACCCTGCAGTAATCTGGGATCTGTGCACGTGAGCTGGAGAAGGATAATGGCAGCTTTTCTGTCCTTCAGCCCTGCTTTTCCTGGGCTGCTTCTGAGCTGTGTCAGGGTTGATCAGCTCTGCACTGGGTGCCACAGCTCGTGCCTCTGTGGGGGTGACTCCCTGCAGCAGTCAGCAGTTTGTATGTGGCATATCTGGCAGCACCACACCAATATATGAAAATATGTTGGGCTCAAGACTAAATTTTGTTCAAGAAACCTCCAACACAGCAGCATTTGCTCTCCCCAAGATGAAATAAATCCTTGATTATGGTAATAAACAAGCATTAAAAATAATCAAGCATTTGTTAACTCAGCTTCTGCCTAGCTGTTTAGTTTATGAGAATTTTCCTATTTTTAGAGTTTATTGGAAATGGTTGTTACTACATAAGATTTCCTGTTTTTTAGAGGATGTTAGACTGGTCATTTTCTGAAATGTCAGGGTGCCATTTCTAGGAATGCTACTGAAGTCTGCTGTTTCAGGTGCATTTGTCATGGTTTTTGTCCTCTGGTATAACGCAGCTGATTTTTGTTGTCCAAATATATTTCTAAATTTCATTCTGTTGCAGGTTGAAAATTACTTTTTGTTTATGTATCAGTTCTAATTGAAAAGATCAATCATAACTGGATAGTTCAGGGGACTCTTCATGGAATGTTGGTGTTGTGGGCCCATGGAAACCCCAAACCAGCCTGGCTGGAGTTGACTCTGCTGGACTGGATAATGGCCAGACATTGCTGCTGTCTTCAGTCTGTGGAGTCTGATCCCAAACATCTGAATAAATTCCAGTGTTTGTGCAATGCCCTGGATGACCCAGCCAGCTCCTTTTAATATACAGTAAATCCCATTATTTACTAATGGAAGATTGAAAGATATTCAGGTAATGAAGCCAGGACAAGAAATTACATAAAGTAGTAAAAGGAAAGTTTCATTTCAGCAATCTCTGGTAATTTTGAGATGATGAAAGAAGAGAGTTACTGTGTTAAATTCTGTTGTAATGAACCCTCTCTATAAAACAATACCTTGTAGATGTCATTTGGGAAGTAGTTGATTAAAAGCCCTCCCACAGAGTTTCATCACAGAGATGAAATTCTGAGACTGCAGAGATCCATTGCATGGCTGAGGGGAAGTGCTTTCCCTGCTTTCCTTGGATCCAGGGTATTGTGTGCCAGCAGCCTATGAGGTGCTGCACTTGTTCATTTAGAGTACCAGGAGTGACTTCACTTTGATGCAAGTGGAGACACCTGCAGAGCTGTCAGCTGGCTTCTGGGCTTCATTTCTTGCCTAGCTTCTCTTGATATCTGTTATGGAGAATGAACAATGGAGCTTTAAGTGAAGTGGCTTATGGACACTTTTCCTGAAATCAGTACTGTATCATATTGCAGAAAAATTGTAATTCTTGGTCTCAGTTGTTCAGCCAGATCTTGAAACAGTGAGGTAAAGGAGATCAGGAACTTGAAGATCTAAATCCAATTCCACATTTTCATTTTCTTTCCCAAAAGAAAGCCAAAACAAGACTTAAAAAACAAAACCACATCTTTGTCTTTGGTCACAAACAGCATTTATTGGCACTTCCCTCCTATTTTAATTTTCCTTTTAGTGAATTCTTTTCCAGTTGTTGTTTGTTGTTCCTGCCTGACATGCTACTCTTCTTTCCTTACTTAAGTAAAATAAAAAGGAAGATTATAATTTTGTATAATTGCATTTGTGACCATTGTGTATGATCAGAAGGCTGGCTAAGTAAACAATGGAACCATCCCCCCATCACATTAATAAAAAAGATGTGCTTTGGTCCTTTCAAGATCAGCTCTTCTCAAGAACTGCTTTTCATGGTTGTTTTCTAAGCCAGTGTAGCCAATTGGCACATTTTCTTTCTCTTTGAATATGCAAAGAAAATAAATGTCTGAAGTCAGAGAGCTGCAGTGCTTAGTAGAATACTTTAAATAAATGATTCTAATTGCTGTATTTACTGCAAAATCCTTACTACCTTAGGTTATTCTGATTGTCCTTAACCATTGTTTTATTATCAGGAGAAAAAACAAAGGAAATTTATACAAAGATGAAAAGAAATGATAAATCAGCTACTTGACTAGGAGCTGTACTCAGGAATAATCTAAGATTATCTTTTCTATCAAGGAGTGATGATTCTAATTTTTTCTAAACCCTGATATTGTAGGGGAGGAATTATCAGGCTGTAAAAGAGGATAATTGGTAAAGGAATCCCTCCCTTCATTTTCTTGAATGTATTTAGCTCTTTGCAGGAGAAATGAAGAATAATGATCATTTTTTATTCCATGTAAATAAGAGAAAATAAGAAATAAAATAATTACAAACATCCTGGCAGCAGATAATGGAAAAAAAACCTGGAGCCCGAGGTAAATCTCTTCTCTGGGAGCTTGGTTAGTGCTTCTTCTGTGCTTAATTCAGCAAAAGATCACTGTGCTGTTAATGTGCCTTTACTGCTGTGCTCCTGACACAGGGACAGTGCACACAGGACAGAGCAGATGCACATGAGCCAGAACCATTTGGGTTTACAGTGCTGTTCCAGTCTACTGCTTGCAGCAATGGGGAGGTGAAATTGGGGAAAACTGCAAAATTCCTGTAGAAGGTGTGCACTGAAGGAGTCCAGACAGTGAGCAGGTAAAAGAAAAGGGATTGCTCTGTGACTGCTCAGAGCTGTTTGTAAGGAGGGAAGGTCAGAGTGGCTTTTGGGATGTGTCCCACAGCTGGCAAGGAAATGGAGCTGTTGTTGCTTAGCTTTCAAGTGATCAGAAAAACTTGTTTCTCATTTGAAAAACAAGAGGCCTGATAATCTTTTGGATTCTGTCAGCCACCTCCTGTGTGCCATGAAAGCAGGACTTGCAATGCAGTGCCCTGGGATGCTGGGGTGGTGCTGGCAGACACTGCCAGGGCTGGCAGCAGGCTCTGCCTGTCCTGTGCTGGGCAGATTGTGGAGATGAACAGTTCTCCTGGATCCCAGGGCAGAGCAGAGTGCTGCTGCATGGGAGTGAGCATGCAGCATCTGAGCAAGGCCTGGCTGAGGCTGCCAGCTCCTCAGGCTGTTTGGCTGCTGCTTTGCTGATCCTTGGAACACCTGCCTCTCTCGGCTCCAAGAATGGAGCTTTTGTAGAGCAGGACTGCTCAGCCACCGGCACCTCCACGTTCTTCCCAGAAGGACTGGGAACAGCAGGGCTGAAACTTTCAGAGTTTGGTCCCAAGGCTGTCTCACAGGGCTGGCGGGCCATATGCCTGTGTTGTGTCAGATCTGTTGTGCTTTCTCTGTTTCCATGGAAGATTCTGCTTTTGATAGATTGGTAAAATTTAATAGAAGAAAGATTCCTCTGGAGAATCTCCAGCTATATTCCTGATTTCTGATGTTGTGCTTCTGTTCTTGCTCTGTTTTTCAGTTTATCTGTAGCACTGTGAATGCCATTTTAAATGATAGAATTACAAGCAAATAGAAAGCTTTTTGTTTCTCATTCCATGTCTGGATGAAATGTGATTGGCAAAATTCAGATATTAAAATTACTTGTTTGGCATTTATTCAGATGCAGATCTGGTAAAGTGCTCTTGCAGATCTATTACAACAATAGCTATTATAACTCAAGTAAAATAGGGAGGCTGAGAAAATGACCAGGAGGAATGGCTTTAGATTATTGTTTAGACCACTAATTAAGGAAGGAAAGAAGTTTTGTGGGTTTTTTTTTTTTTTGTCCTCTAGCTTATTCTTGTAGTGAAGAGTCTGTGGGCCAGTCTGTAAATCTGGAACCATCCATTGCTGGCAAACAGCTGGAATATGACAGTGTCCTCATTTTCCCTGTGGGTGAGGAGGTGAATGAGGTGGAGTAAAGGATGAGCAGTGTCCTGGGATTGCTCTGTGCCACAGAGCTGCTGGGAATGCCCCTGGCTGCTGCAGACACAGATTGCTTTAGGTGGCTCTTGGCTCCTCTGCCCAGATAACCCATTCTGAGGCAAGAGCAATGCACGGTCTGATCAGCCTGATCAGCACCAAAGGCTTCTTTGCTTAGTTAATAGAAGGAAGTAACCTGCAAATTTAATAATGAAGAAAAGGGTGGAAATCTGGGCACTGGAAGGGATTTAGAAGGAAATAACAGGACAGAAAGTAAAGACCTTTCGAAATGGGGGAGAGGAAGTCAAAAATACTCTTTCCTGCCTGCTTCAGGCTTCCTGTAAATAGCTAGCTTGAAAAATTAATGCAGTCCATAAGACAAAGTGAATATATGCCAGGAAGAGTCCAGGAACATTTAAGAAAGGAGCTTGCGAACCATTTGCCTTGATTGTAAAAATCTGTGAGAGATGAGTATTTCCAGGTAACCAAAAAGCCAAATTTATCTTAACAGATAAATTCCTCTGTCTAGGGAATTATTAGGTCAGTCCCTCTAACTTGGATTACCATGAAGAAGCTGCAGGAAATCTTTATATATTCATTCCCTAAAACTGCTCAGGATGTGAAAGTGGTGCTGAGCCACAAGCATCTATTTTGAAAGCATGTTTTGTCAAATACATGTAGTTCTGTGACAGAATAGCTGGCTGGGGATTAAAAGGGAAGCTGGAAATGCTGCAATGTTACACACAGCAGTGCACACTGAGAGGATGTTTTCATAGGCAAACTTGAGAAGCACAGTTGTTGTATAATGAGTGAAAATACAGGTCACTGAAAAACTGTTCCTGGTGAATTGGTATTTAATCCATTGCAGGTCAGTTTGGGATGGCTTAATGAAGTGTGATTCTGCAGGGACTGGCCTGGGACCCATGTGTATGGTGTGCTTCCATTAGTAATGAATGAAACCCCAAAGGATTTTAAAGGCCAATAAAAACATTGCCCCTCTTTTCTCCTTTTATTTTTGTTTGGTGAAACGGTCTGGAATCTGCAGATTGAAATGATAAGTGCAAAACATTCCTCTTGGGAAGAAGCTCAGTGTATAGGTAAAAATGCAGGATTTGTGGCTTAACAGTGGTACTGCTCTACAGCTCCCAGTGCCATGTGAAAATCAGAAATGAAATGAACTGGCAGTAGGGCTCAGCTCAGTAGGAAATTTTAGGCATCACAGCTTAAGAATAACAAGGACTGGTAAAAGGAACAAAATGGAGCAAGGATTTTAGAACTTACAGAAAGTAGGAAGCAGCTGACTTAACTGAGCCTGTGTAGCTTAGGAAGAGGTGGAGGAGAAGAGGAACATGCTGGTATTTTCAGATACGGAAGAGGTTTTTATAAGGTTTGTGCTGTTCAGTTATTCTCTGTATCCATCCAGAGGAAGACAAGTGTCAGTGGCAAGATGCAGAATCTGTGCAGCACTGATACAAAGCCCAGCCATGGGGGTGAGGAAGCACCGGGGCAGGTCCCTGAGAGGTGCAGGTGCTCTCAGGTGGGGCTGGTGGGGCTCGAGGTGCACCTGGGCTGTTCCAGGGTGCACAGTGACCCTGGGCTCCCCCTTATGATAGTGGAACCCTGGAAAAAGTTAAAGATAGAATCTAAAATGTTAGGCTTTGTGCTTTCCCAGATCAACTGCACCTGCGTAAGCAGTATGATCAATTATATAATTGTTAGATGTGATGATTGTTTAGTAATTAAATGTAATTATTGTATAACCATAAGAAGAATAGTGAGAAACTATGTTGGAAATTCAGAGAGGGGCTAAATTTATGTATACAATAGAACAATATAAGTTTAATAATTAACATGAAAGTTATGCAACGATAGAGTATAAAACATGATCATTTTGGATGTATGGTTGGAGTCAGATTTGGGTTGAATGTACCCCGATTCCCAGAGCTCTTAATGAAAAGCACCGCATATAATCCCTGTGATTATGTGTTTCTGAACCCTAACACTTAGCCCCACTGATCATGGGTTTACAGTTCTATAAAAGCAGCATTCCCACTCTTCATACTGTGCTTTCTCACTACAGATTGCTTTTTTCCACAGGTTAGTGTAGGGTTTGGAACAGTGAATGGTTTTTCTGTGCAGTGATCAAAACTAGAGTGAAATTTGGTGGGGTTTTCAGATTTCCAGGCCATATACAGATAATAATCTGTCCTTTCTACAATTTTGTGTTCAAGCATCTGGGGAAGGCTGGTTAATAAAAGAAGCTATTAATAGTTGTAGGCATAGTAGGAGTTTATTTTCTTATGAGCTATTTGCATGAAAACAGTACATTTAACAATGATTCAGCTTATCATATCAGCAGGAGCTTTTGCATCCTGACAAATTTATAAGTATATTGGAAAGATTTATCTAAATTTAATATTTCAGGATCTACCTAACCATTTTACATCCTATAATCTGTTCATAAACTGGAACTTAAGTACAAGAAATAGAAAATAGGAATTTTGCTCTACAAGATTAAAACTTCAGCAACCAAATTGCATTTGTGTAATGTAATATATGAGCTGTTCTCTCATACTAACATGTTTTTCTGAGGAAAATGGATGTGAACTATAAAACAAGTCCTTTGGTAGTCAAGGGCTGGTTTCACTAACTGGAATTCAGGAACAACCTAGAATGTGTCTGTGTAAATAGAAGACACAAGACAGCTTTGCAGTTCTTCCAGAATTTTCACTGGTGCTTTAGGTACAAAATAATGGATTTATTCTGGAATAGATGGTAGTTTGTTTGCCTGACCTAGATGAAGCAGGTTTTTTTTCCTCCCTACAATTGGGTTTGGTTGTTATAAAGGAGGAATGACTTCATTATGTGTTGAACTGACTTTTTTGCAATAAACTTGAGAATCTAAAAGCATACTGTCAAATGTCACTGTTTTATGTGATGTATTTCACAGTTTAAAGCACAGGTTTTTTTTCCAAAGTTGAAATTAGAATTGTTGACATTAAGGAAATGAAAATGATTGATGGAGTGGTTTTACTTGACCAGCTGCTAATGATTTCTCACTCAATATCTCGTTAGCTTGTGCTGAAGTCATACATATGGCAACCTAGAAAATAGCCTGAAGTTCCTGAAACTACAAAGAAGAAAAATAGAAGTTATTGTGGTGCTTTTGATCTATGAACTGTGATACAAAATGTGACTTTCGATGTTCTGGGATGGTGTGATCGATAGCATAATTTTGTTATTAAATTGTTTACTCTTTACTGAATGTTACAGTGCATTATATTTTGGCTCAGAGGCAGGGAGAAAGGTCACTTCATTTCCATGTTGGGCTGCAGCCTTTGCTCAGGTGGAGCTACGTGGGAGGAAGGGAGAAGGCATTTTCCTAGGGAACAGCTGAAAATGCTCATCTGGGAGAAAGAAACCTCTGGAACTTGCTGGGCTGGGAACTGGTTTCACTTGCAGGAGACTCTGTATGCTGTGCTGCACAAAGCTCTCATTCTCATCTCCAGTGCTGACTCCTGATTATCTCCTGTACAAATGCAAAACCCCAATGCTTGAAAGCATCAAAGCCTCCAAAGCCAGTGGTGGAGCTGGCTTTGATGGAGCCAGAGCATCACCTAGTTTGAAGGATTAAGCTCAGCTCTTGGGGCTCTTACTACTTTTTTAAAAGCCTCTGGTCTGTATTGAATATTTCATGCTGTTCTTTTTTGGTTTTGCCTATGTTGCCTGACACTCTGGTTTATTGTAGTGTCTTACAAACTTCATTAGAAAAATATGCTTGGTATTTTTTGTTGAAATACAGTCCTGGTTATATCTCCCCTGTTTTTCTTTCTTTGAGTGCTGCTGTGGTTTTGATGTTTCTGCTGACATTTATGATGCAAAAGGGAAGAATTTCTGCAAAGCAGAGAGGTGAAATTATGGTTTGACCTAGTGTTGAAGCTGGGCAAATTAGCAAAAAAAAAACGGTTGATAACCAGTGAGAATTCATCATATTTTCCTCACACATTTTTTGCAAGTATTTTGTGGCAGCTGAAATTTCTGACCAGGACTAGACTCTGTCTCTTTTGGCCTCAGACTGCATGTAATTATTCAGAGTATGCCATTTCTTCTTATAGGAAGCCTTATTACCCAGAGGCAGATGTGATCTATCATATTTTCCTTCAACAGTTCCCCTTTTCCCTCTACCCTGAAATAAATCAGGAAAGATTTATAATATTCTGCAGCCCATAAAACCTGCTTCATTATCCTTAAATCATATATATCTGATTGCAAAGCTCTTATTTTTATAAAAATTTTGGGAGCAGAATATTTTATGGAGTTTGGTGTGTTTTTACTGGAGGCAAAAAATCCATTTTTTAAACCTAATTTTTTTGCAAGTTTTTGCTGCGAATTAAAAGCTCTCTTAGACAGAAGGAAAAGAATGGATCCACCTTGAGATGTCCAGACAGAAGGAAGTATTCAGGCTGAAGGGACAACATCAATTGTTTGTCTTTACATCTAATTGAATTAATATTCATGTGGGTAGTACTTTGCTGTCTTTACCCATATTGTTATTTATTAATAGTTCTGCCTTTGATTTACTTTTCCACTTCCCTTGGTTTCTCTGAAGTCCTCCTAGGTGAAAGAGGCCAGTAGCAATGTTATTTTTGACATAAAAGCACTTGATTGAGGGTCTAGTATAGGTCTGTTAGAACCTCCCTGAGGAGTTTTGCAGATCTGTGTCTGTCTTCTTTTTTTCTGGGGTCGTTTACTTTTAGTTCATGTTTGTAAGGCCAACTTTTTAATCCCTGTTTCTGATTTGCTGCTGATTACTGCCATGTACAGGAGATACTTGGAACTAAAGAAAATGGAAATGGTTTTCACATTCAGAAAGGCAGATCCCATTCTCTAATGGTTTGCCTGTGTATATCCAGTCCAGACTTAAATTTAATTCTTCTCATCTTCTGTTTTATGTTGTGCCTTATTAGCCTGTACCTCCTTTTAAAAACCAACCTTAAATATCTTCTCAAGGTCCCTATAAATTTTGAAAATACATTTTTTTTCATTCCTGAAGCGTAAGTTAGTTGCATTTATAGCTCCTTTCTTTACATCCTCTCTCTGGAGTAATGCTGAATTATTTTGCATTTTAATCTTCAAATTTTAGGTAGCAGTGTGAGTCTTTTTTTTGGTAGCTGTTGTATTTCTGTGGCATTAACAATACCCCTGCATAAATTCCCCTCCCTCTGTATTTTGTAAAAGAAAAACTTACACACAAACTCTCAAAACAGGTCATTAGTCTTATTTCTGGGAAGCGAAAAGAAAACCAAACAACACCAAACAACACTTACATCTTATGGTAAGATGCTTGCATATTACAGGAAGGAATCTTAGAGTGTAATTTAGCAGTATAAATTATCTGAATTAATGTCTTTATTTCGGTGGGTATTTTAATTTCTTTGCTAAAGCAAAGGCAGGGCCTCAGGATGCAGGTAGGGAAGGAAGGAGTGGGTGAGTGCAGGGTGTGTGAGGGTGGCAGGGGCAGCTCCTCACCCCGAGCCACCAGATGGGCTCTGCTCTTCTGCCCCTTTGGCATCCAGGGGTCTTCAGTGACTGTGGATTCAAGGAAATAAAGCAATGGAAGAACGTTTCAGGGAGAAGGGAGCATTGAAGCAGCTATTTAAGCCAGGCAGGAGCTCCCTGCCCGCTCCCTGCCCGCTCCCGCTCCCTGCCCGCTCCCGCTCCCTGCCCCGCTCCCGCTCCCTGCCCTCTCCCTGCCCGCTCCCTGTCCCGCTCCCGCTCCCTGCCCCGCTCCCGCTCCCTGCCCGCTCCCTGCCCGCTCCCTGCCCCGCTCCCTGCCCCGCTCCCGCTCCCTGCCCCGCTCCCTGCCCCGCTCCCTGCCCCGCTCCCGCTCCCTGCCCCGCTCCCTGCCCCGCTCCCTGCCCCGCTCCCGCTCCCTGCCCCGCTCCCTGCCCCGCTCCCGCTCCCTGCCCGCTCCCGCTCCCTGCCCGCTCCCTGCCCTGCTCCCGCTCCCTGCCCGCTCCCGCTCCCTGCCCCGCTCCCGCTCCCAGCCCGCTCCTGCGGGACGGCTCCTGACCGCCGCGGCCTCGTGCTTCGCTGTGTGTCCCGGGCCTGGCCGCCTGTCCCCGCCTGTCCCTCTGTGACTCACGGGCACTGTCCCCACTCCACCTGCTAAGCTGATGCTGACAGAGCGCCGGGGTTCTTGTGATAGCGCTGTCCCTGTCTTCTGTTCCTTTCCCCCTCTCTCTGTGCCTTGTCCTTTCCCCCTTCAGTAGGAACACTCACCTTTTTTCCAACAAGAAATGCTTCTCAGATACAATATTGCCGCATATGCGCTTTATTTATGTCCGATAAATCTGTCAAAAGAATCGTCCCCAGCTCTGGCTCCGTGGAACGGGACACACCTGTACAGTTTTTGCTTTGAGATGGGCAGGGCAATGTGTTCGTTCTTTGTAGAAACTTGGAAAGTTTCTATTATGATCACTTGGTGAAGGTGGGGTTAGTGCAGTTCACACTGACAGTCGTTAACCATATCTCTTCACAGCTTTGGCGTGCAAAAAGGTTATAAACCCCCAAACCTTCACATCACCTTGTGCAGTGGGAGAATGAACAAAAAAAAAAAGGTTGATTTTTATTAGCATATTCTAGCATTATTATATCTATGAATCTATATTTGCAAGAGGTAGCGATGAGGAAAAGCAGTGAGAGAAGCTTCAGCATGTGCTTGGTTGGCAGCAAAGCTGCTCAGCCCTGGAGGTGATACCTGAGAGGCATTTCCCTCCAGGACCTCAGTCTGAATCGTTCTGTGTTACTGCTGCCTCTCTCAGTTGTGACAGCTGGACTTTGGAGAAAGAGCTGGACTGCAGAGGGCAGAGAGAAGTATGAACTGTCTAGGTAATGCTGAAGCAGGAGACAAAAATACATCTTTTTCATGAATCCTATTTGCATATTCAGATACACCATTGATAGCTATATTTTTTCCTTTCCTGACAATGAGAATAAGGCTTTTGGGCAGTGGAGGCTGGACTAATTGTGCAAGTTTACAGGTTCTTTAAAAATAAAGTTACCAACAGCAAGACGTAAAAGGGAGGTGCATCATTATTACTAGAAAAATAAATAACTTTCATTATTTCTTTTGAAAGCATAAATTACAACAAACTGTTCAATATGAATTGTTCAGTTAATGGCTTTCCATGCCTCATTTATGACACACTCTTGTATAAAACTACTGAAATTATTGAAGTGCACAGTGCTGCAGAGACACATCATTTTCTTTTAATGAGTATTCTCAGAAAAAGTTGATGAGGTTTTGTTCTCCAAGAAACACAGAATTAGTGTATAAGAATGTGTAAATTACTGGGCTTTGAAAGATGTTTCATTGAAGCACTCACTTTATGATTAGATTGTAGATAGAACCAATGCTGAAATGCAGCCACCTTAAAAGTGTTTCTTAGGGAATACAGAGTGGGAAATACTCTCTATGAAAGCTGGAAAGAACACTCTTGTATAACTGCACACTGAATTCTCGTGCTGTTTGTTGGGAGACCATCCATCCTGTTCATGTCAGCTGACTTAAGGCAATTAATAAGGCAATCATCACACGTTACTGTCATCCAAACCAATGCTGTGCTAATGCAGCACTGATGAATGCTCATTTGTGTACTCTGAGTGTCAGGGATGTGTGGAGCTTGGCTGGCAGAGGGCTGGGCTGAGAGCTGTGTCACCGAGCCCCTCTGA
This sequence comes from Melospiza melodia melodia, assembly GCF_035770615.1. Lineage (NCBI taxonomy): Eukaryota > Metazoa > Chordata > Aves > Passeriformes > Passerellidae > Melospiza > Melospiza melodia. Next base: position 34,825,045 of record NC_086202.1, on the reverse strand, counting down.
GGCTGCCATTAACAGGCAGAGCTCATTTACATCCCTGATTGATGGTGAGCAGCGAGGATGGAAGCTCTGTGCCATGTGGGATTTTCACACTTGCACACACTGCACTGCAGCTTACGCAAAGATCCTTGGCAAAGTTCCGGTGGTGAAATGTTAATTTCTTGGGGGTTCATTAGAATAACATTAATCATGAACTCTGATTATGTTCACCTTATTCTGAAACTTTATAACTGAAATTAATCAGGTTCTGTAATTAGGTAGAACAATAAAATGGAACCAGGCTTTGTTATTTTATAATAGAGCTATTGATGCACTCAAATGTTAGACTTTCTTTGAGGAATTTAAGGAACATCTGCTGTGAAGTATGGGAACTGAATCCAGCTGCTTGTCTGTGACACTGTAAATGATCCTATCATTAATTAGCATTCATCATCTTTGAGGGCTTTCATTGCTAGTGTAGCAAAATCAAGAATTTATTACAGTTCAGTGACACTGGCATCCTGGCTTATTTCATAGGTCATAGTGTTGCCCTTGCACTTGTATTTTGGATGTTTTTAGTCTTCATGTTACCGTTTTTGCACAATTTCTATTCTCAGGTCCTGTCTGAGGATAGGAAATAATAACAGATAAAGCATGCCTTGAGAGAGAGAGAAAGGGAGGGACTCTGAGTAGAGCAAGCCTAGTACACAGCTTTTGAGGCTGGCATTTTCCATTGGCTGTGTGCTGCCAAAAGAAGTCTGATACTTAGCATGTATGTCTGAAAACTGTGTATATTTTGGGGACTTTTATGTTAGTGGTAGCTCTCAGATCCCTTGAGAGTAGTTTGTACTGCAAATTTTCATACCTTTTTAATTGAAGCAGTCATTTGCTTTCTTGTATAGATGGTGTTTGTTTTTTTTTTACAGTCTTGAGATAGATGCAGGAGTTTGTCAAATGAGTCATTATTGTTTTTATCCAGCCCTTCCCTAGGGAGGAGCTCCAGCCAGCTGCTCGGGCTTGCTTTGCTGCTGGGTGTTCCAGCCCTGTGCATTGCTGCCCCAGCGTGAGCCACTGATGGATGCTGCTGGGAACTGTTGCTTGCAGCCCGGTTTATTTTTAACATTGTCTGGGGTTTTTCACTGCTAGAAGTTATATTGTCTCTCAGTCTGTGTTTTGCAAGTTTAATGACTTCCCCCAGCGTTTTCTTGGTGAAAGGAGCTGCCTGGTTCTGGGGGTGTCACTCAGTGAGACAGGGGTGGATGCCTTGGCTCCCTCTGTTCCTGGTGTGTGGCTCTTGCTGCACAGGGAAATGGTACATGGGAGTGACCCCCTCTTGGTGAATACTTGAACCCACAGACTCCTTTCTTCTTGCTACCTTCGCTGGGAGCCTGGGGCTTTATTGGGGAGGCTGTTGTGTTTTATCCATGGAACAGAAGCATTTCCTGGTGCTGTGCAGCCAGAATCAGAGCCCAGCTGGCAGCAGTCTGGTGGCAAGCAGGGGTACCCAGGCTGAGGTCAGGATTCAGGACTGGGTCTTTTCTGGGCTAGCCTAACCTGGGTTTTTTCATCATGAGGATCTTTTAGAGAAGGTACCTACCTGCCACCTAGCTTTCTTGGAGACATCTGTCTTACTGAGAATAACAAGTTTCAGGCTGGTGTAGTCCATGTCAAAAAAGGGTATCCATTGAATATGTGTTAGCAGTCTGGGACTGGGGTGAGCACACATCCCACACATCCCCTGCTGCTCTGGGCCCTGGGTGCTGCATCCATTGTCACAGACATCTTTTGTGGAAAATCCTTTCTTTAGGATTTTTCCTTCTGGGAAGCTGAGGCCCCAGAAGGAGAATGTAAACACTGGTTATCTGCTGCTGTGGAATGCAGCAGGTGCACCTGGGATTGGCCCATGTTCCATGTTTACAATTAAGGGCCAATCAAAGACCAAGCTTTCTCTGGGACAGATCAGAGAGAGCTCTGTTGTTGTTCATTCCTATTCTTTTCTTAGCTTAGCAGCTTCTGAACTTTTCTCTCTATTCCTATTAGCATAGTCATAATGTAACATATATATCATAAAATAATAAATCCAGCCTTCTGATCATGAGATCAAGATTCTCGTCTCTCTCTTCACCCTGAGGAACCCTTGCAAAGCCATGCAACAATCCATCTTGCAGAGCACTGCCATTCTGGGGTTACAGAGAGCCTGGTGATTCAGATGCCTGGGAAGTGATTGGGAGAGTGTGAGGAACCTGTCAGGGGCTGATTCTGTGACTCTGCTCCTGCCATTTGTCCCGTGGCATCTGGAACCGGGAGCCTTTGATTCATGACTGAGGAAAAGGGGAAATGTTGGTGTGTTTGAATGTCTGCCCAGCTGTTCCTCTTTCAGCACACATCCAAACCTCCTTGTGTCTCTGCATGAGAGAATCTTTTCTCATGCTCCCCAGTCTGAGCTGGCCACTGCCCAGTGCTGGGGCTGGAACCTTTGAACACATTTGGGCACTGGGAGCAGCTCCCTTGGTGCCAGGCCCTTGTTCACACACTGCCCATGCTCCAGGATCCAAGCACACAGGAGGGAGGACAGAGCAGAACAACTGGAAGCACCTTTTGGAGGGTGGTGTTTGCTCCTTCCAGCCCAGGCCTGCTCCAGTGGCCAGAATGCCACAACACTGCACCTGAAAGCAGCCCTGGAGGGATTCAGGTCATTCCTTCCTGCAGCCCTGAGTCACTCACAGCTCCACGGTGACTCCTGGGTGTTTGTCAGCAGTGGACAATGAGCAAAATGGGTTTTCAGACTCCTGTGTAGGAAAATTCCAGCACTGGGGAAGGTAACACATTCCAGAACCAGTGTAACAGACTCAAGAACCAGTGTAGTGAGGAAATACAGAGCTGGAGGGTGCAGGTGTAAGAGATGTCTTAAAAAGACAATTAATGTTTTGAAGAGGAAATAATTTATGCAAAATATGTTACAAAATTGAAGTGCTAATAAATAAGCAGTACAATGTATTTGCTTTTGACACTTTGTTTCCACTTAACAGGTACTGAATGCAGATTGGTTTGTTACCGATTTTTGAAGCTGATTTTCGTTCTATACACCTTGTTTTGTACAAACAGTTGCCCTGTAATTTTAAAATTCAATCTTCTACTTTGAAACTACATGAAAATATGGTAGGATAAAGATCCAGAAAAATAGATTTGAGGTTATATAATTTCTCTTTATTATAAAAAAGTTGCTTCACCATATGAAACTTTTTTTTCCTATATTTTGGAAGGCTTGTGTTCCCATTTTGTTTTTCACAGAGTCAGCATGATATAATGTCTTCCTAATTTCTGTAATCTTTTATGATTACAGGGTAGTGTGTAGTGGTATAAAAAGTTACTCTCATACAGTGTTGAGAAGTCTTGAAGATTTAAAACAAAAGAATGGGGTATAAGAATGCTTCAGTCCAGATATTAAATGGCAGACAAATAAGCAATGTAGTAATTGTTAAAGACTTAATACTACATTATTTTTTTTTTCTTTAAAGATTTTGGGCTTTTTCTTTGTTTGCTTTATCATAATGTTAAAGGACTGTAAACTTTTAGCATTTTTTCCAAATTACTAGATTTTTCAGCAAGTGGATGTTTCTTTTGAGTGACATTTTACATTCTAGGAGTAGTATAAGGATTTGTTTCTGTTGCCACTTCTGTCAGCAGCTGCCTGTGACAGAAGTAGGTTTTGGACCCCTTTGTCTTTAAGCAGAAATACAAATGCCTGATTTGGCAGGCTCTCACAACAGATTTTGTAGCTGCCTGTTGAAGTCTCCTGTCGTTGCAGAACAGTGAGACTTAATAAAATATCATCAGCCTTGACTACCAGTTGCATAACCAAGCTTTGTTGTTAAAAACCAGGCTGTATTTCAAGGCAACAGGTAAGTTTGAGAAGAATTAATTTTTTTTTAGTTTTCATTTCTAGGAAATATATATATATATATTTCAGGAATTTCTTAGAAGTTTGAATAGTTAAACCCTCCCTCTGGAACCAGTAGATAAAATTCTACACATTAAACACAGTAAAAATGGTGCATATTCTGCAAAGGACAGAATTTTAGATTAAAGTTGTCTGGGCACAAAAGCAGTAACAAAATGATCCCTACAAAACAGAGTAACTTAATAACACAAGGAGTAACTTTTGTTAATTTGAAGCTTTAGAAACTGAAGCTTGTAAAGTAAGATGTAATTAAATTATGGCACTGTACATACCAGTTGTTCTTGGTAATTGAAACTTTACAATATGAAAAATACATTACATCTGTACAGTTTATACAGGTAGGTAGGATGAGTTTTGAAAAAGATTCACTTTCGAGGGTCATACTCTGAAGTCAAAAAAATACTGCACAACTGAACTAATTACAAATTGTAGACTGGAAACAATTAATCTTTGTGATTGACTTTTAATTTGCACAGGGATCCTACACTCCACAGAACTGCCTGCTCACTGGTGTCCATAGCTTCCCCCAGGGTTTGGATGCAGCCCCTGCTCCAGGGTTCCCATGGGGCTCCAGGGTTCCCTAGGGGCTCCAGGGTTCCCTAGGGCAGCTGCTGCCCCTGTTCCCTGCTCCAGGGTTCCCATGGGGCTCCAGGGTTCCCATGGGGCTCCAGGGTTCCCTAGGGCAGCTGCTGGCCCTGTTCCTGCTCCAGGGTTCCCTAGGGGCTCCGGGTTCCCTAGGGCAGCGGCTGTCCTTGATCCAGGATTCCCTAGGGGCTCCAGGGTTCCCATGGGGCTCCAGGGTTCCCTAGGGCAGCTGCTGTCCTTGTTCCCTGCTCCAGGGTTCCCTAGGGGCTCCAGGGTTCCCTAGGGGCTCCAGGATTCCCTAGGGCAGCTGCTGCCTCTGCTCCCTGCTCCAGGGTTCCCATGGGGCTCCAGGATTCCCTAGGGGCTCCAGGGTTCCCTAGGGGCTCCAGGGTTCCCTAGGGGCTCCAGGATTCCCTAGGGGCTCCAGGGTTCCCTAGGGGCTCCAGGATTCCCTAGGGCAGCTGCTGCCCCTGTTCCCTGCTCCAGGGTTCCCATGGGGCTCCAGGGTTCCCTAGGGCAGCTGCTGCCCCTGCTCCCTGCTCCAGGGTTCCCTAGGGCAGCTGCTGTCCTTGTTCCCTGCTCCAGGGTTCCCTAGGGGCTCCAGGGTTCCCTAGGGCAGCTGCTGCCCCTGCTCCCTGCTCCAGGGTTCCCTAGGGCAGCTGCTGTCCTTGTTCCCTGCTCCAGGGTTCCCTAGGGGCTCCAGGGTTCCCTAGGGCAGCTGCTGCCCCTGCTCCCTGCTCCAGGGTTCCCATGGGGCTCCAGGATTCCCTAGGGGCTCCAGGATTCCCATGGGGCTCCAGGGTTCCCTAGGGCAGCTGCTGCCCCTGCTCCCTGCTCCAGGGTTCCCTAGGGCAGCTGCTGTCCTTGTTCCCTGCTCCAGAATTCCCTAGGGGCTCCAGGGTTCCCTAGGGCAGCTGCTGTCCTTGTTCCCTGCTCCAGGGTTCCCTAGGGGCTCCAGGGTTCCCATGGGGCTCCAGGGTTCCCTAGGGCAGCTGCTGCCCCTGTTCCCTGCTCCAGAATTCCCATGGGGCTCCAGGATTCCCTAGGGGCTCCAGGGTTCCCTAGGGCAGCTGCTGTCCTTGTTCCCTGCTCCAGAATTCCCTAGGGGCTCCAGGGTTCCCTAGGGGCTCCAGGGTTCCCTAGGGCAGCTGCTGTCCTTGCTCCAGGGTTCCCTAGGGGCTCCAGGATTCCCTAGGGCAGCTGCTGCCCCTGCTCCCTGCTCCAGGGTTCCCATGGGGCTCCAGGGTTCCCTAGGGGCTCCAGGGTTCCCTAGGGCAGCTGCTGCCCCTGCTCCCTGCTCCAGGGTTCCCTAGGGCAGCTGCTGTCCTTGTTCCCTGCTCCAGAATTCCCTAGGGGCTCCAGGGTTCCCTAGGGCAGCTGCTGTCCCTGCTCCCTGCTCCAGGGTTCCCTAGGCTAGCTGCTGTCCTTGTTCCCTGCTCCAGGGTTCCCATGGGGCTCCAGGGTTCCCTAGGGGCTCCAGGGTTCCCTAGGGCAGCTGCTGTCCTTGTTCCCTGCTCCAGGATTCCCTAGAGGCTCCAGGGTTCCCTAGGGCAGCTGCTGTCCCTGCTCCCTGCTCCAGGGTTCCCATGGGGCTCCAGGGTTCCCTAGGGCAGCTGCTGTCCCTGTTCCCTGCTCCAGGGTTCTCTAGGGCAGCTGCTGCCCCTGTTCCCTGCTCCAGGGTTCCCTAGGGGCTCCGGGTTCCCTAGGGCAGCTGCTGTCCTTGATCCAGGGTTCCCTAGGGGCTCCAGGGTTCCCTAGGGCAGCGGCTGCCCCTGCTCCCTGCTCCAGGGTTCCCATGGGGCTCCAGGATTCCCTAGGGCAGCTGCTGTCCCTGCTCCAGGGTTCCCTAGGGGCTCCAGAGTTCTCTAGGGCAGCTGCTGCCCCTGCTCCCGGCTCCAGGGTTCCCATGGGGCTCCAGGGTTCCCTAGGGCAGCTGCTGTCCTTGCTCCAGGGTTCCCTAGGGGCTCCAGGGTTCCCTAGGGCAGCTGCTGCCCCTGCTCCCTGCTCCAGGGTTCCCATGGGGCTCCAGGGTTCCCTAGGGCAGCGGCTGCCCCTGTTCCCTGCTCCAGGGTTCCCATGGGGCTCCAGGGTTCCCTAGGGCAGCTGCTGCCCCTGCTCCCGGCTCCGTGCTGCCGTGGTGATGGTGCTCAGGTCCAGCTCCGCCTCCAGCCCCGTGTCCATGGGCTCCTCCTGCCTGCTGCCCTCGTAGGGCTGGTGGGCCAGCAGCTCGTGGTGCACCCCGCAGTAGCTCAGCGTGGGCTGCTCGTAGGCCAGGAACGTTGACATGTTCATGGACAGTGGGATCTGGGCAAAAACAAGGGCAGAAGCAGCAGTTACCAAGGGACATGACCAAATTGCCTGAATTGCAGGTTGGAAAACCAGGCTGGCTGCTCTCTGTGTCCCTCTCCTCTCCACCCCAACCCTGCTCTTCTCCAGGGTGTTTTAACCCTCACCTCCACCACCTTGGATCTCAAAGCCCAGGGCTATGTACATGCTTGAATGTGTTTGAGAAGATTAAGACGTGATTCAAGTTAAATTATCTTTAGAATGTAATTAACCTCAGCTATAATCACTGTGACAGGGAATATTGCACATTAAATGTAAATGCTTTTTCAAGTGAGTGGCTTGAATTTGTCAGTGAGTGTGATACCTTTGGTCTGCTTGGAAATACAGGTGAGAGAGTTCCTGCTATTGAAGGGCTTGGGGAAGGGGACCTCAGCCCTGCTGGCATTGTACCCAACCAGGGAACATCCCTGTTTGTATCTGCTCCTTTGCAGCCTTCCTTCCCTTTTCATTCCTTCTGGGGTGTGTCTCAATAAAATTTCTAGTTATGAAGAACCTCCTTTGAAGTTCTTTGAAATTAATAAATAATCTAATAATATCACAGCAATTGTAGTAGTTCTCATCTCTGACAGCAATTCTGGAGTAAAAGCCACTGCAGTGTTTAATTACCAGTGATATGTGAGCTTCATATTGTCTGGAGTTCAGGTTCAGGTGAGCATCAGGATGCCCCAGCTTACCTTAGATTTACAGTTCAGAACCCTTCCCATTGCAGTTTCTATTCAAGGGGCATCTGTTCTGCAGGCTGAATTTCATTGCATATATTACATTTCTGTGCAGTGAGGGGGAGCTTCTGGCAACCCTCTGTCTTTTCAGTCAGGAAGTGTAAAACTCTAGACTTACTTTACACAGAAAGTGCAGCTGAAAGTTTGTACTTACAAAACTGTATGGCAAACCAGAATATTTTTATAAATAATTCTGTTCAGTCCTGAAAAGAATGTAGTCCAGTTTGGAATGTTGATTTTTTTTTTCTTCATTTTTCTTTTGATCATCGCTGGCAGTTGAAAGGTTACCACAGACTAAAAGGAAAACTCCTTTTTTTTCTTTTTAAAAAAAGGAGGCAGATAATTTGGTTCTGGTCTCTGTAGCAATTACAGGGATCTGCAGGAAATGGGTTTTTTCTCTAGCCTGCAGAAGTGCATTTGCTTCTCAGCAGCTGTGAACTGGCTGGGGAGGAAGGCTCGTAGCTCCAGATGAATATCTCAGCAGTTGGCAAAGGTGGGAAAGGTTCTTGCAAAGGCTTTACAGCATTTATTAAGCTTCTGCTGTTGTGCCTGTCTTGCTACCTGATTGCTTGACCTTGACTGCCCTTTCATAAGACACAAAATTGCATTTTTTTCTGAATGTATTGTATTTGGAATTAGTGGCAATATTTTCAGCCTAAGGATTTTGGTATATTGTTACATTTCATGGACAAGGGGTGTTCAAACCTCTCGGGGTGATTTCAAGACTCAGCCATAGAATCCTGAGAATAAAAACTTGGAAAACAAAGGCATAAGGGGACAGCCACAGTTCTGGGTGGTGTTGTGATGGGAAATTACAATAGGGCAATGGAATATTTTCCATGAAGATGACAGAGCTGAAAACCAGATGATCATGAAGAGGAGGGATGAACATGAACCTCACTGAAACAGGAAAACAAAATGAGCTGAAGGATGGAAGCAATAGAAGTGATAGAGCTGAGATGTGCCATTCTGAAAATGTACAGAATTACAGAGTAATGAGTGTCATACACAGAACAGGCATGGGAATGTGGTATATCAGCATTTGGTCAATAGGTGAGAATTTCATCTGTTTCATATTCATGTTTTGCTGTTGCCTTCAATTAAAAAAAGGAGCACGCCCTTATAATACATCCCAGGGAACTATACAGCTTTTATGGACACAAATCAAAATGTAATGCTTTATGTGAGGCCATGGGAAGAGTCTTGTTATTTCAAATTAACTTCAAAACAAACCTGGTACTTCACCATCCATCAGTTTGTCTCTGTGAATTTTTTTCCTTAAGGAGCCTTAGGACAGGGCTAATGTTTTGTACCTACATTTACAAAATATTTTGTACCTACATTTACGTCTCCTGCCTCTGCAGCCCTGCATTTGAGTTCTTCCTGTAACTGTCTTTAAACAAGTCTCTTTATTTCTCTCTAGAATGCCCTAGAGCTGTCTGACAGCCCGTTATGGAAAGAAAATACCTATCTGATTATCATCTTGTCCCTTTTCTTTCATTGTCTGCTTTTTCAAGCGTGCACTTACTTAAAACTGCTATGCTGTGAAACAAGGGAGATACTGAAACTTTTGTTAAAGGAGCAGATAAATCTGTTACAGCCAATTTGTGATGGTCATGGATTTAGAGTTCAGATCCTTCTGGCTCCCCTACCAAGAATTCATTCAGCTGGATGAATCAAGTTACCTGAAGTTACTTTTTGTGGTAGTTTGCATACACTCTGAGAGGAGACCACGCTAAGGCAGTGAGTGCTTTGGGCTGAATTGCTGTCCCTTGAAAGTGCTGATGAGAGAGGGCTGCAGGAATCTCTAGTCACTCCTAAGGCCTCTGTTTTCCTTCAGACTTCTCAGTTCTGAGGTGGTTCTTTGGTGTTTACACCCTTCAGCCTTTCCAAGTCGCAGTTCTGAGGGCCTGGTAAGGGCAGTGGAGTGTTGGATCAGCAGCTGGGAGCTTTGGCACGAGATGTCCCAGGGACAGGCATCAGCTCCACCAGTTTTCCTGTCAGTGCCAGGAGGAGTTCAGTGCAAAAGGAAAGATGTTTTCAGGCTTTTCCCTGCTTCTCGCTAACTCATTTTCTGCTCAGTTCAGGCTGTAATTAAAAACCTACCAAGAGTATAAGCAGCAAGAATAGCTTTCACTGACCAGCAAAATTGTTCTTCACACAAATGTTAATGGCCTCTTGGTGAGGGAGAATTGTGTTTTCTCTTCAAAGGGCACACCTGTCCAGATGTACAAATTTCCAGTACTGAGGAACTCTTGCCTTTTTTGTGCTACATAACTGTGGGATGTTCCCCGTGTCCTGCTTGGCTTTGGCAATTTCTATTCTGACATGTTCGTCTGTGGTTACCTTGGGGTTCCACACAGTGAGAAACAATGCAGCTGGATCCAGCCAGGTGCTTTGTGCCCAGCCTTCACTGCTGTGCCAGACCAAGGGCACAATCCTGGCAGAGGGAGAGCAGAGTGAGGAAGCAAAGGGCAGGTGAGGAACCTGAAACCCTTTAAAGTCTTTTACACCATCCCTTGAGTCACTCTCAAGGGGAGGAGCCATTGATCCATGCCAGTACAAACAAAAGAATCTCTTACTGAAGTGGCTGCTGTGTCTAGACTTCAGTAGCTTCAGTGACTGAATGCCCTAGGCTTATATTGATACTAAAAAAATCTTTACCAAGTGCATGATTAGAATTACAGTCCATCTGGAACAGTAATCTTTCCTGTGCTGTGTTCAACATGACTTTTCAGTAATTTATAATGCAGCACATTCCCTGGGAAAGGGAGGGTGATGTTAAAAAGTAAAAATCACCTTGACAAACACAGACCAGAACTTCTGAAGCTTTGTTTTGAATGTTGGACACTTGAACAGTAAAGTGGGGTTTTCTGAGGATTGGAAGAGAGTGTAGAGGGCATTCAACCACAGATAGGTTCCATGGGAAAACAAAGCTTTTTTTTTTTTTTTTTTTGTTATGTCAGTGTAGACTTGATACCTTAAAGTAGAAGGAATTGAAAAAAATTCTCAGAAATTTGCACATACTAATTTTGACAGTCACCTTCGCCAGTTTTTGAAATGCCAGAGTGAACAGCTGCTAACAGCTGCTGAGCCCTTTCTTCTTAATTTTAGGAAAATGATAATGAAGAGGAGAAATCAGAAGGAAAAGGTTTTGTATTCCGCTGACTGATTCAGTTCACTGGGTGCAGGCTGAGACATAATGAGCCATGGTTTCCTAGTGCTGGACATTCTGTCTTTCATGTTGTTAATTTTCCTAAAATTTGTTCAGGGTGATATTTACTTAGGATCTTTCCTTCCTGCAAAGAATGTGACATTTGTAAGATGAGAACAACTTGTGTCTTGATTAGCTCTAATTGCCTGCTTGACTCTGAAAGGAGTGTGTATTACATTTTTTCAGTTAGACACTTATGCTTGCTAATAATGTTAGAAAAATGAACAAGTTATAAATACTCTTCTGCCTGACAACGTAAATGTCTCCTTGTGTATTTTTTCTTTAAATTTGTCTGTTTTGATTCCTTTGGTTGTGTGGGGTTTTCATTTGGTTTTGTTTTGTTTTGTTTTTAATTTGAACAACCTGCAGTTTTGGATTTTTGTTTCTTTTTAATAGCAGTCCTTCAAGTTCTAATGTAGTAAAGTGAATTAAGGAAGTAGGTGTGAGAGTGTATGACTAAACAAAGATTAATCCATTCAGTTGCTTAAAATATGGTTCATAATATTTAATAGAGGTGTACAGTATCCTAAAGTAGCTCTAAAATGTTATTACAATTAGATCCATATCTAACTGAGCACTAACCTTTTTAGGCTTCTCATTTGTTTTTAATTTGTATGCAAAATTTGATGTTTATCAGATAGGCTCTGCAGGCATAATTACCCAGGTGTCATTTAAAAACAACAGCGCCGAACTTTGTGGGACTAAAAGTGAATCAACACAGATAAAGCTTTTACTTAAGATGCTGGATGAATAATGGACTCAAATGGAAGTGTTGCCTAGCAAGCTTTTGCTGCAGGTAGAAGGAGGGAGCTGTCTTTTGTCTTTGTAAGGCTTGCTGCAGCTTGGAGAACCTGAGCATCGTGCTGTATCTTAGTTAAAATTCTCTACTTAGCAATCAGTAGATTATCTTGAAATATGAGGGAATTGTATGAATAAAAGCACATTAAAAAAGACACCCTTGAAAAGTGAATTTGTAGAGATGTCTCAGAAAATGTGTGTTTAAGCCAAATTTGTAGGTACTGTGTGCATATTGTACATGCACACATGTGGGGAGGCCCTGGGAGTGGTCAGTGGTGCGCTGACCTTCTCCTCTGAAAGTTCTAGAATGCTAAGAAGAAAACCATTGAAATTAATTGGGTTTACATTATAGATACGTTTCATGCTTAGGGGAGGTCTGTCTCCCCTAAATCCAAATCCCTTGTATCACCAAGTAGAACAAGCAGTGATTTAAAGTTCCTCAGAAGTTGTGCAGGCCAGGCTCAGCAGGACATCAGGGTGCCTCGTGCAGTAGGGCTTGCCCACAGCCAGGGCACACTTGGTGCTGTGGGGAGCAGGAGCTGCACGTGGCAATCAGGGATATTTCATAATGAGCAGCACCCACTGCAGACTGCCAGCTGCAGTACCCACTCATTTACAGCACCACCTGCAGTTAGCTTCACAGAGTTTTATTGATTGCTCCTGTTTTGGTTGATGGTTGAACTTTTTGGGCCATCAGTGGGCTCTAAGTAGAATTTTTTGTGATCCTCAAAGGATGGGTTTGCATACCTTGGGTAGGCTTCTGCAGAGTGCGATTAATATGATCTTATTTTCTTCTCTAATTATTTTAATGTAACAGGCAATTTTCATATCCCCTAAGTACTATAACAGGCAATCTCATTACTTTTCATCAGGCTTGTTTACAGAGAAATAAAACAGCAGCAGAATAAACAACACTGAATGAACCAGAAGCTGAAGTGTTAGCTACTCTGAGTATTCAGAACCACAACTCAGACTCCACAGTCATGAGTTTCCCTTAAGAAGAGGAAAGTATTTTTATTGATACAATCTTTAGCTGGTTCTTTGCTTTTCAGTGTGTGAACAGTTGGGAAATTTGATATATATATTGATAACTCTGAAGGCTAAATTCTAAATTTAGTGAAAGCTGAAGTTATTAAAACCCCAGTAAGAGGGGGTTTAGGAAATACCAAGGAACTTGATAAACTGATGTCAACATCGTCCTGTTTGTGCTTTGACCCCTTTGTCTTTCTTACCTTCCAAATCTTAACCTTTCTTACTTGCTTTGTTTTATGCTTTTCCCTCTATTTCTGTCTTAGGGAGGAAGAATCCTTCTTACTACTGACCATATTAATAATCTGTGTAAGCTCTCCATCTTGCAGTTACATTGGTGTTGGCTGCCATGGGTCTGTTATCTCATTCACCTTTGCCTTCCCTGCAGTCTGCACTGCCTCTTTGGCTGCTTTTCACTGAGGTGCCCCGATGCCCTCTTCCCTTACGTGCTAGATCCCAAAAGAGGCTTTCAGGCACAGGAGGGTCTGGTGGTGCTGAGACAAGCAGTGGAACCACTGTGGGATCCCACTTGATCCAAGCACATGCAGTGTCATCACCTCTGAAAGGAAGAGGGACTTGTGTCTGAGAGCAAGGAGGAGGCATTATTTACTCTGCTAGCTTGATTTTCCCAAAATTTAGTGTGTAGCAACTGAGTTGAAGACAAACTATGTATTTAATTTGTATTCTGTATTACAGGTATCTTGAGATTAAAATGGGGTACCAATTAAAAAAAAAAAAAACACAAAGCTGATGTTTTCAGTGCTTTTCTCCTGGCATTTCTGGAGGACAGATTTTCCTGTCACATCTGACAGAATCCTGCCCACAGTGTTCTGGTAGCTGAAGCCACGGCACTGGTGCAGCATTGCTGCAGATGCAGCCCTGCTTCACTGGGTTAGCTTGGTGTGTGTCAGGCAGGATGTTCCTCAGCTGCTGCACTCACTCTGTTCTGCTGCTCTTGCAGCACTCCCACCGAGTGCCAGGGAATTTGGGGCGTTCAGTGGTCAGTGATGCAGCATCAGGGATATTCCCATGTCATCCCAAGCCCCAGAGCCACAGGAAGTGTGTGAAAACACACACATAGGAAGGGTTTAAAAGCACAAACAATAACTGCCCCCATCCCTCAGTTCCCCTGCCCTGGTGCTGTGTGTCCCGCTGCGTTTGTGGTGCTGTGCTGAGCCCAAGCTCCCCTCGAGCAGATCATGGAAAGGCAGGACATCCAAGTGCCTCCTTGGGCACAGGAAACTGATCCTGAGCAATGAGGGTGTTAATCATGGGGGTTTGATTTCAGTCCCAGGCGTGCTGCAATAGAAATTCCTCTTTACATTTCAAACAATTTGTTTCTGTGGAGTGGTGTTGCTTTGTGCACAGTGTTCTCAAATTATTTAAAAATCTAACATTAACAGCTTACATCAGCTTAGACTATGAGTAATATTATTCCAGTGACTAATCCAGGCATACCTGTCAGAGATGGAAAGCCTGTACTGAGTCTGCTTTAATCCATTTGCTGATTTTTATGGTCTCAAAGTCCCTTAAAGTACCTGACTCAAATCCAAATGTGCCCCACATGCTGAGTTTTGCATGCAAATCTTTAAATTAGTTGAAGGATACAGACAGATTCCCTTGGGATTTAATAATTTGCTAAAACTAAAATGGTTTGTTTATTGCAGGAAGTGTTTTCTGTTTGAAGTCTATTTTGCACTGTGTGATGCAGCTGTTCTCATTGAAAATGTAATGCATGCTGCACAGAATTCCAGATTTTCTTCTCTCATCCTTCCTTTGTTCTGTGGGGTGGGTTTGTCTTGTTCAAAGAGGAGTGGATGAGAATCTTTTCAAAGAATATTTTAAATAGGCAAAATACCAATTTGCCACATAGCTACCATTGCTCTTCAGTTGAAAAACTAGCATATTGATATTTTCTAATTGTTGGAACAAGAGCATTTTCATATATCCGAAAAAACCCTTTGAATGATGCCAAAATGCTACTGCAGTTTTGGCAGAGGCTCTCCTGGAATCGAGTCCTTGTTCATTGTTAGTGGTAGGAGAAATGATATGTTCATACAGAGAGAAGAGACTTCCTAATGGATATTGGGAGAAACAACCTGAAACACAGAAGAATTTAAAAAATTTCTAACTGAAAATTTAAAAAAATAATATAGAAGAATATATCTAAAAGAAAAGCGAAATTTATGTTTAATGTTTAAATAAAATACTGCTATGTCAGACTTGGTTCTTGGACTTTACCATGAAATGGGCAGTGTTTGTTTTGTTTATTTCTGCAGAATAGCATAGTTTCATAAAACTCTTCTGAGTGAAGTATTTCCGATTACATTACTGAATGGGCTCTGTGTAATTATTTAAGTAAATTAAAAAAAGATATTGGTTAAAAATTGAATGATATTACAACAGAAGAGTAATACCAGATACAGCTTAAGAAAAGCAAAAGCAGTACTTAATATAATTTATAAATTTCATGGATGGGCAGTGTGAGATATATTGATCATTCAGTTCTCAGTAAAGGTTCTTAATAAGGTTACTGTATATAGCTGACTGATAAAAAATTGTTATTTTCTGATGTGATGGAAGTAATAAGATTGTTTCTTTTCCTTAACCATCACATCCTGAACATGTGTTGTTTGATATTTATACAAATGAAAAAGTTTTCTTTTTTTAAAGCTTATTTCCCTCTTAGAGTGGCCTTCATGCTATATTTTATCACTGTGCAATTCTTGAGGGGAAAAGCTCTGTGACAAGCAGTATATCAGTATATGCTAGATTTCTTTATTTCTAAGATGTGTTGCTATTTGCACTTGTTAAGAAAATATTTCTGTGGTGCATGTTAGTTGCACTGCTGCTCTGACGTTTGTGTGGCACTGAGGGTGGCTGTTTGCGTATTGAATTGTCCAAACCTAAACAATTCCTCCCTTTAGGACTACAAATTTCTCAGGGCAGTAAAGCATTACTTGGTCAATTTAATATTAACTCCTCTAAAATCTAGGCCAGCCATTCCAAATATGAAGTGACAGTTTGTTGATAGCCAGGCTGCCCTTTCCACTCTTAAATGCTGCGCTAATGAGTAACTTCGGAGAGTTTCAGGAAAATTGGAGTGAACAAGTTGTAGTAAATAAGGGGCAGAGGCCGTTCCGTGTGTGCGGGGTGTGCGGGCAGGTTCAGATCATTTCCCACAGCCGGGCCCGGAGCAGTGCTTGGGGAGCCCCTGGGGCTGCTCGGGGATCAGCCGGCTGCTGGTGGCTGCTGCCCGGCCCTGCCAGGCCCGGCTCTGCCCTGCCCGTCTCTGCCCTGCCCTGCCCGGCTCTGCCCTGCCCGGCTCTGCCCGGCTCTGCCCTGCCCTGCCCTGCCCTGCCCTGCCCTGCCCTGCCCTGCCCGGCTCTGCCTGGCTCTGCCTGGCTCTGCCCTGCCCTGCCCTGCCCTGCCCTTCCTGGCTCTGCCCTGCCCTGCCCTGCTCTGCCCTGCCCTGCCCTGCCTGGCTCTGCCCGGCTCTGCCCGGCCCTGCCCTGCCTGGCTCTGCCCTGCCCTGCCCTGCCCCGCCCTGCCCTGCCCTGCCCTGCCCTGCCCTGCCCTGCCCTGCCCTGCTCTGCCCTGCCCTGCCCTGCCTGGCTCTGCCCTGCTCTGCCCTGCCCTGCCCTGCCCGGCTCTGCCCTGCCCTGCCCTGCCCTGCCCCGCCCTGCCCTGCCCTGCTCTGCCCTGCCCGGCTCTGCCCGGCTCTGCCCGGCCCTGCCCTGCCTGGCTCTGCCCTGCCCTGCCCTGCCCCGCCCTGCCCTGCTCTGCCCTGCCCTGCCCTGCCCTGCCCTGCCCGGCCCGGCCCTGCCCTGCCCTGCCCTGCTCTGCCCTGCCCTGCCCGGCTCTGCTCTGCCCTGCCCTGCCCTGCCCTGCCCTGCCCGGCCCTGCCCTGCCCTGCCCTGCCCTGCCCGGCCCTGCCCTGCCCTGCCCTGCCCGGCTGTGCCCTGCCCTGCCCCGCCCTGCCCTGCCCTGCCCTGCCCTGCCCTGCCCGGCCCTGCCCTGCCCTGCCCTGCCCTGCCCTGCCCTGCCCTGCCCGGCTCTGCCCTGCCCTGCCCGGCTGTGCCCTGCCCTGCCCTGCCCTGCCCTGCCCTGCCCTGCCCGGCTCTGCCCTGCCCTGCCCGGCTGTGCCCTGCCCTGCCCTGCCCTGCCCGGCCCTGCCCTGCCCTGCCCTGCCCCGCCCTGCCCTGCCCTGCCCTGCCCTGCCCTGCCCGGCCCTGCCCTGCCCTGCCCTGCCCTGCCCTGCCCTGCCCTGCCCTGCCCGGCTCTGCCCTGCCCTGCCCGGCTGTGCCCTGCCCTGCCCTGCCCTGCCTGTCCCTGCCCTTCCTGGCTCTGCCCTGCCCTGCCCGGCCCTGCCCGGCTCTGCCCTGCCCTGCCCTGCCCTGCTCTGCCCTGCCCTGCCCTGCCCTGTGCACCATGCCGGGGCTCGGGGTGCGGGCTTGGCCCGGCAGGCCCCGGGCACAGCTCCAGCCTGTCCTGCCCGGCCCTCGGGGCTGGCCTGCCTCTCTGGCTGTCCTCTCTGGCCTGTCCTGCCTCTCTGGGCTGTCCTCTCTGGGCTGTCCTGCCTCTCTGGGCTGTCCTCTCTGGGCTGGCCTGCCTCTCTGGGCTGTCCTCTCTGGGCTGTCCTCTCTGGCCTGTCCTCTCTGGCCTGTCCTCTCTGGCCTGTCCTGCCTCTTTGGGCTGTCCTCTCTGCCTCTCTGGCCTGTCCTCTCTGGGCTGTCGTCTCTGCCTCTCTGGGCTGTCCTGCCTCTCTGGGCTGTCGTCTCTGCCTCTCTGGGCTGTCCTGCCTCTCTGGGCTGTCGTCTCTGCCTCTCTGGGCTGTCCTGCCTCTCTGGGCTGTCCTCTCTGCCCCTCTGGGCTGTCCTGACTCTCTGGGCTGTCCTGCCTCTCTGCCTCTCTGGGCTGTCCTGACTCTCTGGGCTGTCCTCTCTGCCTCTCTGGGCTGTCCTGCCTCTCTGGGCTGTCCTCTCTGGGCTGTCCTCTCTGGCCTGTCCTGCCTCTTTGGGCTGTCCTCTCTGGGCTGTCCTCTCTGCCTCTCTGGGCTGTCCTGCCTCTTTGTGGCCTTTTTGACAAGGGGTGCTTTAAGCCCCATCTTGCTCACCACTTGGTGCCCGTGCTATTCCTTTCAGATTTGTACAGGTAAAGAGCATTTCCTCTTCAAAGACATCCTGAGCACTAAGGGAAGGGCAGACTGGTCGGGTTTCTTTAGAGCCAGCCAGCTGTACCCAGTCCCTTTGATCCTCACTAGAACCATACAAATATGTTTATTTTCTTACTGCAGCTGTGGAGAGAGCAATCTATAGCCCTGGCTGCCTGGCTGTTCTGGGTCACCATGTGTCCTTCAGGTGAAAATGGGGTCAGGTTGCTGTGTGATAGAAGAAGCTGCTTGCAGAGATTTTATCCTGTGAGTAGTCAGAGGATGTTCTTTTCATGCAGCCTGAGATGTTGAGCGGTATTGAACTCCCCAGGTCTAGCAAGAGCCCACAGGACACGGGGGAACAACCAAATGGGAGCAGCACTGGCAGTGCTTCTAGCAGGTCTGGGCTGGAGAAGGAGAATGGAGTCTGAATTCTTCTGAAACAAATGATAACAGTACAGACAGTGCAGTAAATACATTTGTTTATGTAATTCTGTAGGGAAGCTTTCACAGAATTTCCAAGGCAGGATGTGTTTCTGTTCAGAGGTCTCTGTGCTCTGTGAACAGGTGAGGGAATCCTGTGGCAAGCAGGACAAGCTTGGAGGGCTCAGGGGCAGGAAAGTGCAGCTGCTCTCAGGATGCCCCTGGGCTGCCTGCCTGGGGTTGGGATTTCCTGCCTGCAGCTGCAAGGTGGGCAGAGCTGCACTGGTAATAAAGGATTTCCCTCTGTGCTTGACAAGGATGGGATTGTGTGAGCCACCTGCACAGGGTCTGTGCCTGTTAAAGATGACAAGATAGTGCTGCACGCTCTACCTTAACTAGCTCTAGGCAGATCCTGGTGGTGGAACATGAACTTCCACTTAGATGGAAATTCAAGAATCTGAGAAATGTTGGTGTCAATTAGAATGAAAAAAACAATTAAGGACTTTTTGACATTTTTGACATATTTTCATTTTGAATTAGAATATTTTGTTCTAACTGGTTTTTGTCACATGCTGTCTTAGTAATTAAACCTTCAACAATATGGATTATCAAAATTGATTTTTGAAATGTTGATTAAATCTGTAAAATGGCAATAGTGTATTAAAATTGTAATGAGAAATTGTAGTCTAATCCAACTGTTCCAGACTTCTTAGTGAGATATTGTGTATATCTTCTTCTTCTTTTTCTTTTTAAGATTAATTTTGTTAATTGCAGTTTTCTGTTGCAAAAAATCCATCCATGTCTTTTTGACCAATTCTGAGTACCCTGAGAATAATTTGAAGGATTGGTTGAAATTATTTGCTCCTTTGCTCAGGCCAAGCCGTGCCATTAGCAGGATGGTGGTCACAAAGTATCATCCCATCTCATCTCAGCACAGCTGCTGCATGAGACAGAGCTCTGGAGACACCACAGAGAATTGTCTTTACCTCTCACAAACTCCTCTCTAAAGCCATGTGCCTTGGAAACCTTTGTGGAAAACTTTGGCTGCAAGAATTTGCATGAGAATGACTAAAGCAAAATTAATTTCCAGCCCTGCTTTTTCAAAATCTGGGTCTGTGTTGTTTAATGTGCGCAGCAGGTGGGCTGATAAGATGACCAGATTTCATAATCAGATGTCAAAGAGAGGTCACATCTAATTACAAACCTTCTTTTTAAGTATTTGGGCAGAAGTTCTTTAGGGGAATTTTAGAATAAGAGGGAAATATTTGATAGAACTTTATGTGACAGAGATGTTTTCTACCTTTTTAAAGAATAGTTTGCTATTTATCATTTTGTTCCTTTTGGTAATGTGCTTTGCACATTAAAAATAGATGAACAGAGAACTATTCAGCTGAGCCACCCAAAGATGCAGGTGGCTGGTGCAGAAATCTGCCAGTCTCAAATTTCTACTGGAAAATTCCCTATGAAAGACCTCTTACCCCAGAGCTGGTGAAGTTAACTGCAATGGGTCACGTTTGTTTTCTAGCAATGGGCTTTACAGTTGTACAGATAAAAATTCTCCAACCTCATGAGCATTAGCAACACATTTTGTAACTCCTATTTGATTTTCCAAGCACAAGGATTTATAGAAGGGAGGTTTATGAAGATTTCAGTGCTGCTCATTGTCCCCGTCATGCCCTGAGTCTGTGGCACTGCTCCTGAGTCAGGCAGCTGCCTTTGCTCCCCCAGGAGTTTATTAGAAGACTGTGCTTCTGCAGGCACTTTGTGTCCCAGCCACACAGGCTGGGCAGCACTTGGAATTTGCCTTCCACAAAGTTTTTGATTGGATCTGCACTCTGCACCTGGCATTGGCAGGAAATGGGTCTGGGGAAGGCCAAGTGCTGCCCAGAAAATACTGCTTTTTCCTAGGATTATTTGAGGACGCAGTGGAAATGTGGAATTTGGCAGTGTGTTGGAAGAGAAAGGCAATAAAATAATTATTTGAGCATCATGATTTAGGAAAGACAGCCAAATTGCTGATTGTTGAAGCACTTATTTCACTTCTATGAATTTCTGTGGCAAGCAAAGGCTGGCTTGAGAGTGAAGTGACTTTAAAGGAAATTGGTGTGTGGATTGATTAATGCTGCAGTGGTTGCCCCAGAAAATGCTCTTGCCTCACAGCACAGAGCAGTGCTTTGCAGCTTTCCTGCCTGTTCAGCTCCACCTTGGGTTTTCTGTGTTTGTGGTTCCCTGTGCTGTGCTCACAGGGGCTGTGCCTTGGCTACACAGGGCTGCATTTACTCCCTCTCTTCTGCAGTGCAGATTGGCTGTCACATCTCAAAACTGGGATGGATGAAAGTTGGCTTATATAAAAGTAATAACTGAGGGTTTAAGAGAAAGTAAAATTATGGACAACACCATATTCAGAGATAACCTTTTCCTTGATGTTACTGAGAAAAGGGATGAAAAGAATTATCTTATGAACTACTCCAGAGATAAGGAGGCAACTTGAGAAGAGTGCAGCAAGGAAAGGAGGAATAATTAATTTTAAGCTTGGTTTGAACCACTTAGCATCCCAGATAGCCAACTTTTTCAGTACATGCCATCATTCACTTTCTGGAGTAAATGTAAAAAATTGCAGTAGAGCTTTCAAAACACTCTAATAAATTCATTTTCTGAGAAGTAGTTGTGTAATTTGAATAAATAACGTATTTTGTCTTTTTTTTTTTTTTTTTTTTTTTTTTTTTTTTTTGTTTAAATGGAAAAGCTTTAAAGAGCAAAAATGAGGAGAATAAAAGTTATTTGCCATTCAGAGAAGCTAATGCAATTGCTTGGGCTGATGATTTGTATTGAATTGTTGATATGTTCATTTCTTCTTCATTAACAGATTATCTTTTATTCTTTAAGAGCAATACATACAGCCTAATGTATTTTCAGTTTCTGATATTCTTTATTTTCTGGTTTTTATTCAATTAGTATGTGGTGTTTTCACATATGTTGTCTGACTAAAAGCAGGTGAGGCAGACAAACAAACAAATCCTGAAATCATTCTAGGCTCAATCCTTAATCTACCTGTCCTTTCAGTTCCTTTCCACTCCTGAAGGGGTTTGAGCACGGTGCTGCTGTTTGTGTCACCTCTTGGCTTCCCTGCATCAATCAGAGCCTCTGCACTGAAGGAATTTTCCTGCCCCTGAGCAGTGAGCTTGTTCTGGGTGCTGCATGTGCTGTGTCTGTTCTGGGTGCTGCATGTGCTGTGTTCATTCTGGGTGCTGCATTTGCTGTGCCTGTTCTGGGTGCTGCATGTGCTGTGTCTGTTCTGGGTGCTGCATTTGCTGTGCCTGTTCTGGGTGCTGCATTTGCTGTGCCTGTTCTGGGTGCTGCATGTGCTGTGCCTGTTCTGGGTGCTGCATGTGCTGTGCCTGTTCTGGGTGCTGCATGTGCTGTGTCTGTTCTGGGTGCTGCATTTGCTGTGTTCATTCTGGGTGCTGCATGTGCTGTGCCTGTTCTGGGTGCTGCATGTGCTGTGCCTGTTTTTGGTGCTGCATTTGCTCAGCCTGTTCTGGGTGCTGCATTTGCTGTGCCTGTTCTGGGTGCTGCATTTGCTGTGTTTGTTCTGGGTGCTGCATGTGCTGTGCCTGTTCTGGGTGCTGCATGTGCTGTGCCTGTTCTGGGTGCTGCATTTGCTGTGCCTGTTCTGGGTGCTGCATTTGCTGTGCCTGTTTTTGGTGCTGCATTTGCTGTGCTTGTTCTGGGTGCTGCATTTGCTGTGCTTGTTCTGGGTGCTGCATTTGCTGTGCCTGTTCTGGGTGCTGCATTTGCTGTGCCTGTTTTTGGTGCTGCATTTGCTGTGCCTGTTTTTGGTGCTGCATTTGCTGTGCCTGTTCTGGGTGCTGCATGTGCTGTGTTCATTCTGGGTGCTGCATGTGCTGTGCCTGTTCTGGGTGCTGCATGTGCTGTGCCTGTTCTGGGTGCTGCATTTGCTGTGCCTGTTCTGGGTGCTGCATGTTCTGTGCCTCGCGCACTGGCAGTGCTGTGCTGCCCCAGCTCTCAGGGCATTCCTGTGCCCACAGCCCAGGAGTGAAGCCTGGCTGAGCTGGACAGGGCTCTCAGGGGAGGGCAAGGGAGGCTTTAGCTCCTGCAGCTTGTTTGGATAAACTGAGAAAGGTGAGGGAATTGCAGCCCAGCCAAAAGATGGGAAGCATGATGGCATTGCTGGGATGGAAGCTCCACTGAACAGCAGCACAAGTGCATGTGTTGGAAGAAGGTTTTAAAAAGCTCAGCTTGTCTAGGTGTCTGACTGGAAGAAACGAGTGCAGGGAGAGCAGGAGTGTTTGGGAGCCTCAGTGCTGGGTGGCAGAGCTGTGCCAGTCTTTGCCACCGTTCCTGATGGATCTCTCCAGTGTCGTTCCCCTGGGCCAGGGCTCCTTTTCAGTCTGCCTGCTGTGCTGGGCCTGTGACACTGAGCTGTGTGCAGCACCAGGGAGCTGGTGGGACAGCTGCTGGCCCATTTCCCTGTCCCCTGTGGCTGGGGAATCAGGCAGCCCTGCTGCTCACACTGCTGTGTGTGTTGGTGCTGCCTGGGCGTCCCTCTGGGCCGTGCCTCGGCTCAGCACCGACTCCTGAGAGCTCTGTTGTGTGCATGTGCTGGAATGGGGATTGGCAGAGTCTTATCTGCTTTCATTTCATTCTGTAGCCAGCAATGTGCCTGCTCTGTGGGTTTTCTGACATCTAAAATGTGGTTTATACTGATTTTATGGAAACTGCTGCTTTGATGGATACAACTGTACATCCTTTTAAACTTTTTATTTTTCTTCAGTGTTGGAGAGTTATGAATGCTTCTCAGCTTAGTCTCTAAATTTTTTTCTTCCATCAGAGCCAACTCTAACTTGATGGAACAGGTGGTTGCTTAAACAGCAAATTGTTTAACATAAAGCCCTGGCAGGACATAGCTTCTTTTAATTAAACAACCCACAGTGCCCCTGCCAGCTATCTTTTCCCTTGCTCAGCACTGCAGCACTGCTTTGGACAGAATGTGCAACAGTAACATCTCCAGTGTGAGCCCTGTTTCACCCAGATCACCCAAACTTTTCTTGTGTGTGTTGTGATGTTAAGGTGCCCTAAGTCTGGATGGGACCTGCTTTTCCTGGTTTTCCTACATGTCTTTTCATGATACCAATCTCCTCTTGTTTCAGGGGAAAAACCCCAAATTAAACATGTGGTTGCACCTTTCCATTGCAAAACACACTCACTCAGGGTGCTCAAAGGCAGGGCATGAAGGATTGCTTGGCTTGGGTGTCACTGGAACACCAAGTGAAGAGGCCCTGAGAGGGGCACAGGGAGAGGCTCTTGGTGCTGTCCCCCCTCATGTCCTGGCTCCTCAAAGGCTGCCAGGGAAGGGAAAGGCTCAGCTGCAGGGGCAAGAGGCCCAGTGTGCACACAAAGTCCATTTTTCCCCTCAGTAATTCAGGATGTGTTCAGAACCTCTGGGATACTTCCTCTTGGCAAGTTCTTGTCAAAGCAGCCAGCCCAGAACTCATTTTCAGGAGGTTTTCAGCCTGTAAGCCATCATTGAGCTCCTGGATGATGGAGCCAGGATTAGTTTCCAGTGGAAAATGTGGACTCCTCCATCACCTATCAGACAGTGCTGACAGCCCTGTTAACCATGAAGGTGTCGTGACTCTGGGGTGATACAGGCTCTGCAAACCAGCTGGTTTGTAGGTTATGTTAAAATCTCTACTTTTGACTCTTTCACATTTGTAGAAGTGTTTGCTGCAAGTCTAAGGTGGATGTGCCAAGAGGCACAACTGGCAGGATGAGGTCCTAGTTTTCAGCTTTGAGAAATGTAATGTAATAATTCCAAGTATTTACGGTGACCTACTTACAAAAAATGCCATGCTACCATTACCATGCTGTTCCTACAGATGTGACAAATATAAAAGAGGTCTGATACACTTATACTATAAAATACCATCTCTGTTTTTCTGAACTGTAAAGTACTTTTCTCATGTTCTGGATAATAGGGTATGCAAAGAGATTTTTTTCCCAGATGTCAGAAAAGGGATCCCAAAGTGCTTTGTTCACAGCAAACCTAATGTTGATTGCCACCAAAGGGGGAACTGGGTCCTCCATTAGAGTTCAGCCTTTGTAGCCTCAACTAAGGAGCTGGCAGCTTGCTGACAGATAAATCTGGACCGAATAACAGAAATTCCATTTAATTTACATTTTTTTAAAAGTGAGAATCTTTTTGCAGAAAGATTTTAGCATAACACTTTTGCTGCTACACTTTTTTTGGTTTTTTGGCTGAAGCTTAAACACTTGCTTGTGTTTTCTGTACACACCAGTAGACTTTGGACTGAAAAGAATGTTTAGACTAGAGAATTATATACATATTTTATTCCTAATGTTATTGGCTGCTTATTGCCAAATTATCTTACTGTAAGTACAGGAATGGGGATCTTTAAACTAGTCACTGTAAAACATTCCTTTATTCTTTTGATTGCTGGTATCTTACCAGTTTCATAGGTATTCCCCATGTTTGTGGCACCTACTGAAATGTGATGCATTGTTGTATCTCTGTTCAAATCCATGGTAAGAATTGAAGGTTGAGGTCTCATCTCAGTATTGGATCTGATCTGTTACAGGCCTTTAAAGCATTATGGATCAAAGAATATTTTCAGCTTTCTCCTGAATTAACAGTGAGAGACTGACAGATACATTCATTCTCATTGACAAGGATACTGTTGGTTTCAAACTTGTCTAGGTGAAAGGTCCTTATCCTTTTTCTGACTTTCAGGGGAATCCTTTGTGTGTCTGGACCTGTGTCTCAGTTCTTTTGGGGTCTGCTGTTTCTCCAGGTGGGGAGGGAAACAGAAATCTCTTAATGCTGCCCTGAAGAAGTACTGTGCTGTTACACTCTTCCATGGCAGTTATTTAAGTCTCTCCATTGTGCATATCTGTATTTTAATTTTTCACTTCAATACACATACACAATTTGACAGACTCCTAGTTGCTTTGGGAACTTTGATTGCCAGTGGTCTTATTTTTTTAAAAAATCAAAGTGTTTCGTTAATGCCTATTTCTTCTGATAACTTTCAGAAGATGTATTTCGTTCTCAGGACTGGTTAAAGCAATTTTCACAGCAGCTGTAGACAATTGCATGGCAGGTAAATTAGCTTTTATTATAAACACAGTGGATTTTCTTATCTATTTGATTTTTGCATGTTCTTGTGTGACTTCCCAAGCTTCAGAATGAGAGGGAGTGGGTTTGCAAGGTGCCTGTGTGAATGTTTGCTGAGCTGCACACAGAGCACAGGCTGTGCAGGGGATGCAGAGCAGGGCCAGGAGGTGCTGGGAGAGCTGTGGGATGTTCCTGAGCTGGGAGCTCTGCCAGGACAAGTGCCAGGACACCAGAATGTCCTGCTGGTTCAGGCTGCTTGTGGCAGCATCATGGTTTTCTTCCCGGGAGCCAGAGAAGCTGCAAACACTATTTCCTGAAGGACAGCACTGGGAGAAGTCAGAATCTAGAAATGACAACTTATAAGAATGATTTGGAGTCTGCAGTCAAGAGAGCATGAGGTAACTATGTGATAACCCCTTCAGATCTTATACAGCTCTGCTGCAAAGAAGGGAAGATCTGTTCTCCATCAGAGTGGTGGGCAAAACAAGAAGCAGGTCTCAAATAGGATTAAATTGGATTAAACTTCTCCTGTTAGGAGCAATTAAGTTCTGTAATAGCTGCCAGAGGAAATAGAGAAGTGTACTTCACAGGAAGCAAGCCAGAAACAGATGAGCCAGACTCCTGTCAGGAATGCATTGTGGCCATTGCTGCTGGGGCAAGTGATGGGAAAGGTGATCTCCCCAACTCCTCTCAGCCCCCTCTAAAATACCACTTTGAATTGGAACCAAGCTAATTCTCTTTTGTGATTCTCAAGTCTGATTTGAATTAAACGTTTTCTCAATAGGTTTCTGGGTGGAAGGCTTTTTGTTGTTGGAATTTAGCATTGGCATTGCATGCCCTCTGCTCCCCAACCCTCCAAAAGAGAAAAAACACCACTTTTTAGTCTTGAAAAGTTCCTAGCTTAGTAAGAGATATTGATTGTTCCCAGAATTAAGGAGGTGTAGATCAAAGCAATACACTTTTGAGTGAGGATAGTACTTGTAAGAGAAATAGAGCAACAAGTAGGTTAAAAGAGAATTTGGAGATAGCTGTGTTTTGTGTGGGATCAGAGACATTCTTGCCAAAGTCCCATCTGTTCAGTCTTTCTTCAGCTCTGTTTTCTTCTCACCTCTCTGTTGTGCTTGCACTCCAGAAGGAGGCATTGCTGTCTGACTGAAGTGCTGAAGTCCTGCTGGCTGTCTCTCCAAATGCAGGGATCACAAAGAGCAACTGAGTTTTCACTTTCTGAGAGCTTTCACTGGTGGTAAAATCACCAGGAATAATCTGAGTCAGGAAAGCCTCAGAGACTGTCTTCAGCAAATGGGGATCAGGTAAAGGAACAATCTCTGTTCTGGACAGAGATAACAGCCCCACTGCCCAGACTGGGAAACTGTGTGTTCAGGACTCTTGGCAAAATCTCTCCCTCAGTGTGTTTTAATCACACCTGTGATGTTCCTTCTTGACTTAAACTGTGAAAAATTAGAGTTCCACCTCAGCAGAACTCGGGGGAGAAGATGTGCCTGAAGACTGAGGGCTGAATCCTCTGTTGCCAGCGTGTGGCTTGCAGTGCATGGCCCAGCTGTGTCAGAAGGAAGGCCTGGCTAGCCTGGAGCCTGGGAATGTCTGCAGAGGCTGAGGGACTGAGAGGTGGCACATGGAGCAGCCTTCTGACACTGGGAATTCTGCATTTGCACTGAGCCAGCACCCTTGTGCATGGCCCTGAGGCATATCTCTGGGTGCTGCTTGTTGGTGGCTCACTGGAGCAGTGGGAGAATATTGCCTCTTGAGGGAGGCACTCCTTGTGGAAGGAGTTATTTCTCTTTGATCTTGAACTGGTTTGGATGAGTAATATTTTGCTCAGAATACATGTCTGCCATTTCTGTGTGCTCCCTGTAGAAGTTTTAATAGAGTTTCTCTCTTCCCCTATCCTGGAGAAAGAGGACGAAAGTGATAGCAGTAATTGGGAGTCATGTAGGATGGACAGCACAGGGGCTTTCATGTTTAAATTACAAAAGATTTGGGCTAGATGCAATCTTTTCCTCCTCATCAAGCCACTTAGAATGCTATATATCAGGTTTATTTCTGGGAGAGTGGGTTAATGGATTTAATTATTCTCCTACTTTCGGTGTCATAAATCAAAACTGATCTAACTGGGTTTGTGCCAATAGCACAGTAAATGTAAAAGGAAATCAGGGGGTTAATCTGTTGATATATTTCATTGGGGCTTAATAAATCCACCACAATTGCCAAGATAACTTTTGGGTAATTTGCAAAACCAAATGTGCACCTCTAGAGCACTGAGTTCCTTGGAAGGTGGCATTTCCTGGCTGGTGCACCTTTCAGAAACCTCAGCTCCTGCACTGTGCTCTCTGTGCCAGGTCCTGTTTTCTTCTGCAAGTGGCACTGGACTCAGTGTACTGCACTATGGGGCAGAGTGAGTGTGGAAGCAGTGTAGAGCTGGCACAGGCTACTTGCTTAAGGACAAATTCAAAAAGGATTAAAAAGTTCTCACTGTCAGATTTATTTGTAAAGAAAATTATTCAGTTGCTGGGGGATATCTGTAATTGCATATAAAGCAGTGGGGAGTGTCTGTAATTGCTGTCTCTTCTATGTACTTTCTCCTGAGAGCTCAGGTCCATACAATTGTGAAAATCCAGCTTGAAATTCAGGAGCTGTTAATTGGCTCAAGATTTATCTTCATCTCTCTGTAACAGTATTGCCCAGGCTTTTAGAGAGGCAAGTTATTGGCAAAGTCAGCGGAGTTTTATTGGGAAAGATTTATTGGTTTTTTGTAATCCAGCTAATGAAATGGAACAGATTCCCAGTTTTGGCCTCAGCAGTGAGACTGAATGGCAGAGCACAGTGTGCAAGGGGATCAGTGTGGAGCTGCAGCTCAGCTACCTCGAGTTCCCTTCCCGAGCACAGCATGGGGGGAGTTCCCATCTCTGCTTCTCTTATCAGCATCACTCTTGGCTGGAATTGTAGTTATCTGATAGCAGTCCCGGGGGATACCACAACAGGGGCTTGGAAGCAGCTCTGGGGCTCACATTGCTGGGGCAGCTTCATTTGCTTTAATCCTGACAGGACCAACTTGTGGGAGCAGTTTGTGCAGGGCAGGTGAGGATTTCTGTCAAGGGGGCACCTCCTGGATGTGCCACAGGAACTGGAACAGTCTCTGGCATGGAAGGTTACAGCAAAGCATTTTATTGCTGAAGGAGGTGATTTTCCTGCAGCATTTCAGGGAGAACTAAACTGATCGTTGTACAAAACTTGGGAGATGTGTTTTCAGTTTTTCATATATGTTGTATGTTTTCAGTTTTTCATATATGAAAAGAATGGAGTTATTTAAAATGTTGAAATCATCTTTACTGGAGCAAAGACTACCAGAAAGCTTTGTGGGTAAATACTTTGTTAACTCCAGTCTATAACTTTCCTAGGGAAGCTGATCATACCTGACAAGGGAAATAGGATTCCACAGGAGGTTATATGAAATTATGAGATGCTGCAAATGGAAATATACTTTCTTAGGCAGAGGAGAGAGAACAACTTCTCCGTAATTGAGTTGCAGATAAAATTGAATTTAAAGGGTCCAGCAAGCTCGTTTGAAGTTCAAAGAAGCTGGTGCATAAATTTGGCCTGCCTGGAGTTACTGCATCTTTACACATACAGCTTGATCAAAAGAAGAGCAGAAATGGAGTAGTTCCAGAAATCCAGATTGATTAAGTCAATCTTTCTTACCCAGTGATGGAATTCAGAAAAATATCATTTGGTCTTCTCTAAAGTATTATCCTGCTGGATCAAAGGATTTCTCTTCCAGCCTTTCTATACTAATGGTACAGTGAAAAAAAAATGAACTTGTACAGCAAAAAGATTGTGCTCTTTATCATCTATTCAAGTTAGCAGTTCATGGAGGCTGCTGTCCTGCAGAGTGAGCTACAGAAATGCTAAGTCAGTAAAAACATTACTTAATAACTTACATTTACCTTTGTGACTGACTTGGGGAATGGAATAGTGACATGTAGTGTGATCTGTAAAAGTCTCCCTATTTCATTTTATGATTTCTGACTTTTTCCTGTGGAATGGAGGCTGTTATTGGTGGAGCCTCTGCAGGATGCTGCCGGCAGGGCTGTGCAGCAGGAGGAGCCCAGGAGCAGCACAGGCTTTGTGGGCTGAGATCGGAGCACCACGAGTGCACAGACTGCCCCTTCTGGGGAGGTGCAGCACAGCTGGCAGGAATGGACGCTTTCAATGAGCTACCCTGACAAATCTGCATGGAGGCAAATGCCCTGGTGCCACTGCAGAGTGTATTGTTTCTGGAGGCCTTAATTCAAGGAATCAAGGCTTGAAAGTATAATTTAGGCCCCAGAGTGGGACAGGGCTGGATGAAGATTAATGAGGACAGACAAAATCTTTGAGACTGTGACCTTTAACATAACAAATTCTGTTCTGTGATCCTGATAATTTCACAGCCTTTTAAAATCTAGCAGCAGCTGACTGAAGGGAAGTAAGTACAAATATGTATTTCCATCTATGCCCTATATACTGGAAGACATTAGAAAATGTCCTGTTTAATGAATATTGATCTGCAGCAGTGGGGAGCTGATTGCAGTGCCCTGTTCCACACTGGCCTTTGGGCTGTGCTGCTGCTGGGGGCAGGCAGTGCCTCTGAACACCCCTCTCAGTGCTTAGGGTAGGGAAAGGCATCTAGGTGAGGAAGTGTTAGTGCAGTGAGTCATTTCTGCTCCTTTCCCAGCAAGGTTTGTGCAGTTCCAGAGGCCTGGGAGGAAGCTGACTTCTATGGAATGTGAGAAGTGTCGTAATTCATTTTAAGTACGTGTCTAATATTCCTACATGCCTAGTACCTTAAAATCTGACCTCTCTTGGAGGTGGCACAACTCTTTAATTCTGTTAGGCTGTTAAAAATAATACCAATCTGTTCAGTCACTGACAGCAGGTTTTTTATTGTGTGGTGATTTGGGATTGTGAGAATTATGGGGGAAGGTGACCTTGAGGCAGGTTTAAGTGCAGCACTTCTTGACACAAGGCAGCAGAGAACAGCACTAGTGTTAACTTAATTATATTGTTAAACCCACTAGGTTTAACAATTACTTGAAACAAATTAAACAAGGGACGTTCTTATTTCATAAACTGCATTTAATCTCATGCATGGCTGTGTTTATGATAGAGTCACAGCAATACAGTAAATTAAATGTGAATAGAAGTCACACCAATATCTTCATAAGCAGATGTTTTGTATCTGAGCTAGAGTAGAAATAAGATAAATCTAAAGTCATTCAGGGCAAGAAGATTGAAGTCTCATGCATTTACTAAAAAAAGATAAATTTGGGATTTTGAATAGTTAACATTTGTTCTCCTCTTCAGTCTGAGGCCCACAGAAGGCTGGTAATTGTGTCATGGAGTAAAATTACACTTATCAGAATTTGCAGTGGAATTTTGCAAAGAAATAAGCAGAAGTGATGGTACAATCAACATCAAGGCTGCTGCTACTTTTTCAGTATGGATCGTGATATTTTGGGCCACTTGTAGGGGTACAGTTTTTCAGTGGTGGCAATTAGAACACCTGATGTATGAATAAGTTGTAAATGTATTAAATTACTACCTGTCAGTACAATTTTACTGTGCTTACTGAAATCTCCCCTTAACCTTTTCTCAGCAATTCCAGTTAACTATGGGGAGAGTTGGAAAACTAAATAAGGGAAAAAAGGTTTGAGTTACATTAGTATTGTTAATAAACCCCCTGCCCCCATTTTTTATTATTGTGGCCAAAAAAAAAGGTAGATTCAAGTTTTATTTGTCAAATAATTTTAGGAAATTTGGGTGACTTTTTGTGGTCAATAAACAGTTTGGAAGGAAAAATCATTTAGCTCTGCTCCTTAATAATCCTGGTGCAGAAATATACTCTCATAATACTGTAAAACTATGTACCCGTTCACATGTGGGTGGAATTTGTAATTCAGTAGTTTATCTAATGATTGCATTCCATTTTCTAGTGACAGTTTTCATTAAGACTCCATTTATTCAGAGAAAAGCGAATCTAATAAGAGTAGCCTTGAGTTAAAGGATTTATCACTCTTTTTTTAATATTTTCCATATTCTGAAATATGTATCATTTAGGCATAACAGAAAGGTTTGTGCTTCTTTAAATTGTGCCACATTTTCCCAGTTGTTTAATGTGTATTACTTGGAGAATGTGCAGTGGGTATTTGAAAAACTGCTTTTTTCAGATACTAAGGTAGTAGTGGAATGACTGTAAAAAAGGGGGGAAAAAAGGGGGAGAGATAGTCACAACTATAGTCACAAATTTCATTTGGAATTCATATGGACTTCCTTAAGTTTACCTTCTGCATGGTGTTTTTAATTTTTTTGTTTGTTTGTTTGTTTCAGTGTTCAAAGGAAGGTTTACATGAGGGGGCAAGGGGGCTTTTCCAAGTTATTGGCTTAAAGACACCATGGAAAATATTTGTTTTTATTATAAAGTTAGTATTTAGCATAACTTTTTATTGCATGTCTCATCTAACACAGTAACTGTTCAATAAATTTTGAGTCAATATCTAATCAACCCATATAAAAGAAATTGTGGCACAGGAACCACCTGAGTGCAGGAGTGACAGGCCCAGCAGATCTCAGTCTCACTGCAGTTTGTGTCGCAGCAGATGGAGAGGGTTGGTTTGAGAGGGTTGATTTGGTTCTGAGAGGGGCTGTGGGACAGACGGACAGAGGGATGGACAGACGGACGGGGCTGCGCCTTGCCCGGCCGCTGCTTTCAGGGCTGCTTGCTCAGGAGGGGCTGCTTGTTTCTTTGCAAAATTCCACTGCAAATTCTAAGTGTAATTTTACTGCATGATATAATGGCCAGCCTTCTGCGGGCCTCAGACTGAAGAAGAGAACAAATGTGAACTATTCAAAATCCCAAATTTATCTTTACTTAGTAAATGCATGAGACTTCAATCATCTTGCCCTGAATGGCTCTAGATTTACCATATTTCTACTTGAGCCCAGCCGCTCCTCTGCTTTGCTTTCAATCCTCCTCCTCAGAACCTGCGCAGGCCCCGCTGGGCTCGGGGCTGCCGGCCTGGCCTCTGCTCAGTCCCGGCACACGGGGCTCGGTCCCGGCACTGTGGGCTCGGTCCCTGCACTCTGGGCTCGGTCCCGGCACACGGGGCTCGGTCCCGGCACTGTGGGCTCGGTCCCTGCACTCTGGGCTCGGTCCCGGCACACGGGGCTCGGTCCCGGCACTGTGGGCTCGGTCCCGGCACTGTGGGCTCAGTCCCTGCACTGTGGGCTCGGTCCCTGCACTGTGGGCTCAGTCCCTGCACTGTGGGCTCGGTCCCGGCACTGTGGGCTCGGTCCCGGCACTGTGGGCTCGGTCCCTGCACTGTGGGCTCAGTCCCGGCACACGGGGCTCGGTCCCGGCACTGTGAGCTCGGTCCCTGCACTCTGGGCTCGGTCCCTGCACTGTGGGCTCGGTCCCGGCACTGTGAGCTCGGTCCTGGCACTGTGGGCTCGGTCCCTGCACTGTGGGCTCGGTCCCGGCACACGGGGCTCGGTCCTGGCACTGTGGGCTCGGTCCTGGCACTGTGGGCTCGGTCCCGGCACTGTGGGCTCGGTCCCTGCACTGTGGGCTCGGTCCCTGCACTCTGAGCTCGGTCCCGGCACACGGGGCTCGGTCCCGGCACACGGGGCTCGGTCCCGGCACTGTGGGCTCGGTCCCTGCACTGTGGGCTCGGTCCCAGCACTGTGGGCTCGGTCCCTGCACTGTGGGCTCGGTCCCGGCACTGTGGGCTTGGTGGCAGAGGCAGCTGCCATGGGATCAGGGACAGGCTCAGCTGCAGTGGGATCAGGGACAGGCACAGCTGCAGTGGGATCAGGGGATCAGGGACACAGCACAGCTGCAGTGGGATCAGGGATCAGGGACAGCTGCAGTGGGATCAGGGACACAGCACAGCTGCAGTGGAACCAGGGACAGGCACAGCTGCAGTGGGATCAGGGATCAGGGACAGGCACAGCTGCCATGGAACCAGGGACAGGCACAGCTGCAGTGGGATCAGGGGATCAGGGACAGGCACAGCTGCAGTGGGATCAGGGACAGGCACAGCTGCAGTGGGATCAGGGATCAGGGACAGGCACAGCTGCAGTGGGATCAGGGATCAGGGACACAGCACAGCTGCAGTGGGATCAGGGACAGGCACAGCTGCAGTGGGATCAGGGGGTCAGGGACACAGCACAGCTGCAGTGGGATCAGGGACAGGCACAGCTGCAGTGGGATCAGGGGATCAGGGACAGGCACAGCTGCAGTGGAACCAGGGACAGGCACAGCTGCCACAGCAGCTCAGGGACTTGCACAGCACAGCTGCCCTGCTGCAGTAGCAATGTCCTGGTGGTTCCAGGAGCGTCGTTCTCCTGCCTGAAAACGTTTGGTTTTCCTCTCCTCTAATAAAGCCCTCATTCTTGTCATACATTTCTTATAAAACTAGAGGTGCACACTCATGGCTCTGCATTTA
Organism: Melospiza melodia melodia; assembly: GCF_035770615.1. Classification (NCBI taxonomy): domain Eukaryota; kingdom Metazoa; phylum Chordata; class Aves; order Passeriformes; family Passerellidae; genus Melospiza; species Melospiza melodia. The sequence continues at coordinate 34,791,185 of NC_086202.1, read as the reverse complement.
TGTTCTGAGTATGTGCACATATAAGCACAGAGTCTTAAGGATTTTGCATTTCTGTTTTAAAGGAGGCAAGGACCAGCCCTGTGAAGTCTCACACAAAAATAAAGCAACAACAAAATCTAGAAAAAACATCTTCAAATAATTACCTAAGGAGCTTTTAGGACTGAAACAGGCCATGCCTTATGGGGAGAATGTGAGTTTGAAAGGCTCCTGCAATATGAGTTATCACACATCCCTGGATAACACATCACACCAAAATCCTGTTTCTTTAGGCTGTTGCTGTTGGCAGTGAATCTCAAGCAGGGACATGCAGCATACTGAGAAAGGGGAGATGGCAAAGCAGAAGGGTTGTCCATACCTGCTCTCAGATCTGCAATAGCCTCAGACAGAGATCCAGAGGAGATTTCTCCTCTGCCCACTGTCTCTGTTCATTCAATCCTGTATGGCACTTGCAAAGCACCTTGGTGCTGGAGTGGTTTTCTTAATCTCACAAATACATAAAAACTTACTCTGTACTGCTATCACTAGAAGGGTTGGAAAACAAAATTTATGCATTGTCTAAGTAAGAACAAGGTAAATCCTTACTTGAAGAGTTTTGTATAGTTAATAGTATTTTAGAAGGTAAATATGGCTACCTGATTATCTCCTCTTTTTTTCTTTCTTTCTTACTTCTCCTGCCCCTCATTAGGTGTGTACCTGGATAGTGTGCTTTCAGGAAATTTGAAGATTTATTTAATATTAGTAGAAATAGACTTGATTTGAAAAATTTGCATCCAGATCCTAACATCTTACTTCTCAGAGTTTTGGCAGACATAATTTGTATTGTAGTGCTCGGGATCTCCATATGAGTTTATAATTCAAATGCCCCCAAAATAAATGTACCTGTTTGTAATTGTGATGAATGCAGAATCTGTTGGTTGGGGAGGTCTCTCCCAGCGGTTGTGTACAAAGACATTTGCTCATTACCCTTCCCTCCTTGTCACACCTCATCTTTGAGAGTCACTGTTTATCACTTCATGGCGCTGGTGAGTCAGTGCTGCTGAGTCAATGCTCCATCTCTCTCCAGCTGGGCCCGTGTGAGCAATTCCCTGGGATGGCAGGCAGTGCAATTCACTGTCCCTGAGCAGTGTGGTTCACCACGGTGCATCCCCAGCCTGGCATGGCAGTGCCTGCTCCGGGGGCACCTGCTCAGGCTGGCAGGGATATCAGCTGGCCAAGGGCACAAGAAATGTTGCTGAGGAATTTTTTGCTCAAGAGCATATGAAATGTTTTCTTTTACTGCAGAGGCAGTGTTCTGCAAAGAAAATGACCAGTGATAGAATTCTTTTTGGAAATTTCTACAGTGGTGGTAGATAGTCTGTGCATCTGTGTATTGATGTATATTTAATTTTTGTTATTAAAAAAGTCTGAAATCAATGTGACATGAAGGACAGAGCATTCCTTACTCTATCAGATGAAAGTTTTGGAAGTTGCAATTAGCTATTTTTTATGCACCTTTGTTAATCTGATGACTCAGTTTATGTGGTTGATTCAAATGTCAGATTTTACTGGAAGATTAATGTGGCCTGGTTTTGCAGCCTCTCATACTTTGTAGTCATTGCAGCTGCTGTGGAACAGGTTAAAGAATTGAAAATAGGAATGTTGCTTATGTAAGATGGCCTGTAGTGCACAGGGTAGCTTGAACCTTTAGAGCTGTTTTGTGGGGACAGTGGCTCTGAGTTTCAGCATGGTGCTCTGAGAGAAAATGACCTCTTTCTTTCTACTCTTTAATCTTGTTTTAGGGTCTCCTCTGCTGTACAGCCACATGTGATATGGTACCAGATTAAATTACTATTACTTCTATCTTTCATTAGGCAGAAAGAGATAGGGCTGATTATTGATTTCCTTTAGCTCCCAGTGTTCCAGGCTGTGCCAGAGCCCCTGGGCAAAGCTCTGGGTTGGTGTTGCTGTTGTTGGACTGTGTTCCTGCTAAAAAACTCCACGATTCCTATGGCTCCTGGATTGCCATTGGTTTTTTCACATGCAAATACTTCAAGTGCCTTGAGCATTTACTAGGATCTGTCTGAAAGCTAGAACACCTTCTGTAAACAGGAGAGTTTAAAAGTCAGTGAATTCAGGAAAGTCATCAGTTCCCCTGCTTTCAGGTTTTATTATAGCCCTGAAGTTCCCTGGAGAAGTATTAAAGCATTACAGAGTGGGATATTTGGCATCCACATTGCCTCAGGAATATTTAAAGGCTAAGGCTTGTCATTCATCATCTCGAATCACTGAGAGTAAAAACCAGATTTTATACTAGTATAACTTCTGGAGCAGCACAGACAAGCAAGCACCTAGGGCAAATCTCACCTTGAAGGAGTTTGGTAAATGAGTGAAGTAGTGCCATAAAAACCTGTTCTGACTCTGCTCATAATTGAGGATTCACTGTAGAAACCATAATGATGATGAGCATTCTGTGTGCAAATGTATCACACGTGTGTCAAAAGGCCCTGCCTCACTGGAGGATGTTCTCCAGGCTCTGTAGTTAGCTCTGCTCCTTTTGCTATAGTAATCTTCATTTGTGTTTAAAGGGGACCTCTTGGGGACTGGACAAAGGTCTGTGTTGCTGGTACTTGTTGGATAAATCTTGTGATGGCCAAAGAGCTCTGCATCTGAAATCCCAGGAGAGATGCCCTGAAACGAGCTCAGTCAGCATTCCTTGTGTGATGGAAGCCCAGAGTTTGGCACAGAGTCAGAGCTTGGAGCTGCCAGAGCATGGAGCCAGGGATGCTGCTTGGGATGAACATGAAATTCCTCAGGAGAACCTGGGGAGGTGGGTTAGCCTGAAATCCTGAGTGGTCAGTGCAAGTGCAAGATACTGTCAGACACAGCCTGGGGGAAAACTGCTTTATCTGAGGAGGAGGAGGATTTTCAGAATGTCACTTTGCTGAATCCAGCTTTTGACTCCCACACAAAGGGCTCTGGAACTGCTTCCTACCAATATAAATGTGGGGGTTCCTCTCTTTTCCTGCTTCACCTCATTCTTGAAACTCCTGTTTCTGACCTTCCCTGTTCTTTTGCTAATTTTGTTGTAGGACCTCATCTTCCTGCTTTAGAAATTCTTCAGTTTCTGATTACATTGTGATAGGGTCAATATAAAGACATTTCACTGGCTTCCAATTTAAACTAATCTGCCTTTGCTCTGGGGTTTATTTACTGAGATATACCAAATTTTCTCCTTTGTCCTTAATTTTTGTATGATAAATTTCCAAGCTGTTAATTTCCTTTCATCCATCCTAGTGATTGTCATAAAGGTTGTTCTCCATCAGGAATTCATTTTGAATCCCTTTCTCGAATACAGCTGAACAGCCTCACGTATTATCCAGGAAAAATTACTTGTATGTCTCATAATAATGTTAACAAATCTCTTTCTTTACTGAAAATTACTCAATTGATGTGTTTAGAATCAGGTTCACCTTTTTCCAAGCCATATTGCATTACTCCTTCATATTAAGGTTGGAATTGATGAATACATTCATATTTTTCTTTCCCTGCTGTTATCTCTGTGAATAAGCCCAATGTTTATGGGAAAAAATTGTTTCTAAATGCATAACTGTATTATTTCCCATCAATTTTAATATTTTTCTTTCTACTGCACTGTTCTGTGCCATCTCCCTCTTTCAGCATAATAGTTCAGTGCCCCTGTGTTGATGATACTGCATAACTTTGTGTATCATCAAATTTCATTAGTATAAATTTACTTTTAATGACCTTACAGTCTCTCACCAGGCCTTTGCTTTTTTATTCAAGCGCTGAATTTTTGCTTCTTTTTAAACTTTATCTTTTAAAGTTTACCCACCATTTATTCTCATTGCTAATTGCCATATTTTCATCAAAACCAGCAGGTTTTTTTAGTTTCTTGGTTTATGAAAGTGGTGTGTCTTGGAGGGGAAGAAGTTCCAGAGGTGGAATGTAGAACTGATGAGTGAATAGCAGTCCTTCATGGGGATGAGGGGCAGAAATGGGATGTTAATTGTGGCACATGACAGGGCAGCAGTGGTGTCAGAGCGAGCTGATAACGAGGTCAGTTTGATAGACTCAGTGAGATTTTAGAAGAAATTATAAGCTATGAGTTTGGGGCAAGGGCAGTATTACAGTCCCTTGGAAAGGGAATCAGCTGACACACAGGGAATGGAAAACTGATTTCCATTTTCTTTGGTTCAGGAGCCAGTGTTGCATCTTTAGACTAAATGATGAAGTTTGGTGATGAATACTGCTTTGGCAATTGTACTGTGCTAAATCCTTCACCCTTAACTGATACCTCCTGTAGGAAATCAAACTGAAAATACATTATTTGTCCTAAAGTGGCAGAATTCAGCAATCAGAGCTGCTTCTTTTCTTGAAAAATGCAATGGATTTGTTGCTGCTGACTGGCACTGCTCTCTGCCTTTGATGCTGTAATGTTAAACCAGGTCAGAGTGCTGTGACTGTATTCAGTGGGGAAATGATGGCTCTTTTAGACTCTAGTATTTAGGTAATTAGAAGTAGTTGGATTATAACTATTAACATAGCATCAAGAAGTGATGCATTTTTTATTCCTGAAGCTGCCTCAGTCTGGAAGCTCATGCAATCCTCAGTCAGATCACACCAAGTGGCCATGAGCTGAACCTGCTGCTTTTTGTCTTCTGCTCTTCCTATTCTTACACAGTGGGGAGAAACTTCCATATTGGAAGTCTGACCTTATTCCACAGCATTTGTTACAAAAATGTGTGGATAAAGTGTAAATCTGATTACTTCTATTAAATAGAGCCACTATAGTTTAGATGTGAACAGGATAGTAAGAATCTGAAAGAAAATTACAAATACTGTAATTTATCCTTTTAGAAGTTCACTTTAAATGAACTTCAGTGGGAACACAGACAAGCTGTATAACATTTTGACATATCAAAGCTATCCTTCCTCTGTAACTATTGTGACATTAGTGAGAAATGTGTCATAAGGCTGAGCTTTTAACACATTGTCATGTGCTAAATGAATCCTGGCTGGCTTAGCCATTCCCTTGTTCCCTGGTTTCTGGGTCCCCCACAAAAAGCATGACTTCCAGCAGCTGGGGGAGAAGGCAACACACTCAGAATGCATGGAGGGGATGAATAAAGTTAATTTTCAAATACTCCTGATGAGTTCCTTGGCTGTCAGCTGCTTCCATTAGGCAGAAACCGGGTGAGTTCCAATTTGTGCCTCCAAAAAATGCTGAAAAGTGTCTGCTGATGCATTATTGAATCTGTAGGGCCAAATTTTCTGCCAGTATAAAAATTCTACTGATGACATTTAGAGCATCCAAAGATTTGGCCCATTATTAGAGAGTTCATTAGGATGAATTCCTTGTATTGGCACTATAATTTATTTGGGAGACTAAGCAACCCAATTGCAATATTTTATTTTAAGAAAATGCTGGTAGATGCCTATTCAATCACAGAATGATTGTAAAATCACTGATTGCTGTATGAGAGAAGCATTGGGTGAGAAGACAGAGGAGTGAGTGTAAAATCCAGCCAGGAGCCTGCAGGAGGTGGAGCTCACCAGTGCTTTCAGTGCCTGATGCTCTCAGGCCATAAAGAAGACAGACCAGTGGGAATGGAAAGTACTGATGGACCACTGCCCTAATCCAGGCAGCTTCCTAAACACTGAAATTGGACTGTGCTGAAAGCTGTGGCATGCTGGATACAATGGAGGGCTGTGAAAATGATGCTAATTCTGCTCACAGTATAGCCAGCAAAGTGCTTTACCTGGTGTTTTCTTCAGGCAGCAAAGACTTTCTGTCTTTTGAGCTTGTAGCATTTCTGCCTCACGTTTTCTGCATTCAGTGGGGTTACACTGCACTTGTTTTGCAGTGGTCAGGGAAAGAATGATTCCAAATGCAAGTAACTGTTTTGGAAAGGGAAAAAAGCCATTACAGAAACTGCATCTTTTTAAAATCATCACTTAGAGTTGGCTGCAAGGACTTGCCTGGCTCTAGTCATAGATTATTTACTGGAGAGCTGGGTTGTGGAATTATCTGGTATAAGATAGAGAGCAGCACCTTTTTATCTGTCTCCTGCTGTGTCCATAAATCAAACACCTTTTAAACCTGTATTGTCAGCAAGGCACTGATTGCTTTAAGTGCAGGCAGACTGGGCTGAGACCAGGGGATTCTTCCCTTCAGTGAGTCTCCAAGTGTAAAGGTTCCTTCAGCCCTTGGAACATCCTCAATTTCAGGTGCTCTTTGAGAGGAGAAAAAGCAGTGTTGCCAGATGGTTCCTTCTGGACTAAATGAACAGAGGTTTGATCAGAGTTAATGCTGCTGACATGCACATCCTCCTGCTGGCCCTACAATTCTCTGCCTGGGAAAGGTGCTCACCAAGGTCTGGCAGCCCTGCTGGGGCTGAAATGTTTCCTGTCATTTTCTTCCATTTTAACTCTCCTAGGTCGGCAGCACTCTTAAGAAACATCATGAATAGTAAGAATTTATTAATTCACCTCTAAAGGGTGTGGAGGGCTGGCACTGGTACACACTGGATACTGGTGAACATAAAAGGTGAGTGGGTTCTTCACCATTTCTTCAACAACATTTTGCTATTTTTTCCTGATAGAAATAAAACTTATGCTTGCCTGTGACAGGTTGAGAATTAAGCTGTTCCTCACCTTTTTTGCAGTCTTTTTATGCTGTGTTGCTGCTTGGTTTAAAATATATTTGCTTTTTCTCGCCTGTGGAAACAAGCCCAACTGAAGGAAAAAAGATTGCTAGGAATAAATTGGCACCTCTTTCTATGCAGTGTTAAGATGAATAGAAAGGTTTTCTTAACCTTGTGCTCTTGAGAAGTGTTTTGAGCCTTTAACAACTTCTGATTCTATGTGTCTCTGCTTTCTTACATTACTTTTCTCATGTCACCCCTAAAATTGTCAAGTCAAAATCAATGTTAAATTGAAGAACTGCATCTGCTGAAGACAGAACTTCACATGTCTTTTGTGCACAGTGAAAATACTTGTGGAAATTGCTTTCTCTGGCCTTAAACCATTTTTCATTTTTAGAGATTGTATGGAAGAACTTAATCCAAATGAGATTTTCAGCTTCAGTTTTTCCAGAGTATTCTTCCCAACATCAATCCTGGTGTGTAAAGTGGCCTAGCACACTTCTCAATGGGCTGGGAGGGACAGTGTTCATTTGTCTTTGGAAAAGGAAATGCAAAGTGATGTTAAGAACCAAGTTATAAAATTCATTATAAGGATTGAGTTGCTCATGATTTGCATTACTCCAGTGCTGGGTGAACACCAGCTCAGTAGACATCTTGTTATTCTAAATGCAGCAGAGGAAAGAATTTTCTGGGATGCCTTTTGCTTTGGTTCTTATATGAAGCTCTGGCAATTTCTCAGAAATGATCAAAAGTCATGAACAGGACTGTCCAAAATGAGAGTATAAGGCTTGAAAAATGGAAATGAGGAATTTTAAAGTAATTAAATGTATTTAAAAGTTTTTTTATTTTTCACCTCAATTTTGGAGTCTTCAGTGTCTGCTCATTTCAAATTTTCAGACTTTTCCTCAGAGCCAAGAGAGCAAGATTTGGATTTGTTTTTTAACGTAGTAACATATAATTCACTTTTCTCACCATTGTGTGCTGGGAAAATACACACACACACAGCAAAATCTCAGGAGATGGGAGGCTTGTATCAGTTTTTACAAAGGTTACAGAGATTGCTGAAAAATTTATAATAGTCCTGCCTAGGACAAGGTGAGTTTGGATATTCCTTAGTGATGGAAAGGAAATACATTGTGTTGGGCTTGGGCATCACTGTTAGGATGTGAACACACTGCAGAAATAAGAGGCCTGGATGATAATTCCTGTGAGGAAGGATTGAAAGAGTTGGGCTTGCTAAGTTTAGAAGCCATAGCATGAAAAGTGAAGAAACCAGTTTTTCAGCACTGCTGAATTGCTCAGTGCCTTCAGAGATGATGTATCCCAGCAGTTCACATTTAACCCTTGAGGTCAAAGTGCCAGACTTAAACTCTAAAACCAAAATCTGAAGCACTTTGCAGCCTTATGAGGTGAGGTAAGAAAAAACATTCTGGATTTCATTGTTTCCTTTTTAGAATTCTGTTCTTGAGATGCATATGAGCACATTTTGAGGTTGTGACACACAAATATGTTTAACTAAAGGTCCTTGGTCTTTGGGCAAACCCTTGATTGTCTCATGGTGTATTCCAGAGTAATGAATGAGAGTTTGGGCACACAGGGTGGGTGTCAGGATTGCTCAAGGGTGCTGATGTAGTTTTCTAAACTTAATGAACCTGCTGACACTGCTCCATGGAATGCCACTCAATGTTATTTCACTTACACAAGATCAAACCCACAGGGCTCAAGCATTTCACTGTGGCTGTGACAGTCAACAGAGGGACTGCTTCCTGCAAAGACTGACAGATACAGACCCCCAAAAGGTGAAGTTATGAAAGAAATGTCAGTGCAGTTTTGTCTACAGATACCTCAGGTGTTGCTTTAGTTATTTCTTAGAGTTTAAATCCCTGATCTTCATCCCCTGTTTAGCAGCAGAGCTCCCCTAACATCAAGGAAACAACCTTAATTCAAACTTGCTGAGAATATTTAAAATTGCTGGGAATTGTTGGAAAGAGTCAGAGATAGTTCTTGTGTGCTCCAGTTCCTCTCCCAAACATGCCCAGAATCCCTTTCTGGCAATGGGCTGGAGCCAGTGCAGTCTGTCTGAGGGAGGAGCTGTAATACCTTGACGTGACTCATGCACCATCACTCAGAGGGTGGCTGCTGCAATTTCCAGGTGCCATCAGTCTCCTTGGTAAGATAATTTCCTGCCTTCATGTGTACGGAGGAGGAAAGGCTACACCATGGATTTCTGATGATGGGGGTGACACTTAGCCTTTAGATAGTGTTTCTAGCCTTCAGGCAGTTTACAAGAGAGCCTTAATATTCATCATATCCCTCCAAGTCGTTAAATGTTAATATTCCCTTTGTGTAGAGGGGGGAGTTGAAGAAAAGGAGTGAGCTGACTTTCTCAGCACTTTGGAGAGAGTCGTGGGAGTGCATCTCAAGCCTGTGCCTGCATTGTGTGTCCCTTCTTTCCCTCCAAGGCTCCTGTGTTTGTGCCAAGGCCCGTGCCAGCACGGGACAGGATGCAGGGTCAGGAGATGCTGATTTACAGTAAGAAATGACTGCTCTGGGACATTACTGAGAAATTTGCCAGCTAAAAGTTTGAAAACTTAGGAGAAATCTTCCCAAAAGGTGCTTAATGTAAACAGGAGCTGTTGAAGTGGCCCTGAGAGATTCTCTGGGACACAAAGTCTGCAGCATCCAGTGCTGTGACCATGTGGGTGGAATCCTACTTGAGTCAATGCTCTTGGTTTTTTCCATTCACTTCAGTGAACTTCAGTTAAAATCTTGGAGGTAGCACTTGTCCATTTTTTTTATTTTAAAGTACATATTTATTTTATTTCTGTCTGTGTCTGCTGTAGCTTCTAGCTTTCATATATCCTGAAACTAAAATACAACTGAAGGCCAGAGATGCAGGAGGTTTCTTTTGAAGCAGTGGGGAGTCTGCATGAGGAATCTTCACAGGAGTTGAAAACATTGATATTTGTTTAGAAAACCCTGGTGTCTATCAGAAAAATGTTTTATTCATGGAAGACAACTCATAAAAGGTCAGAAGAATAGGGGAAAGCTTATTTACTCCATTCAGTTTAACAGAGCATTGGCACTTGGAATGGGAGTGCTGGCTAATTACACAACCCTTTTTTAATGTGTTGATTTAAAAGTTATATTTTAGTCAGCATATTTTCTTTTTAAATAAGTTCTCATTAAACTCTTTGTTCAATGCAAAAAAATTAATGATAAGAATGTTTTAAAAATCGGGAAATATCAAACAATATTTTAATTTTTTTCCCTTTTAGCCTACTTCTTCTTGTCAACTTCTGAAATTTTCAGGGATCTAAAAAAGAAGTGAAATTATTTTTGCAACTCAATTTTTTGATCAATTTAGTTTAATTTAATTTCTAAGTGCTTTAATGGCAAGCATTGTAAAAATTCAAAGTTTTTAAATTTCATGTTCATTTGCCTGTCCTGTTGAACTTACAGTTTTAATGACATAAATTGTGCCACCTTCTATAATTCCAAAATAAAAATCAGCTAACAGATAGAGGTCAAACTGGGCCAGAACAAGCCAAAACAGTTTAGCCAGGTTTTAAACTGGTTAAAAGTGACAGGAAAGGAGACAAGAGGACATGGGAGGATCACTGCTGAAGTGTGTGAGGGGAAGAAAGCATTAGCAGATGTTTGGTGTTTATGGGCATGTTCATGCAGGTGCTCTCTCAAATTCTGTTCACAGAATTCATAACAATTTTGTATTTTTAAGAGCTTTGCCTTCCACTAAATCAGGCCAAAACTGGCTAGTTGGCTGGAAACCAGTGAGAAAGGAGACAAATGGACTCTTGCACACAGGCAGGCTTGGCAAAGCATGAAGAGATGGATCACAAGTGGCAGAAACCTTCAGAGCCCAAGCACAGCCCTGCCCCTCTGAGCCACCTCCCCTTCCCCCTCCCCTGGAAGCATTGCAGGAGCTGTGGAGAGTAAATACAAGCTTAATATAGCTGTTTACTAAAGCTCTTGGGGAAAGTCTAGCAAAATATGCCTTCATAAATAAACCACAGCTAATTAAGAACCACTTGAAGAGCTAGCACAGGGGAAGGATGCAAGGAAATTGCCATGTAACGTGTGTGTGCTTAGCAAAGGCATAATTCCAGCTGAGACCAGGCAGAAACCTGACTGGGAGCTGCATTTATCCATTCTTTCTCATCTTGGGCAGCATCCCATTAAACAAATCATGCCATTAAATGTGATTGAATTAGCTGACAATAATAATGGCAGCAGAATAAGGCCTTTCCTAAGTAACCTGCAGCTAAAAATCTGATAAATGTCTGGTAAAGTTAGAAGGAGGGCTGGTGTGTAATTACAAGGAAGATCAATCTTAATGCATGTGTTTATTTTTCAAGTCCAAAGCAATGAATTGTATGTGAAATGGAAGGGGTGGTGGCTCCCTGTGCTGTGCTGGGAGCTGCTGAACCTTGCTGAGCTGGGGTTCCTGGGGCACAGGCAGTGGGGAGCACCCTGCCTGCAGTCCCTGGGGGCTGTGGGGCTGTGCCAGGCTGGGCACACAGAGGGCAGCTCGTGTGTGCCACCCTCTGCTGTGGCACTGCTCGGGGAGGGCACGGCCCTTGGCAAGGGGAGTGTGCCCTGTGTGTGTGAGCACTGTGTGTGAGCACTGTGTGTGTGTGTGAGCACTGTGTGTGTGAGCACTGTGTGTGTGTGAGCACTGTGTGTGTGTGATCCCTGTGTGTGTGAGCACTGTGTGTGTGAGCACTGTGTGTGTGTGTGTGAGCACTGTGTGTGTGAGCACTGTGTGTGTGTGTGTGTGAGCACTGTGTGTGTGTGAGCACTGTGTGTGTGAGCACTGTGTGTGAGCACTGTGTGTGTGTGTGAGCACTGTGTGTGTGAGCACTGTGTGTGTGTGTGTGTGAGCACTGTGTGTGTGAGCACTGTGTGTGTGAGCAGTGTGTGTGTGATCCCTGTGTGTGTGAGCACTGTGTGTGTGTGTGTGAGCAATGTGTGTGTGAGCACTGTGTGTGTGTGAGCACTGTGTGTGTGTGTGTGAGCAATGTGTGTGTGAGCACTGTGTGTGTGTGTGAGCACTTTGTGTGTGTGTGAGCACTGTGTGTGTGATCCCTGTGTGTGTGTGATCCCTGTGTGTGTGAGCACTGTGTGTGTGTGTGTGAGCAATGTGTGTGTGAGCACTGTGTGTGTGTGTGAGCACTGTGTGTGTGTGTGTGTGTGTGAGCAATGTGTGTGTGAGCACTGTGTGTGTGTGAGCACTGTGTGTGAGCCCTCTGTGTGATCCCTGTGTGTGTGTGAGCCCTGTGTGTGTGATCCCTGTGTGTGTGCCCTGTGTGTGTGTGAGCACTGTGTGTGTGTGTGTGAGCACTGTGTGTGTGTGCCCTGTGTGTGTGTGAGCACTGTGTGTGTGTGTGTGAGCAATGTGTGTGTGAGCACTGTGTGTGTGTGTGAGCACTGTGTGTGATCCCTGTGTGTGTGAGCACTGTGTGTGTGTGTGAGCACTGTGTGTGTGAGCACTGTGTGTGTGTGTGTGTGAGCACTGTGTGTGAGCACTGTGTGTGTGTGAGCACTGTGTGTGTGTGATCCCTGTGTGTGTGAGCACTGTGTGTATGTGTGTGTGAGCACTGTGTGTGTGATCCCTGTGTGTGAGCACTGTGTGTGTGTGTGTGTGAGCACTGTGTGTGTGTGAGCACTGTGTGTGTGAGCAATGTGTGTGTGAGCACTGTGTGTGTGTGTGAGCCCTGTGTGTGTGATCCCTGTGTGTGTGTGAGCACTGTGTGTGAGCACCGTGTGTGTGAGCCCTGTGTGTGTGATCCCTGTGTGTGTGTGTGTGTGTGTGTGTGTGATCCCTGTGTGTGTGATCCCTGTGTGTGTGTGATCCCTGTGTGTGCATGATCCCTGTGTGTGTGTGTGTGTGTGTGTGTGTGATCCCTGTGTGTGTGTGTGATCCCTGTGTGTGATCCCTGTGTGTGTGGGTGTGTGAGTGTGTGTGTGTGTGATCCCTGTGTGTGTGATCCCTGTGTGTGTGTGATCCCTGTGTGTGTGTGTGTGTGTGTGTGATCCCTGTGTGTGTGTGAGTGTGAGTGTGTGTGTGTGTGATCCCTGTGTGTGTGTGAGTGTGAGTGTGTGTGTGTGTGAGCCCTGTGTGTGTGTGTGTGTGTGTGTGTGTGAGTGATCCCTGTGTGTGTGTGTGAGCCCTGTGTGTGTGTGTGTGTGAGTGTGTGTGTGTGTGATCCCTGTGTGTGTGTGATCCCTGTGTGTGCCCCCACACGCTGAGGCCCAGGGCAGTGCAGCTGTCACAAGCAGGCTGGTTCCAGGGTGTCTCTGCATTGCACTGGGGAGAAGGGAACGCCTTTGGGGGCTGTGCAGCAGTTCTGTTTGGGCTCTCAGCCAGTGTTTGGGGTCCCAGGGTGTGTCAGGCACAGGGCAAAGGCTCCCAGGACACCGTGTCCCTGCTGTTCTCTGTCTGTGCACATTCCTGGAACACTCCTGGCTGCCGCTGCTTGCTTTTCTGGCTGTGAGATCCCTGCCATCACTCTGGTTCAGCTCTGCTCACAGACTGCCTTAATGTGCAGTGCTGCAAGAGCCATTATCTGTCATATCTGTCTCTCTCACCTGTTGGGAGAGGACCCTGAGAACATCTGGAAACAAATGTTTGAGCTGCAGACACTTTGTGTCTTGCAGAGAGCTTTGTACCCGCTGTGCTGTGCACACACCTCGTTTGTCAGTGCCCTTTGGTGCAGGGACACACAGCGACTGCCTGCCCTGCCACAATCACCCTGCTGGGGCTGCCTGTGCCTGCCCTGCCCTGCCCTGCCACAATCATCCCTGCTGCTGGGGCTGCCTGTGCCTGCCCTGCCCTGACACCATCCCTGCTGGGGCTGCCTGTGCCTGCCCTGCCCTGCCACCATCATCCCTGCTGGGGCTGCCTGTGCCTGCCCTGCCCTGCCCTGCCACAATCATCCCTGCTGCTGGGGCTGCCTGTGCCTGCCCTGCCCTGACACCATCACCCTGCTGGGGCTGCCATTGCCTGCCCTGCCCTGCCACAATCATCCTGCTGGGGCTGCCATTGCCTGCCCTGCCCTGCCACAATCATCCCTGCTGGGGCTGCCTGTGCCTGCCCTGCCCTGACACCATCACCCTGCTGGGGCTGCCTGTGCCTGCCCTGCCCTGCCACCATCCCTGCTGCTGGGGCTGCCTGTGCCTGCCCTGCCCTGACACAATCACCCTGCTGGGGCTGCCTGTGCCTGCCCTGCCACCATCACCCTGCTGGGGCTGCCTGTGCCTGCCCTGCCCTGACACCATCACCCTGCTGGGGCTGCCTGTGCCTGCCCTGCCCTGACACCATCATCCCTGCTGGGGCTGCCTTTGCCTCCCCTGCCCTGCCACCATCATCCCTGCTGGGGCTGCCTGTGCCTGCCCTGCCCTGCCACCATCATCCCTGCTGGGGCTGCCTGTGCCTGCCCTGCCACCATCATCCCTGCTGGGGCTGCCTGTGCCTGCCCTGCCCTGACACCATCCCTGCTGGGGCTGCCTGTGCCTGCCCTGCCCTGACACCATCCCTGCTGGGGCTGCCTGTGCCTCTCCATGGGATGCCCTGCTCTGCCCCAGCTGCCCCCAGCAGCCTTCTCAGCAGAGGGAGATAGATCACAGAGCTGGCAGCACGTTGCTTAGGGGAGCTGTCCAGCACTGAGACTTTGCAAAGTTCCAGCTGCTGGTCAGATCCAAGAGCTGCTCTGGCTGGCATTTATTTAGCTCTGCTGCTGCTGCTGCTGCTCTAACGTGCAGTGCTTTATTCAGGCCTGGCCTGGCTGCTCCATGGGCTGTGCTCTGGCTGGGAACCTGCACAGACACAGTGCCCTTCTGTGGGACGTGAGCTTCCCAGTGGCAGCAGCTTCCCAGAACTTCTCCTGGAGTCTGGGCAGTCTCGGCAGCAGCTGAGCTGGGACTAGCCAGGTGTCACGGACATTCTTTCATAAAAATCCTTTCTTTTGGGATTTTTCCCCTTCTGGGAGGCTGGGGCCCCAGAACGAGAATGTAAACAATAATTATCTGCTGCTGTGACATGCAATAGGTGCACCTGGGATTGGCTCATGTTCCATGTTTACAATTAAGGGCCAATCACAGGACCAAGCTCTCGGGAACAGATTCACAGAGAGCTCTCTTGTTTTTAGATTCCTATTCTATTCTTGGCTTAGCAGCTTCTGAACCTTTCTCTCTATTCCTATTAGTGTAGTCATAATGTATTATATATCATAAATTAACAAATCCAGCCTTCTGATCATGAAGCCAAGATTCTCGCCTGTCTCTCTCCCCCTGAGGAACCCTCACAAGCCATGTAACAGCCAGGCCTGCCCTCTTCTCCTGGTTTAGGGACAGGAGAGAGACCTGCAGGACTGACAAAGGTCACTTCTCTGCTGCTCAGTTTGTTTTCTCTGTTACATGAAATGGAGTTTGGTTGTAGCAAGACCTATGGCAGTTGGCTTGTGAAGTGAGAATTTATGTAAGGACTGAGAAGCAGAACTATTCAGTCCTTGTAAATAAGACATTTCTAACAGTTTTAGTGCCTGATGATATGGGCAAATGGAGAACTGGAGTTTCTTCTCGATACAGGACATCCCCAAATTGCCTGAGTTGCCAAATTGTCCAGGCAAAGAGCAGCTGTTAGGCCTTGTAGGATCTGCATACATGCACTACAGCAAAGGCTGCTCTTCTCAGAGCATTTCTGACACCTTTGGGCTCTGGAAGAGCAACATGGAATGCTGCTGGAGTGACCTAAGAACTGTGCAAGTCCCATGGATGAGATGGGCTGTCCTGTCCATGTGCTGCAGGGCCATGTTGGATTCAGACAAATCCTGTCTCTTCATATTTCCTTTCATCAGACTTGTATAAGGCTCCTGTTCTGGAAATCCATCTGTATTTTCTTTCACAATGTCGACATTTCTAATCATATTTTCTATTCATGTTCTGCAGCTTTTGAATTCCAAAGCACTGTCAAGTTCCATGGCTTCACCAGGACAGCCTAGGTGGCATTTCCAACCAGCTGGTAGCAGAAATAGCACATGGCACAAGGGAGGAAAACTAAACTCAGATAATCTGTTGCCTTTACACAATCTGCTTGCTGAATTAATTTCACTGGCTGGCAGCAGGTGGAAGGAAGGTGAGAACATCAGAAAGGATTTGTTAAATGGCAATCCTTAACTCCATTTTCATTGGAAGGATCAGGTTTGGGATCTGCCCATTATGTCTGGAGCCTGTGCTGTGTGTTGGGGACATGAGAGGCAAGTCTGGTTCCATTTGCTCTTGGGATCTGAGGGGCAGACATGCTGAAAAGGCAAACTTATTGTCAGTTTTAGTCCCTTCATGCAGATGTGGTTTTATACCTCAGAACTCCCTGATGGGGTAGCCAATTTTTTTTTTTTTTTTTAATTAGCTTTGACACATGAGCTATCAAAGTGGACTCCACAACTCAGTGCCATGCACATCACTTGTCCTAAATGTTATCTTTCTGTAGCCTCTAGAAGCTAAATACCTTCCAACTATGTGTATTTACACATGACAAAAGGTCACAGCCATCTCTAAACAACTCTGCATGCTAAAACACTCAGAACTGTGTGTTCACTCACTGAGCTGCCTTGGAATACACCACTGCCATTTCTGTGGAGAAGGATGTGCCTTGAAAAGCTGAATTTATTCCCAGTTAAGGGACCTGCATGGAATTGGGAATCTGTGTTACCCCTTCACCATGTTTGAGCAGATAGACTTGATTTATCCTGAAAGGTGCTTGAGCCTGGCCTGTTGCAATTAGCCTTAGGTAGATTTTAAATGAGCTCCATGACATCATATCTGGCTACTTCTCTTTTTCCTGTATTTCTGAGGCATCTTTATTACTCACTGTGCTGAATCTGTGATTTGTAGTTTCTATATTTAGTGGTTTAGAATCTCTCTTTACTGGAATGAGTGTTGATTTCACTGTTGGATCCAGGAGAGAGAAACTTCTAGGGCATTTTGTCATTCCTTGGTCCTGGAACCTCATTGTTCACCTCATCTGCTAATCTGCTGGCAATCCTCCACTTCCTCTGGATGTATCATTTGTGCACATGCAAATCTTTTTTTTCAGCCTGTTTTTTTACTTACACTGACAAATTTGTAATCCACTGCATTGCTTTAGCCTAAGACCACTTTTATATTTTATATTTTTGATAGCCTCGTGTCGGAAGTAATAAAGTTGCACAGAAGCTCAGATAAACAGTGGGGTTTATCTGTGGCTGCTAAGAAGCTTAAGTGTTCTGTGCCAACATCTGGCAGCTCAGCAGCTGGGCTGGAACTGCCTGGGAGCTGCCCTGAGCTGCAGACTGTGTGTGCTGCAGTGCCAGCACTGTGCTTCTGCTCAGGGGCTGTGACACACCAGCCTCTGTGCCCCGGGAGGGGAGGCACTGGAGGCTGCAGGCAAAACTGCAGATGGAGCTTGAAAAAAAAGAACTTTCTGTCACCCAGCCTAATCTTGATTGCAGATAACTGGATTTCCCCCCCCCTTGTTTGTTCCTCCCCCTCCAGTTTGTTAGTGATAATGGAAATGTTGTGTGGTTTCTGTCAGTCTTTTCTAAATGCAACTGCTTCAACACGTCATAGGTAATTTTAAAAGAATATTTATTCTAATTTTCTTTTCTCTAGATTATTTTACTTTTTTCTTTCTTTTCTCTAAAATGCAGTATCTGCAGCTGAGTGCAGTGGGTTAGCTCACAACAGTTGGGTGAAATAATTCTGCTAGACCTCCTGTGCTTTATATAAAATATCCTGGAGCCAATATTAATTGCTTATCCAACTTGAAGGTAACTCTGGTCTCTGTTCTTTCCTCCCCCAATTCCTTTTTTAATATAATCATTCCCATCAGCATTATTTTCAGGTTTTCTTGATTTTTTCCCTCCTAAATTTAAGTGTACCAGGCTAATTAGAATGGTGGGGCAGAATTTTAAAGATGCTCCCGTTCATCCACAGTTCTACTGAAATGTAATTAAGTAACAAAGATTACAATGTCTCATGCACATAAATTTTAATGACCCCTATCCATAATAGTCATGCACCACGGATTAGGTACTTTTAATATGTCTAACCCTTCTTCTGACCTGTTCTCAGATATTTTTTTAAATCCTTCAGGGTGAATTCTTAGAGGGGGATCATAGGATTTCTGAGATATTTGTTAAGGGGATCAGCTTCTCAGAGGGTTGTTTTCTTTGTTAATCAGAATCCCTCTCTCCTTTGCCTGCTGCCTTCCCCGGTGCATTGGGAAACACAGGGGGAGGGACTGATGGCCTCTGGCAGTGGGACAGAGCTCAGGCACTGCCCAGTTCCCAAGGCAGAGCCCTGGAACTCTGCTAGGAGCTTCCATGGAGGCTATTTCAGAGTGACACCAGCTCTCCCACCTCAACAGCAGGAGGGCTGCTTCTTTAGGCTTCCAGCTTGAGCTGTGTCCTGTGTTAGATTTTATCCAGCATTCCCACTGAAGGCACTTCTATTTATGTGGTGTGCTACAGGCTCAGGGATTTTTTCTGGTTATGGTTAATCAGCATATTAGCAATAAATACCTCAACATTATGCTGGCTTGCACTGCTTAAACTTAGTATTCATTTAAAATTAACAAGTCTTATTTCTTTTTGTGTGAACCAAAGGCCTGCTTGCATGGTAAATCCAAAGCACTTTGCAAACATGTTTCTGAAGTTATTGTGCCTGCCTTTCTCTGGTTCAGGTGTGGATGGTGGATGGTGGATGGTGATTGTGGATGGTGGATTGTGGATTGAAGATTGTGGATGGTGTATGGTGGATGGTGGATGGTGGGTGGTGGATTGAGGATGGTGGATGGTGAGTGGTGGATGGTGGATGATGGATGGTGGATGGTGGATGGTGGATGGTGGATGGTGGATTGAGGATGGTGGATGGTGGATTGAGGATGATGGATTGAGGATGGTGGATGGTGGATTGAGGATGATGGATTGAGGATGGTGGATGGTGGGTGGTGGATGGTGGATTGAGGATGGTGGATGGTGGATGGTGGATGATGGATGGTGGGTGGTGGATTGAGGATGGTGGATGGTGGGTAGTGGATGGTGGATGGTGGATGGTGGATGATGGATGGTGGGTGGTGGATTGAGGATGGTGGGTGGTGGGTGGTGGATGGTGGGTGGTGGGTGGTGGATGGTGGATTGAGGATGGTGGATGGTGGATGGTGGAAGGTGGATGGTGGATGGTGGATGGTGGGTGGTGGATGGTGGAAGGTGGATGGTGGATGGTGGATGGTGGATGGTGGATGATGGATGGTGGATGGTGGATGGTGGGTGGTGGATTGAGGATGGTGGATGGTGGATGATGGATGGTGGGTGGTGGATTGAGGATGGTGGATGGTGGGTGGTGGATTGAGGATGGTGGATGGTGGATTGAGGATGGTGGATGGTGGATGGTGGATGGTGGATGATGGATGGTGGATGGTGGATGGTGGATTGAGGATGGTGGATTGAGGATGGTGGGTGGTGGGTGGTGGATGGTGGATGGTGGATGGTGGATGGTGGATGGTGGATGATGGATTGAGGATGGTGGGTGATGGATTGAGGATGGTGGATGGTGGATGGTGGATGGTGGATTGAGGATGGTGGATGGTGGGTGGTGGATTGAGGATGGTGGGTGGTGGATGGTGGATGGTGGATGGTGGATGGTGGATTGAGGATGGTGGATGGTGGATGGTGGATTGAGGATGGTGGATTGAGGATGGTGGATGGTGGATGGTGGATTGAGGATGGTGGGTGATGGATTGTGGATGGTGGATTGAGGATGGTGGGTGGTGGATTGAGGATGGTGGGTGGTGGATGGTGGATTGAGGATGGTGGATTGAGGATGGTGGATGATGGATGGTGGATGGTGGGTGGTGGATGGTGGATTGAGGATGGTGGATTGAGGATGGTGGATGGTGGATTGAGGATGGTGGATTGAGGATGGTGGATTGAGGATGGTGGATGGTGGATTGAGGATTGAGGATGGTGGATGATGGATGGTGGATGGTGGATGGTGGATTGAGGATGGTGGGTGGTGGATTGAGGATGGTGGATGGTGGATGGTGGGTGGTGGATTGAGGATGGTGGGTGGTGGATTGAGGATGGTGGATGGTGGATGGTGGATGGTGGATTGAGGATTGAGGATGGTGGATGGTGGATGGTGGATTGAGGATGGTGGATTGAGGATGGTGGATGGTGGATGATTGATGGTGGATTGAGGATGGTGGATTGAGGATGGTGGATGGTGGGTGGTGGATGATGGATGGTGGATGGTGGGTGGTGGATGGTGGATTGAGGATGGTGGATGGAGGATGGTGGATGGTGGATGGTGGGTGGTGGATGGTGGATTGAGGATGGTGGATGGTGGGTGGTGGATTGAGGATGGTGGATTGAGGATGGTGGATGGAGGATGGTGGATGGTGGATTGAGGATGGTGGATGGTGGGTGGTGGATGGTGGATTGAGGATGGTGGATGGTGGGTGGTGTGGCCTCGGGGCAGCAGGCTGGGTGTGTGCCTGCCCTCCATGCACACAGGTTCTGCTGCTCTGCTCTCATCTCTGCATGGAGATTCCACTGTGTGCTCATTTAGTTCCTAACGGGGCAGATGTGACAGCAGAGCATTTCTGAGCATGACCAGTGTGAGTGTGCCCATGTCTGCTCCTGTGTGTGGCCATCCAGCCCCTGGCAGCAGCACAGCCAATTCCAGGCTCCATTTCCAGGGGGGCTTTCAGCTGCTGAGAGCTCTGCTGGGAATGCACCATTACAGGCACTCCAGGCCTTCTCATCCAGCCTCCTCAGAAGCTCTGGGCTTCTGTGAAGCTTAAGATTTGTAAGAATCCTACCTAAGCTGCTTTTTGGCAGAAGTTAATGGAATTAACTGTTCTCCTTTGTTTTTGTAAATTAGGCCTCTATACATCCTCATTTGCAAAGCTGTTTCCCTGCTTTTCTCTTCATTTCCCACTGAAGAAAACATTGGCTTTGTCCTCAGGGAGAAGGAACAAATGAATTTTTCACTCATCTTACTCCAATTGTCTTTCAACTCAGTGACATTTAAAAAGTTCTATTTTCTATAAACATGCTGCTAGGGTATTCTATGCTGCATGTTAACCTGGGTAATGAAATGTTGCAGCAAATACACATTCACTGTGGTTACATTACATAAAAAAACAGAAAGAAATTATCTTTTCACTTTTCATCAAGTGTGAAAGACACTCTGGGATAAATTGAGTTTCACATTGAAAAGGCAGAGAGTTCTAACTTTAATTCATGGCTAAGTAATCATGTTAAATGAAGATCAGTCAGCTCAGTGCAAGCTGCTTTTGAATAGAGCTTGGCTGTTGTAAATCACTTCTGTCCACACTGTCAGGCAGATATTTAAGACTTCACAAGACTTCACTTTCACACCACTAGAAAATTCTACAGTAGTGTAGAAAACTTTTCCACTTACTTCTTCCAACCATGTTTCAAGGATTCAGTGGTACCAGCCATCATTTCAGACCTATGGAGGTCAATAATTTACAGCATTAGTTTTCTTTGAGTCACTAACTTCACCTTTATTTTAATAGGAAATGAAAAGGGGAAGATATTTCCTGGTGGTTAAGAAATATGGGAAAATACTACTTTTTCTTCTCCTAAGAGTAATCTTATTCCATTTTTCAGTAAAGCAGCTATGTTAGGGACTTTGTGTTGTCAATCTCAAAAACCATTTGGTTAAATGATCTTCTATAACTTATTTATTTTTTCTCTGTGAAGCCCAAGAAGCTGGTTTAGATGGGATTAAGACATGTGCTATAATCACTTCTATTATTCATCATCCCACAGCAAATTGTACTGGAATGCTCAGAGTGAAGGACCATCTTTCATACAAGCCTTGTTTAGGAGTGCTCTATGCCTGCAGGATAAAGTACTTTCTCTGCTGCCCAATAAACTGTGAGAGTTCTGAGGAGCCCAGGCCAGACTGGAGTGTACCTGAGCAGTGTGGTGTATTCATGGCAACAATGATCCAAGAAAATGCTGGGTATTTCCAGTTATTTCAGTGTTCTTGGCAAATGCAGGTAAGGTAAGAAGCTGTCAGAATTATGGCTCAGGAAATGAGCAGGGAAATTCTGCAGAATGATTCCTAAACCTGTGTGTGCAGGGTGAGCTCTCAGTACTCAGTGGCACATCCACAGGGACACCTCCCACTGTGCCAGGCTGGCCCTGGACAGGATCCCTGCCCCAGGGACCCAGGGAGCCCCAGCTGCTCTGGGCACCTGTGCAAACAAGTGAAGATGGCAATTCTGCTTGTAAAGATATTCTCACCTAATTTTTTGAATGATTCCTAATTGATTTGCAGACCTGGAGCTGCTGCCATTGGATTCCTCTTTTCATTTATCACACAGATTGGTTTGTGACCATTTGTACCTCTGAAGCATGTGGACTTCCAGCCCAAAACCACAAAGACATCCATTTTAGATCTTGGAAGTACGAAGTCTGTTCTGGACATTTACATGAAACAATGAGAAAAAACCCTGAAAATAGAAAAGTGATGGATTTCTAGAACTTGAGCAGCTCTTTTCAAATTGGCTATTTATGGAATACTGATAGCCAAATGTTCTTGGCTGACATCTTGCTAAGCTGTGTCATGTTTCTGGAAGCCTGGGATTTGTCATCCCTGCACGCTGCTGTGTTGGAGCTGCTTTTTGCAGTCTGGAAGCACACAGGGCCTGGCTGCCCTGGAGCCTCCTGTGTGGGGAAGAGCTGAGCAGGATGGAGTGCTGGAAACAGCTTGGAAAGGCTGGGACTCCCTCAGAACCAGGGGGTTTGCTGTGATTTGCTCTGGGCTGGAGTCCTGCCCAGGACCCAGGGTGTTTCTGCCGCTCTAGGTGGAGCTGAGTTCTTCTCCAGATGGAATTTCATACCTCATTTAATCTGATGTTCCCTTCAGGTGCTTGGGCTGAGCCAGGGGAAGGGGCTGATCCAGCCTAGCAGTAACTTGTTAAGAATTTGAAGAAGCTCAACAATGACTTTTCTAGTGAATCGCAGCCCTGTGTGAAACCCCAGATCCTGCTCAGTGTGCTCAGTACCAGGTCTGGCAAGGGAGAGAGAAAATCAGGCAGTTTGTAATTAGGTCAGCCTGAAGTAACTGTGAAGCTGCAGCCTGCAGTGGAAATGATCAGTAAATTCCCCTCCTTGATAAGAGTTTCTCTCATTATCTACTCTGCTAATTTTCCTCAAGGCTTTGCTTTGGAAAGCTGACATCGTTAAAAAGGAAACCAAAAGCACAGGGAATTGTGGTTACTTTTTGTTATGTGGTTATTTTTGTTATGTGATTACTTTTTGTTAAGCTGAAAATGAAACAACATCAGCTCGATGAAACAGACCAAGGTATTTGAGGGAGTGGGTAACTGGATAAAGACACTTGGAACAGGGTGACAAACTTGAAATCATAGCTCTGCCTGCTTTGAAAAGAACAGATTTATAATTTTGTTTTCAGTATTGATGAGCAATAAAATAATTGCTCTGTCTTGATGTTTAATTCCAAATATTTAAAAAAAAAGTTATTATAGTAGTATTATCTGGGTGAGTCCTGTGGGAGGACTCAAGTTTCCTGGCTGCTCAAGAAGATAGCCAGTTTGGCTTGCATACAGATGTAAAATGTTTTAAAAGAATAAGTTTGTGACTCAGGCCAGGAAAGCATTATCACTCATGAATGTATTGGAAGCTGACAGTAGAGTGGTTGGTAATAAGGAGTCAGTTTTAAGAGGCTGTTCTGGAAGATCTGCATGCTTTGGGAGGTCCTAATTGAGACAAGGAAATGCAGGTTGTGCCTGTGTGCAGGTTTGTTCTGCAAGCAGGATGGATTTCTATTGCACTGCTGACAGGGAACACATTCCTTGAGCTAATCTTCATTTTTCATGGATCCTTGAATTTGCATTTGTATAATGAGGCAATACAGATCTTGTAAGCATCTTTCTGAGCAAAACCCTCCCTCAGATTTTTTTTTTAACTTAATGGTTTGGCTTTCTCAGACTCTGTGGACACGGGGCCCTTTCTGTGGCTGACTAATATCATGATGTCACTAATGTCATTATTCCTTTCTGCTTTAAAGCAAAAACTGCATCATTCCTTTTTACATTCTAAGTAACTTTTAAAGCATAACAAACAGATGGGTTACAGTCATGTCATCCCTGGTGTTGAAAGACTCTTGTTTTCTCACAGAAATTGCTCCATGTCCTGCTGTTGCTTCTCTGAACAGCAGTGTTGGGTCACTGAATGTATGTTGGAAGATGCTCTGCTTCTGATGAGGAGCCAGTGTCATGTGTGCAGCTCCTCTGGAGCTGCATTTGGAGCTGCCTCTGCTGTGTGTCCCTGGAGCTGATGGGACAAACCAGTCCCACCCAGGGCATGTTGTCCCCATGAGCCAGCCGGGGCAGCAACTGGAGCTGCCCTCGAGTGCTCAGTGAAATGAAAGCACTGCTGCCTCATGAGCTGGGCATTAATGCAGATAGATTAAAAGCCTTCTGAAGATGCTGGCAGAATTCTCATATTGCTAAATGAAATACAAATGAAGGTTTAATTGCCAAATCCAGATCTCTTCTGCATTATAAAGCTTTTTCTGTGCTCTCTTGCTGTTGTGAGGGAAGTACTAGCATAGCATATGAAATGAATGTTTCTGCTGGAAGTCACAGTGGTAGTCTGTAAGTAGATCTGCTCAAAAACTGCCTGGCAGAATTTAATACAAAAATATTCCTAAGCTGTGCAGCAGAAGGTTTAACTGTGAGCTGCCCAACGTGGCTGGGCAGGAAATGCATCCCTGGCTGCCCTCGGTGTCCTGAGCAGCCTCGCAGCCCTGGGGGATCTCCTGTCCCAGGCTGTGTCTGAGGGGAAGGGCGGGCAGGCAGGAGGAGCAGGGGTGTTGGGGTGCCAGCTGCACACAGCTGCCATGCAGAGCCACCCAGGGGCACCCACGGACCCAGGTGCTCTCCAAGGCTGGCACCCAGCACGGCTTCAGGCATTGAGGGAGTGGCCTTAAAACCAGCCTGAATCAGTTTGTTCCATTTCCCCTAAGGGTCTGGTTAAGGAAATGGTGATTGAAGTGGAGATGGTGGCTGTGAAGGGTTGGTTTTGGAAAGAGTGCCTGTATGACTTGTTCTCTACACTCCTGGTTTTTAGCACAGGTTTAAAGATCCATTTGTAATTTCTTTTTTCTTTGGAGTTTTCTGCAGGGCACAGCAGGCACTTTTGTTTACATTTATAAACTGCAGGGCTTTAGTGAGTCTCCAAGGCTTTGTGCCTGATGTTGATGAAGGCAGTGCCCTTGCAGAAGAGAAGCAGAGAGCAGCCCCATGCCTGTGTCTCAGTGGGGCACTCACTCACTCACACTGCTGTGTTCACTGCTCAGCTGCACTCACCTGCTTCTTCCAGCTCCCCTGTGTCTCCACAAGTGCTTGGATTGCCCACTTCACTGTCCTACTTCTCCACTCACTCCCTGCTCTCTCCCCACACTCTGAACCTCATTCTTGCCTTCCCTGCTGCTTTCAGAGCTCCCAGGGCCATGCTGTGGCTTGCTGGGGACACGTGCAGGGGAGAAGGACAAGAGCTGCCCCCTGAATGGGACACTGAGAAGGAGAAGCAGAGCTTCCAAGGGTCCTTTGTGTCACAGGGTCCCCCACCCATCTCCTTCTACCTTTGGTGAGCTCCTGCTTCAGCCTCTCTTGGGGTGCAGCTCACACAGGCTTCCCTTTGCTTGGGAAAAGGGAGAGGTCCTGCACCTTCCCTGCCTGGAGACTTCTGTCATGCTGCAAAAGTATCTTCTGTCTACAGACTGTAAAAGTGTCTTTGTGTGAGGTGTCTGTCCTGCTGTTAGCTGTGGAATACCTGGGACTGGGGTAAATCAGGGCTGGAGAGGTTGTGAAGGTAGAGAAACAGTGATGGCAAAAGAAAAACAATGTGTCTATTTTAAACTTGAATAGCTTGGGTTATTAAACTTGGATTTGTGTAATTACAATGTTCAAGCAGAAAAGTGACACCACTCCAGGAATCAATTTGCCTTGAAATAGCAAAGTGACTTGGAGGAAGTTGTTAGTGGAATGGCTGGAGCTCACTTGGTCACAGAACCACGTCAGAAAATTTTCAATTCCAATATTTAAAGAATTACCTGTTGGTGCCCAGTTCTGTTAACCTCTGAAGGTCCCAGGTGAGACAGGTGGGATTGAAAGCTGCATTTTATTCTCTGTGTGTGCCAATTTTGATTTTACATTTTACAAGTCAGTCTCTCCATGGATATAATTTTAATAGGTTTTTAGATCTTTTAATTAAGAACTAGCTGTAAAGCTCTCCCAGCTGTTATTTGAGTCCTACATAAAGTTTCAATAGCTTTGTGAGGTATGAATTTTCTTTTAAAAGCTCTCCCTGAGCCTTTGTCCTGTATAATTGACACAGGACTTGTCCATTTGCCTCCTACTTTGGTCCTTTCTTGTTGCTCCTGCTACAATCCACATTGGATGGATGTTATCTGTGCTGGTCTTTGTGGTCAGAGCTTCCTGATAAGAATTGTCATTTGTGCTGTCTTGTGTTCTTTTGATGCTGGTGAGGTTCTAAAGTACTAGAATGTGTATTATAGTGATTAGGTTATTATTTTATCTGTGAATTGCTTGGTGATTTATGGCTGGTCCTAGTGAGTTCTCACAGTTTACTATTGCAGTTTATTGTGCAATAAAATGCCAGTTCATTTTTGGTCACATTTTCAGCTGCATCACTCTTTCATCTATGGAAACCTCCCAGTGATTTCTGTACTGAAGTGCACAAGGACCCATCTGGTTTTTGTGCTGTCCCTGTGTTCTGTGGGCAGCCCAGCTGGATCCACAGACTCTGGCAGCCATCCTGCTCCTGATGTAATGATGATGGTGTGTTAAAGGTTCTTGTAGTGCTGCAGTTCTCTCTACCTAAACTCTTCTGTGGCCTGTCAGACTGTGTTTTGTAAGCTAACCTGCCATGGTTTATATTCCTTTCTGTTACAGGCATATGCCATGACATTTTCTGGTGCTGTTGCTGCTGTACCCTCTCCTCATTCCCTTCCAGCACCAGGGCTGGTTTGCTGTTACCCTTGCAACAGGGCTTTGAGGGGACTGGGACAGGCTCACCTCCCTGCAAGCTGGGCTTGCATAACCTTCACATGCTTAACATTTGAAATTCCATTTATTTTAACAAGCTTTCACTTTTAGTTACATCACCTTTTTAAAATCAAGTGGAATTTTTTAAAAACTTTTGTCTACTTTAGAGATATTGAATCTTGCTGTATCAGGGTCTCTCTTACACACTGCCTTTCTTAATATTCTTGATGAGGACCTTGCCACTGCTGTGGCTGTGTCACAAAGTGGCTTTTTTTAGTGGGTCCCCTATTTGCCTCTCCCTGAAGTACAATCTACAGATCAGATTTGTCACACAGCATGTCTGAAATAATGAAACCCTACCATTACTGCTGTTTTCCTGTGCTAGCAATCATTCCAGTTTCTCTGCACACAACAGGGTTGCTCTTCTCAAATGAAAAAGATTAGATTGTCTCTAATAATGTACTTTTCCTGTATTTGAGCATGGACTTGGAGTTTGTAGAGGTTCTATTTTTCTTGTTGGTACATTTCACCAAGCTCTGATATGATTCTAAGATATTTGGGATATGATTTATTGACATGATTCCTGTACTGACACGAGTTATTGCATTTTTAAAATCCTTTATCTAGATACTAAAGTACCAATAATTATCTCTTTCCTCCAATGTTTGATATTATTCAAAACACCCTTACAGGTAGGCATTGCAGTCTAGCCACCTCTTTTTTAACCTTCTCAGCATTTGTATAGAAACACATACATATTTGGTTTGGGTTTTTTTGTCTTCTGCCTCTTTTGGGAAACAGCTTCACCTGTGCCTTTGGCCAGTGCATTTTCTGCCCATGGGCCTGTAGACACATGGGGAAAAGGAGACAGAAAGTCTCCCCACGTGTGTCTCTTTCTCTGGGGGTTCTCAGCTTCTTTTGCAAGTGTGGCTACTCAGATGAATTTTGCAGTCAGACTGGGGAGTGTCTGTGCTCTGTTATGGATTTATGTTATGGGAGTGGGGGACTCCAGTGAATTTTGTTTCACTTGGTAGCTTAAATCTATTCTTGAGTCAGTACTAGTTAATGCTTTTTGGTGATGGATTTTGAGCTCAGCTGCAGACACAGAGGCTGAAGACTTGCCCTGAACCTCATAAAGACTTGCCCTGAACCTTGTGAGAAATGCTGGTTGTTGACAGCATTTGATGCATTTTTGGTGCTGTTTTGGTTTCACTGTGGAAATGCAAGGCAAGTGATACAAGGCCAAGTGGAACTGCAGTGGTTTTTGTGAGGAAAGAGAATGCTGCACTGGCTACTGAAGGATAAGCCCCAAGCAATTAGGGTAAAATGTTTCTGCATGCTTCTTTCCTCGGGAAGCTTGTCCAAATCACTTCCCCAAATAATGGTAGCTGTTACTGTCAATAATGTATCATGGGGAGAATAATGCAAGCAAATCTTCAGTCTTGCTTTTGCAGTGGATGCCTAAAGCTGTATAATAAAATGGGATTTTGAGCAACAGCAGATTTTGGACTCCTATGTCAATCACATCCCCTCCTTTCTCTCTCCACCAGATGCTGTTTTACAAGTATGTAACATTTTATGTGCGAGAAGAGAACAGCTGATTTATTACAGAAATGAAAGAATATTAAACCTTCCACAGGGCTGCAAGGACAGCCTTAGCACAAATACACCTAATCCTGATCTGATGATAGCAGGCAATGAACTCACAATATTCCATATTACGTTCAAATTTCTGTAACCTAGTTGCAAATGGTTTTTCATTTAGATTTTGTTTGCTTAAGTTTATTACAGGAAGTAAAAATAACCCCTTCTGTGATAGCACCTGCAAGATAGATATTGCTCTATTTCTTTGTAAATAAAGGCCTGCATTTTATTACTGTGAAAATTGCTATACTTCTGCCTTTGCACATCAGGCAATTTTCTGAAGCTTTTCTCAACAGGTTTGTTGTAATGCTTGGTATGCTGGAAGGGTATGCCTTTCCAAATACACATCTACAGATAATGGAGCACATTAACAATGAACTCTACATGGAACTGTGAAGGGAAAACAAATACGGACAATGTTCAAACTTGAGCTAAACTCCTAAACCCCTGTTTTGGCAGCCTAAAGGGAAACTGCCAATGGAAACCCGAATCTTTAAATAAACCCCTAATGAAACAGTCATCCAAATTTTACTGCAAGAACATCCATCACCATTGAGCTTCATGGAGTGAAGCAGGACTGGGATGATACTGTGTCTCATTTGTGGATTGGGATGAGTGGATGACAGTGGAACCTTCGTAATTTAGGGAAGAGTTTGTTATTTAATGGTATTTAATTATTGTCGTTAATAAGCAGTGGCTCCTGGGTTTATATGTGTAGGGTGTCTAAGAATATGTTCACTTAGTGTATGTTCATCTGTGGTGTGTTTGTTTGTGGGATAAAGAGGCCATTTTTCTTTTTATGGAAAATTAGCTCAGATAAGACAGTATTAGTTTTCATTAGATGGTCTTTTAATAAGATAAACAAAAAATGTGACAGATTTCATGTGTTTTATAACCAAATATTTTACATGTTATTTTTCTTTTTGGTGTACTCTGGAGGCAGTCATGCATGGATTGTTAGAACAATAACAATTACTTGAAGTAACTCTGCCTTTATCTGAGCATTTGCTATGCTTGTAAACTTGCATGCTGTTTGTGTCTAGTATTACATGCACTCCCATTTGCCAGCCACAAACAAACAGATTTTAATTTGTGCAATTTACACACTTCTGCACTGTACAACAGTAAGACCCTAATCAAAGTTGATTCTACACCCATTACTGAAGGGTAGTTTTTAGCATGCTAAATCTCAATTTTCACGTTCCCCTCACTCTTTCTGAGGGAGGTGAAGGAGGTGCTGCAGTTTGTCAGTCTGCTAAATGTCATTTAAGGGGTGGGGTAAATGGGGAGAGGTAACTACTGCTGCCTTGGGTGCTTTCAAGCAGCAGCAGCCAGAGAATATTTCCTTTCTAGGGCAGCTCTAGCACAGCAGCTCATCAGTGCTGTCTGCCAGGTAAAGGAGAGCACACTGACAGAATTCATTTGGCTCAGACAGCCTGTGCTAGCATTCATCATGAGAGGCTGTTTGGGAAGCTGAACAGTGCTGGAGTGCGAGGGGAGCTGCTCCTCTGTGGTAGGAAGTGTCTGGAGACAGAAAACAGAGAAGGAATGAGGTGTCAGTTCTCCACATGGCCAAAGGTTGACAGCAGGGAGCCCCCAGGTATTCAGGGTACATTCGTGTGCTGCACGTTGAAGTCTCTGGGAAAGGGAAAATGGCAAAATGTGCAGGAAATATAAATTGTTTGGGTCAGTCAGGTCTGGGAATGCAAACAGGACCTTCCAGATCTCTGCAAAGCTACGAGCACAAGCAGAATCAATTCACAAATGTGGAGTAGTATTCCCTGTTGGCAATGGTAGCAATGATTTTAATGGCAGACCTCTGCTGTTAGTATTTAACAAAGTGTTACCAGTGAAAAAAGACAAGGTTGTGTCCTTCTGCACACAGTTCAAAAGGCTTGTTAAGAGTACATTAACAATGCCTTTGTGTAAATATTTTGCCTTTTATTCTTCAGTTTGTGGTCAATTCTAATTCCCTATTACCAAGGAAGATTAGCTGAAACAGAAATGGTTTGGAATTTGGTGAGGAAAATGTTTAGGAGCAGTTGATTCAAGGGACGGGGAATTGATTTTAAAATGGCTTATTAAAATATTTTTATTCACAGTCCATAATTCATCTGTAGAACTTGCTGCCAGACCTCAAGGATGGTAAGATTTTAGTGGAAATTCTCTATAAAAAGATTTCATTTCTATGTGTATAATGAGAACACTTACAGGTGTGTTGTTTGAAGTATAATACTTGATCCACATTCATGCATGGGCATGTTAAGGGCTAAAACATCATTTTCTAGCTATCATAAGCTTTCTTCTTCTGGCTTTTTGGGTTTTTTTTGGTATGTGTTTGTTTGTACTTGTTATACACGGTTGCACCCAGTCAGAAAGCCTGCTAGGCATGTCTGATATGACATTTCCTACTGTGATTGTGATATCCCTGGTTCAGGAGAGAGCACAAACAGTTCAGTGCTCTGTGGATGAATCCCTTCCTTTGTGAGCTGTTGCAGTTCTCTGTGCTGATGCAAATACATCCTCACAGTCAAGGTAGGTTATTGTATCATGTACCATCACAATCTGAGCTTTTTAAACAGAGGCACAATGGAATGAAATCAGTTTTCCTGTTGGCATCTGTTCAGGTTTGATTCTGAGTTTCTGCAGGGCCACCCCTCGTCCTTTGTGATGCAGAATTTTCAACCTGTAAAGCACAGGGAGGTTTATACCTCCCCATGCTGGGGGAAAGCAGCCTTTGGCAGTTTGACCCCAGCTGGGAATGCAGGAGAACTCTCCTGAGCTGTTGGGGATGTGGGGTGGCACATTCCTGGTGAGGTCCAGTTTTGGACACATCTTTCACTGCCCCATGTGTGGGTCACTGCTTGGGTTCCCTGCAGCTGGATGGCAGCAGTTTATCATGGACAGGCATGGACAAACACTGGGATAAAAGTGGGTTGTTTTTTAAGGCTGGGCTCTTTTTGAATGAACACCACAGCATCAATCTGCTTTTGCTAAGTCATCTTGGGAAGGACAGATACGGTTAAGCAATGGAACAGAATTTTGTCTGGCACTGTGAATGCAAAGTTATTATTTCCACTGGCATCAATTAAAAAGCTTATTAATAACAGATTGTTAAATGAGAGGTATAAAATCTGATTTTAGTCCCTATCTCAATTTTCAGAAAGTTCTCATCTGAATAGACATTCCCAATAATAATTTCCCAACCTTGTGACTGTACATAAATCTCTGAGCAATCAGATTAGGAGCCACTTCAGAAAAAACAGCCATAATTCACCAAGTGGAATAAGCCTTTTAAAACAAGTAAAATGAAACCCTCTATTTATTCTGGTGGTGATGATTGCTGGTATGAATCTTGTGAGATTCTGGCTTGTTTATTTTGCTGGAGGTGATACAGTGCTTTTCCATGCAGTGTTGCTCTGCTGTCAGGCATTATGTTTCCCCCAAGTTCTGTAGGCCACCATCATCTGTTTTACATCTGACACTGGAGGAGGAGAGCCTGCCAAACCACAGCAGTGGTGATTATCAGCACTGACTAATTGTATTTTATGGCTTGACAGGCTATAGGTTTCAAGCAGCATTTGTGGAAGTGTGCTGTTATGGGATTAAGGTTATGTTTTAGTTTAGGAAATTCTGTACCTTTCTGAACGTGGGTGGAGGTGTCTGGGGTTGCTCCCTTGCTGCTGCACGATGCTGTGCTCTCATTTCACATGACTCATGTCTCCCACCCAGCTTCCACTTTCTTTGTGAGTAAGAAAACAATCACTGAAATAATGCCCGTGGGAGGCTGAGCATCTGCTCCCAGTGCTGCCATGGCCTGAAAAGAACCTCATTTCTGTACAAATGGCATTGATAATGTCTTGCAGAGTGTTTAGAGACTCTCTAATGAAAGGTGCTTCAACATTTTTGATGTTGAGGCACTTCAAGGAGTGACATTTATTTCTAATTAGAACTAATTAATTCTATTGTTGAAGCAGTTGAGGAGAAACGTTATTATCTTTAATTTATTAATTGATAGATAACTGACTTGATGAGCTGTTTATTTCCAGATTGGAATTGCTGGAAAAAAAAAATTTCCCATATTTGATACTAAAACTCCAAATAAGGAAAATATTTTCCAAGTGGATGGCCCTGATTTCTGCATTCACCAAGCAAAGCAGTGAAAGAGAAGAGATGTAGAGTTCCTGTAGAGGATGTAATCTGGAAGAAATCGTTATGTCCCTATGTACTAAGTTCTGAGAACATAAGCAAATTGAAAGTTAGCAAAGTTAAATCTCTATGTCCCTATGTACTAAGTTCTGAGAACATAAGCAAATTGAAGGTTAGCAAAGTTCACAACAGACACTTGGCTCACTGGGGGACTGGCTTGACTTGGAAAAGTGAAAATGGTTTGGTGGTTTCTGGGCTCCTGTGATTTGGGAGGAAGGGGTGAGCAGTGCCCTGCTGACAGCAGCACAGGGGGAGCAGTGCATGCTGTGCCAGGCTTTCCCTGGGGCAGGGACAGGGAATGGCAGTGCAGGGCTCACAGAGTTCATCCCTGCAGCACTCAGGAAACCCAGCCCCTGTGACACTGTGTGCTGGCTCCAGGCTCTTTTCCCTGAGGAGAATGTGGACAGGACACAAAGTGTATTATTATTATCTGCTTTTCACCTGCAGGTCAGGATGGCTGAACTGCCTGACCCTGATTTGTAGGAGCTGTAAAGAATCAGAGGTGCCACTGCAGATGGCTGCTGGCTCTGCTGCAGCTTGCTGTGTAACAGGAACTGATGGCTCTTATTTAATCAGTCAGGCCTTTGATAAACAGAATGCAAGAAGGGCTGTTGGTGATGAAAGCATCCTTCTCTGCTCTGCTGCCTTACCTTGCCCCTTGTCCAGCCTTTAAGTTCTTTAAATCTTAGATGGAATGATTCTGTAAGCTGAACAAAGGGCCCCAGTTTCACAGAGCACTGCTGCATGCCTGCCTGGTGTGCTGCAGCTGCAGTGCAGCTCCTGGTGCTCTGTGTCCCCAGTGCTGTGGGGGCACTCCCAGCTGCTCTGTGCTGCCAAGGCAAGGCTGTGCTGCACAGCTGATGCTGGGGCACTGCATTTGTGGCAGGCACCACGAGTCAAGCTTATTCAGTGAGGAAATTCTGAAATGCTAAGGCCTCCTGTCATCTTGACACTACTGTCCTACTTTCATGGCAGTGATTTACAAACTGCAGCACATGGGAGTCTGTGGAATTCACCTCACCTTTGGGAGTGCTCTGCTGTGTGAATGATGGATGAAGGGTAAACTTCCTGAAACAGCCTCAGGACTTTCTGGTAACCATGCCCTCAAAGTCCTGGGGTTCTCCCTGAGCTTTGTCCTGGGATTTTGTGGCACACTTACCCTTTGGGAGGTGTTTTTGTCTTGAGTTTCAGTGGGCCAGTCTGAGTCAAAGAAAAGGGGAGCATGAAGGTACGAGAGGGATTTCCTGATTTTTAATAGCAATAGGGTTTTCAGCTGGGTTCCTATGGGTGGTAGAAACAAAGATGTGAATGTGCTGTCCTGGCCATCCCTCCAGCCTTGATTTGTCTTGTCAAGGTTTGAAAGACAGTCAGGTGTTGCCTACTCAGTGTGACCTCTTGGGAACTCAGTGAACTGGCCACTGTCAAATCCAGGAGCTATTTCTTTGTTTCAAAAGCAGAAAGCATCTCTGGTGCATTTACTTCAAGTCAAGAAAAAACTTGTTAAATCCCCTGAAATAAAGTTTGCATTAGAGCTGGGAGAAACGACATGGGGACTCAGGAAAAGCTCTTCTATCTTATGCTAAGCATTTGCTGCTTTGCAGTATTTTACTCCAGTCTCAGCTTTGCAGCCCTGAAGGCTGCAAGCCTGAAACTAAACTCCTGAAATTATAAAAGCATAAAATAAAGTGAAGGTTAATGGTCACTGGCTTCTTTCCCACAGGCTCTGCAAGCTCTGATGTGTGGAACACTAACAGAACAGGAAGGCATAAGCAGTTATATATTGTTGTTCTTGCAGTCAGTGTTAGCACTGTCAAGCAGAACAACACTTGCTAAAAAATAACACACCTGCCCTGAGAGTGATCCTGGGAGAGCTGCTCTTGGACACCTTGGGACAAGCCCTGCACTGCACTCTGGAACAGAGGGAAACCAGCAGGAGGGGCATGTGCCCTGAATTCCCTCACCTGTGCTGCTTCAGGCCATACACAGAGGGCAAAGGTCTTGGCTGAGGTTGTCAGGCTGCCCTCAACTCCCTTTCAGCAGGATTCTGCCAGTCCCCTTTTGCAAGAGGAGCCCTAATGAATTTGCCCGTTGGATAGAAAAATATGGCTTTAGACAACAGCTTCTTGTCAGTATTTTGGGAGGAGGCTCATTGGAAAGGTAAATGTAAAGCAGATGTAAACCTTTTCCAGAAGGATGCAGGAGTTCCCAGCTTGCTGGAGACTTTCCCAGAAGGATGCAGGAGTTCCCGGCTTGCTGGATGCTTCCAGTACTGCTTGGAACAGAAGCACAGGCCAGCCTGGTGAAGGAGTTTGCCTAGAGCTTGGGACTTAGGGGTGTGACTCAGAGAACCA
This sequence comes from Melospiza melodia melodia, assembly GCF_035770615.1. Classification (NCBI taxonomy): domain Eukaryota; kingdom Metazoa; phylum Chordata; class Aves; order Passeriformes; family Passerellidae; genus Melospiza; species Melospiza melodia. The sequence goes on along the minus strand of NC_086202.1, from coordinate 34,756,206 downwards.
CAGAATGCCTTGGCTTGGAGAACCATTTCTTTCCAGCCCCCTGCCATGGGCAGGGACACCTTCCACTGAGCCAGGCTGCTCACAGCCCTGTCCAGCCTGGCCTTGGAATGGAGGATCATTTCAGAGTGCTGCCAGAAATTATCTGGGGGAATGACCAACTGCTCCAAAATGGGAAGGAACTGGCTCAGACACAGTCAGAGCTGAAGCTGAGCTGGAGGGGATGAAGTTTCAGGTGTCTGTCCACATTTTTGCCATTGTTGGCCCAATGAGCTTTGTAATTATCACAGCAGTTTTTATGATGTGTAACAGAACAGGGAGGAGCTGAGTTTTCAGGTAATTTTGACTGGTTGACTTTGAGGCATTCCTTTCTTCCAGGCTGTTTTCCAATACAGCTTCACAGATTTGCAAACCCCTCTTTCTCTCACTGCCATTAGCATGCAGCACCACTGCAGTGTGTTAGCAAATGCCACAGAGCAGCTGGATTTCCACAGAATTTCAGTCCTGCTCCTTCTACTGCCTGGCACAGGTTCCCATCAGCTCCTGCACTTCCCTGCTTACTCCTTCCCTTCAAAGCTGTTAATTCATTCAGTAAAACTGGACATACAGATTTATGCTGGAAAGAACATGCGACAGTGTCTGTGTTTTCTTTGTGTTGGGGATGCAGAGAAGTGGAAGAGGAAGCATTAGGTTGTATAAAGAGGTATTAAATTGTGAGAAGGTGCAGGTAAGGGGCATAGGCTACAGATATTCAAGAAAAATCTCTAAAAAAAAAGTGTTTTATTTGAAACCTTTTAAAAAGGGGAATACTCCTTGTTCCAGGGTGTAGATGGTAAATCTTTGATTAAAGCCCGAAACAGCCCTATTAAACAGACACAAAGTTCTCTGTGGTCCTGAGCAGAGGGATCAGGGGTTATCCAGAGCAGCTCCCAGAGCCTGTCAGAACCATTGTCAGAACCATGCATTGTAATGAAACCCTCAGCCCAGGGAGTGCAGGCTGCCCCCTGCAGCATCCCGGCCTGCAGAACTGGCCATCCTTACACACAGCACTTCTGTTTGCACTGGCCTTTTCAAGTACATTTAAAAAAATCCATTTGGGAGAGATTGATTAATAATTAAGCTAGTGTGGAATTAATCATAGGCAAATCTGCTTTGGTTTTGCAGTGTAAGGAGGTGTCTTGACTGTCAAATCCATACAGTGACCCAATAAAGCACTGATATCAGAAATTCAATTCTCTGTAGCTAATCAGCATCCTCTTGCAGCAGGGCAATCATTTGAGATAGCTTTTGTTTTCTCATGCATAATAATTTTTGAACATTATGTTAATTTTCTCTAAAAGTTGATTGGACAATGTTCCTGCAGAGGGTGCAAATATTCCAGACTGCTTCATTTTATTAATTTTCATTGTGTTTGAGCATGAATCACTTTACCTCACTTTATTTACTTGATCAGTGAGTCCTCTTTACTGAGGAAGCAATTTAAAATTGTTGTGAAAATGCCTCTAACATTTCTTTGTTCCTGGGAGCTCACTTGCTGCTGGAGCTGAGGTTGTAAACAAGGCTTTACAGGGCACAACTCGGTGCAAATTCAAGGGCATCTGCTACATTTAAATGTAGCTCCTGGATTTTCTTTCTCTTTCTGTGAAATAGCTAATCAAGAGAGGAGAGGAGCTCAGACTGAAGGAAAGAAAGGGACTAGACTGGGAGAGAGAAATCTGAGAAAGAAATCAAATAATGATATTTTTCCTTTCAGTAAGAACTAAGCCTGATCTAGGGGTTTTCTGCAATTGGGAATTTCCCTTAATAACCTTCCCTAAGGTTATAGGCAGAGACAGGAAATCCTGTAGTTGGTGAAAAGGATGAAAATTCATAAATCCTGATGTTACTGAATTGAAACGAAATTTGCAAGTTTTGGATAACAGGGATATATCCCTTTAACTCTCATGTTCTCCCCCATCCTGCTGTAGTACATCCATAGTCCTGTAAATCTCTTTCCAGTGCTCTTCTGAGCTAATTCTAATGGGGGATCTATCAAAATTCATTACAAAAACACATAAGCCCAGGCATGCTGTGCAGTCAGCCATTAGTGCTCACACTGTTTGATGGATTACAGTGCCAGCAAGTCAAGCTGAGATGCCATTCTGACATTGTGCCCTGCTGCAGGATGGGGAAAGCTCCTGTGCCTCAGGAGGGAGGGCACCCATCCCTGGCACTGCCTGCCAAGCCCCACCTGCACACACGAGCACATCTGCAGGCAAAGAAGATTATTTTGGGATCTCTCTGTTGGTACTGGGGTGTTGGCACAAATGTGGGACACTTTCAGAATCTGCACTGGCTGGGAGTAATGAGTACTGGTAATAAATTCTCACTACAGAGTCTGCAGGAGCATTTTCCTTTCATCATCTCATTAACGACTTAGAGCCATTAACAGCTTAAAGTGCTGAGTAAGGATTTACATTTCATTTAAGTCTTCTGTTCTTAGCTGACAAAATGTATTTTACACACTTGATGGATGTAATTAGCGTGATGAGGCTTTAAAAGAAATTGGCTTGGCTAAATTTAGAACTTGCCATGTCAGTTTATACATGAAGCCAAAGCATACATATCAGTAGCTCATGGCTTTGGAAAATGCATTCTATTGATATTACTGATACATTCTATTGATATTACTGATACATTCTATTGATATTAGTGATACATTCTATTGATATAACTGATACATTCTATTGATATTACTGATAGATTCTATTGATATTAGTGATACATTCTATTCATATTACTGAAACATTCTATTCATATTACTGAAACATTCTATTGATATTAGTGATACATTCTATTGATATAACTGATACATTCTATTCATATTACTGATAGATTCTATTGATATTACTGATACATTCTATTGATATTACTGAAACATTCTATTGATATTACTGATACATTCTATTGATATAACTGACACATTCTATTGATATAACTGATACATTCTATTGATATTACTGATGTACAGATGTTTTTTATTTATGATACCAGCACAGGCCAAATCCAACATGCTTTCACATTTGACAGTGCAACCCCTCACGTTACAATTTCAAATCCTTTTCTACTGCTCTTGCACATCAGAACTTGCCCTAATGTGCTGTGGCTGCAGCCCAGCTGTCCTTTGGGTGGCGGGGAATTGTGCATGGCTGCCTAAGTTCCTGTGCTTTTCTGAACTTCCATAAAAGCAGACCTCCATGGACACTGCTGCACTTCAGCTCCTGCACACTGAGGCAGCTGCACTGCCCTCCCAGCCCCTTTCCCTGCACTGCTGCTGCTTTCTGCCCAGCCTGACTCAGGGCTCAGGATTCCCTCGTGGAATGTTCTCCCTCATACCCTCTGTGCTTGTTGCTTGCTCACTAGAAAAATGAAAATCTTGTTTGTGCTGCCAGCAGCAGCAGCAGGGGTGGGTGGGAGGTGCTGTCCAGTGTGCTTGGAGTAAATGTGTTCTTTAATGAAGGATGAGTTTCTGTCTGGTAACTGGGGCTTCTGAACTCATGTCATAATATTGCTGGGCTTTGCTGCAGGCCTGCATTTTGTGTCACTGGTGTAACCTGGGAACTGCTGTTGCAGATAAATCAAAGTGGAGACAGACATTTAGTCCCCAGAGCAGAGAGGCTGCTGGAGCTGGGTACAAGTAGCCTTAGGAGGAGTTCCAGAGCTGGGTGTCCATCCCTCCTGCAGGGATCCTGTGCTGGAAGGAGGATGGTGAGGGTATCACAGTGTGAGTCACAGCCCTGGGAGCACAGGGATGAGTGTCTGAGATGGAAATGGCTGGGATGTGCACAGTGCAGTGTCTGGAGCACAGGGATGTGTGTCCTACATGGAAATGGCTGGGATGAGCACAGTGCACTGCCTGGAGCACAGGGATGAGTGTCCCATTGGAAATGGCTGGGATGAGCACAGTGCAGTGTCTGGAGCACAGGGATGAGTGTCTGAGATGGAAATGGCTGGGATGAGCACAGTGCAGTGTCTGGAGCACAGGGATGAGTGTCCTACATGGAAATGGCTGGGATGAGCACAGTGCACTGCCTGGAGCACAGGGATGAGTGTCCCATTGGAAATGGCTGGGATGAGCACAGTGCAGTGTCTGGAGCACAGGGATGAGTGTCTGAGATGGAAATGGCTGGGATGAGCACAGTGCAGTGTCTGGAGCACAGGGATGAGTGTCCAGCTGGAAATGGCTGGGATGAGCACAGTGCAGTGTCTGGAGCACAGGGATGAGTGTCTGAGATGGAAATGGTTGGGATGTGCACAGTGCAGTGTCTGGAGCACAGGGATGAGTGTCTGAGATGGAAATGGTTGGGATGTGCACAGTGCAGTGTCTGGAGCACAGGGATGAGTGTCCTACATGGAAATGGCTGGGATGAGCACAGTGCAGTGTCTGGAGCACAGGGATGTGTGTCCTACATGGAAATGGCTGGGATGAGCACAGTGCAGTGTCTGGAGCACAGGAATGAGTGTCTGAGATGGAAATGGTTGGGATGAGCACAGTGCAGTGTCTGGAGCACAGGGATGAGTGTCTGAGATGGAAATGGCTGGGATGAGCACAGTGCAGTGTCTGGAGCACAGGAATGAGTGTCTGAGATGGAAATGGCTGGGATGAGCACAGTGCAGTGTCTGGAGCACAGGGATGAGTGTCCTACATGGAAATGGCTGGGATGTGCACAGTGCAGTGTCTGGAGCACAGGGATGTGTGTCCTACATGGAAATGGCTGGGATGTGCACAGTGCAGTGTCTGGAGCACAGGGATGAGTGTCTGAGATGGAAATGGCTGGGATGAGCACAGTGCAGTGTCTGGAGCACAGGGATGAGTGTCTGAGATGGAAATGGCTGGGATGAGCACAGTGCAGTGCCTGGAGCACAGGGATGAGTGTCCCATTGGAAATGGCTGGGATGAGCACAGTGCACTGCCTGGAGCACAGGGATGAGTGTCCCATTGGAAATGGCTGGGATGAGCACAGTGCAGTGTCTGGAGCACAGGGATGAGTGTCTGAGATGGAAATGGCTGGGATGAGCACAGTGCAGTGTCTGGAGCACAGGGATGCTCACAGAAGCTGGGAGCTCTGGGGCAGGGCAGGATGAAGCTGACTGCTCTGAGGATATGACTCATGTCCCAGATGGCTGCAAGGCAGTGCTGCCATCTGAGAGTGTCACATTACAAGATACAGTGCACTGCTAACAAAACTCTGATGTGCTGGCATGTTATTTGATGTTACTCTTTTATTGAAGAGGAAAAGGTGATCCTTTTCTCATACTTTGACTAAGTGTTTGTCTAAGATTACTATGATTGTTATTAGTGAGAAATTGAGGAATAAACTCTTCTGGCTAAAAGAAGCCAGACTTGAGAATCTGTAGCTGTTTAAGGTGAACCATGGTTGATTATTTTCTGAGGTGAGGTCACTGTAACTGTGTGCCAGGAATTAGTGCCAGTCAGGTCAGAAGGCAGCTCCCCAGCTACCAACATCCTTTTCCATCCTTTTGCAGCCCTCCCAGTGTGACTGAGGTGGGTCTGCCCCATCTGCACTCACTGAGGCACAGCTGCTCCCTTTCCCTTGCAAGAGGATTTGCCAAAATCTCTGGGGAGGTAATTTTTCAAAATAGCTTCATGGAGCTGGCCAGAGCACTTTGTGACCCTTGAGTCATGTTCAAATGTCCAGTTCTGGGGAGAAATGGAGAGGAGATAATGTCTCATAACAAAGGTTAAGTGCTCAACTGGTGCAACAAATGGGTGAGATTTGGGTGCTGAAATTCCCATTTGCAGGTCTGAAAACCTTTGCTGCAGTCTGTTTTAAAATAAACAGGATCATCTATAGGAGCCTGAAAGCAGAGTTACAGCACACTAATTAGGATTGTCTGAAGTGTTTTTCTGTTTGACTCTTTTTGTAAACTGTGTTCCCTTTCCCTGCTTTCATCACCTGCAGCTTTTGCACAACTCACCACAGCACCGAAGAGATGCTTGTGCAGTGCTAAATAATGCATTTTAACAAGTTAAATCAAACAAGACAGTGTGTATGCTAGAACATACATGATGAAGTCTGTATTTTTGGAACAGGGAATCCATTTCTGATGGTTGTGTTTTCAGTGGATTTGTATTACTAATGCACTACTCCTGCTCATTATCTCCCCTGGGCTGTTCAGTGTTCCCTAGGGCAGCACAGGGAGCAGCCACCAGGCCCTTGGGGTGCCCACCAGGCACCTGGGGTGCCCACCAGGCCCTTGGGGTGCCCACCAGGCACCTGGGGTGCCCACCAGGCCCTTGGGGTGCCCACCAGGCCCTTGGGGTGCCCACCAGGGCTCTTGGGGTGCCCACCAGGCCCTTGGGGTGCCCACCAGGGCCCTTGGGATGCCCACCAGGCCCTTGGGATGCCCACCAGGCCCTTGGGATGCCCACCAGGCCCTTGGGGTGCCCACCAGGGCTCTTGGGGTGCCCACCAGGCCCTTGGGATGCCCACTAGGCCCTTGGGGTGCCCACCAGGCCCTTGGGGTGCCCACCAGGCCCTTGGGATGCCCACCAGGCCCTTGGGATGCCCACCAGGCACTTGGGGTGTCTACCAGGCCCTTGGGGTGCCCACCAGGGCTCTGGGGATGCCCAACCAGGATCCTGGGGTGTCCACCAGGCCCTTGGGATGCCCAACTTTCACAGAATCACAGAATTTCTAGGTTGGAAGAGACCTTTAAGATCACAACCCATGTTGCAATACCTCAACTAGATCATGGCACCCAGCTTTCACTGGGATCCTGGCTGTACCTTTGAATGTTTGGGGCACCTTTTCTGCCCTGGCTCAGAGCTGAACCAGGAAGGGGATGAGAATCTCATTACTTTAGTTTGGAGTCTTTTGTGAGCTTTGCAGCCTTTAGGGAACTAGAAAACACCAGTGCCTAAAAAATCAGAACCATGAGTTCTCCAGTGCCAACTGCTGCAGACACAGGTAAAGAACTGGCATTCCAACATTCAGTAAGCTGTTCCTGACTACAAAGGGCACATGAAGAGCCAACAGCACAACCCAGGATTTGCCATGAAGCTGGAAATAAAGGCCAGAGGATGTGCTCAGCTAGAATAATGCACATGTTACCTGTGAGCTGTATCTTACCACTTCTGCAGCTGCTGGAAATAATCACATCAGAAACAACAACAGTAGGATGGAATATGTTTAGACTTTTTCCAACACCAGCTCAGTCCCACAGCTTTGGAAAGAATGTCTTACATTATAGGAAGGTATTTTCTTCCTGTCATTTAGTAAGGTATGAAAGAAAAGAGAAGTTTTTTGTCTGATGTCTAAAGATGCCCAGAACCTGACAGTAGCAACTTAAAAAAAAGCTGTTTAAAATACTTCTAAGAGATGCAGAAATGTTTATTTTATTGGACATTCCATATCTATCTATCTATCTATCTATCTATCTATCTATCTATCTATCTATCTATCTATCTATCTATCTATCTATCTATATCTATCTATCATTTTGTATCTTTTACTTCCAGTTTTTAAGTTCTGGAAAGGCTGAGTGACCCTTCCAGACTTTTTCCCTGTGCAGTAAGCCACACACAGCCCTTTCCCTGGGTTTTATCCATCTCTCAGTGTAATTATGGCCATGAACAGAGGTGCCCATGAGAATGTTGGTCATGAACACAGGAAGGGAATGGCTTTAGTGGTTAAGAGGACATGTGAAGGGTTTTTGGAGGACTTTTTTTCAAGGTTACACCTCCAGTTATTCAGTTGCTTTTTGGCAAACAAAAGTTTGTGGGAAACATTAACAAACAGTAAGTCGAGAATGAATTGTTTAGTTTTGTTAAAGAGTTTGGTTGATTTTAGTGATGAAGAATCTTAAATGTGTGAGTTTTCACATGAATATCTAGCATTTCCTGTAATAACATCAGTAGGTCATTAAGCCCTTTAGGAAGCAGTTAATAAATATGAATTAGCTGGCCTTTTGCCCCTTCTCAGTAAACAATGCTCATTCTTCCATTACAATGCCAGTGCTGTGGTCATTGTGGTGTCACAGGTGAGCAAGACAAGACTTGCAGGGAGATGTAATTTCTGTGATGGATTGGTGGGATAAAAAGATAGTGCCTACTTGCAAATCTTTTTTCATTCTTGCTTTTATGATGTTTGTGCTCGTCCCAAATGAGATGTGCAGGTTCTCTGGTAGGTAAAACGTTGGCCATCAGCTCCCAGCTAATTGTCCCACAGGGCCCTGGATAAAACCCTTTTTGTTCTGTTATGCCCTCCTGTTGAGCTGTGTCTGTGTGCCCTGCTGTGCTCTGCTGGTGGTGATGCCAGCGAGGAGTTTGGCTGTAGCCCTGAGAATCACACCACAATCAGAAATTTTATCCTCCTGTGATGATCCCCGCTCTCCAAAGCCATGCAAGGGATGAAAAGGAAAGCACTGGAGCATGGGCTGACTGATAGGCAACCTCCCAGGGCACCTGAAGCATCAAAAGTTAGAATTACAGCTGGATTTCCTCCAGTGTGGGGGGAAAATGAGCTCCTGTGCACCTTCTGTGGGGCAGTGAAACCTGAATCTTATCAACAGAGCTGCAATCCTGACTTCATTGCCTTCTGTCCCTCCCTGTGGTTCAGGACCATGGCAGGAACACTGGCACAGAGTCAGAGACCCAGTGCAGGTACAGCAAAATGCTCCTGAGGTCGTGCCCAAGCAAATGTGCTGCACATCCATGTCATATTTGCCACTGTAGGACTTTGCTACTCTTTGTGAATTTGATCTTGCATCATTTTCCTCTTGTCTCTTTGGACATTGTGTGGTTTTGAGAGGAAGTTCTTACTTTGGCTTGTTCCCAGGTATTGAATTGTCCTTCTTTTAAGGTCTAATAAAATCTTTCTCTCATTATTATAAACTGAAGAAAAAAATTTTTAGTCTTCTGTTATTAGGAGGTTGAATGGGTTGTTTGTGGCCTGAGTTTATTTTCTAGTCTATTAAAGTGGTGTTTTCTAAATAATAAGTTCTAAACCAGTGGCCACAAACTCATTAGAGCTGCTTGTATGCTCCTTGCCTTTTTCTGGCAGTAGTGACCCCCACACTGGCTGGAAGTCACCATTCCCTGCCAGCTTTCACCTGCAATTATTTTCTCCATGTCCTCACTACCTGCAGGTTGTGGCTGCTGTACACAGCTCCAGTTGAGTGCTCACTGTGCTGCAAGGGTTTGATGCTTCTCCTGTGGGACAGAGAAGGATGCCAAGGGAAGAGGCAAACACATCTCAGTGGGAATTGATTTATGCAGGAGGTACCTGTGATTAAGCTCCCTACCCACTGGATGTCACTATTGTTCCACAGAAATTCACCCATGGAATATTTATCTAGCACTGAGGGCTGACAGCAAAGACCATTTGCTTGCAGCAAACTGGAAATTTCTAATTGTATGTGCAGGCATAATGTATATTTATGTTGATTTTGCAGTTGAATTTTATATGAAGGCTCACCATTTTATACTAATAAGAAAAGAGAGCTTTGCCAAAGCTTCAGCTGTGATGACTCTGGAGGTGCAGACAGTGAGTCATGAAAGCCAGCCAGCAGAGGGGCTGGCAGTCATTATACTCAAGCCACTTGTTCTCATTATTATTCTCTTACTCTGCAGTTGCTGGAGGTGATCTCAACATGGTGAATGAGCATTACCAGTCTCCTCCAATTTGCTCAGTGCATGAGTTATGTTCTTTTCCCAAAGATGTGCATTCTGTGTGGTGTGTGACTCTGAAATGGCACTTGAACATTCCATGAGCTGGGTCTGTGAGAGGCAAGGAGGGGATCTGGGTGCAAGGGCTGGGTTACACTCCCAGAGCACAGACAGAGCACTCAGCCTCTGTGTGATCCAGCAAATCCCCTCAGATCTCTCACTCTGTTTGCCATGGTCTCTCTGTGTCTCACAGAAAGTCCTGACTGCCCTCAGTGTTTTTGGGGTGCTACCATGAAATGAAGCAGTCTGGTGATTCCACCTAACATTTGTCTCAACACTGTCTAAATACACATAGATGCCAACCCAGTGACAATGACACTGGGCATGGAAGAGTCCTGCACTTTGTCTGCAGCTTGAAAAGCCCTGGTCTGCAGTGGCAGCCCCAGAACACCATGCATGTCCCAGGAAAAGGAACAGTAAATGGCTACAGATCCCAAAAACAAACAGAAAAAAAGAAATTACACACATCTTCAACACCCATTGCTGCTCTCCTAAAACTGGAATATGAAGGTGGTATCAGCTCCATTAAAGAGGAACCAAGTCATTGGAGGCATTTGGTCACACCTTCCTCAACTCAGTGCCTAAAATGCTTGTGTGAAGGCTCCCAGGTTTGTGAGAGCCATGGTAGCTGCTGTGGCTCTTTGACATCCTCTGAGGATTGCTTGGCATCACCCCAGGGAGATTTTAACAGGTTTGTGAGAGACTGGCGCCAAACTATCCAAAAACCAGGACTAAGTGGGATCAAGATTTTAGATACTGGAGAGAAGCAAAGGAGAAATTTCTTTGCTGGAACCTTTGAGGCTTCTGCACTTCATTTGTATTCAGGAGAGCAGCAGCCTTTCATGGGGACTTGGAGGTGCTCAGCCAAGACCAAGTCATTCCCACAAGATTATCAGAATTTGTGACTCTGGTGGCCTTGCCACCCAAACCAAGTCACTGCTGGAGTATTTCATTTGCCAGTGGTGAGGCTCAGGTTAGCTGAGTTCATGTGGGTTTTGCCCACATGAAAACATGGAGTTCACAATGTGTTTGAAGGGGCTGTGGAGCTGGTTCAAAATGCTGGTTCAAAATGCTTTCTAAGCCATGGGCACTAGGGTGGGATTTAAAACCTTGGCTGCCAGGCCTTGGGCTGTGCACAGGGTTCAGAGAGCTGCACTGGGTGTGTGTGGTGTGTGCCCAGGCAGGGGCTGCACTGCCAGTGGCCGTGGCAGCAATCACACACTGACCCACGTGTCTGGGGACACCTGCAGCTCCCAGGCTGGGAGGGGACTGGGGATCTGAGCATGTCTGTGCATCAATGCACCTGCTGGGTTTTTGTGACCCATCCAGGATTCATGGCAGACTGGCCTGATTTGCTTTTTCATGCCTATAATTGATTATTCAAAGGGAGCTAGTGATGGTTTTACAGGTAGCACTTTCTGAGTAATGTTTAGAACAAGGCATTAAAGAAACACAAAGCATAATAAGTCCAATTCAATTATAGACAACTCTCACAATCACAGTCCATTAAGAGGTTTTAGAAGATGCATTGAATATTTCTGAATAACAAAAATTCTTAAGTAATAGTATGGGATTATTTTCTGATTGCAGTTAGCAGTCCTAAAATGAAATATAAAAAATTAATTTTATTTTTATGTGTATTTATATTTGTACACACACACACACACGTGTGTGAGTGTGTCTGTATGTATGTATATATGAACATCCATATGTTTTGAGGCAAGTCTCTTGGTTTGGCTGTGCCCAATGTTAGTCACCACTGCAGAGATGGAAGCCCCTGAAGTACAGGGATGGTTGTTAACATGAAGTTTATAGCAAACTCTAATGCTTCAGTGCAGAGATAAGCAGGATGTGCTGGTAGAAAACTGAATCCTGCAGTAGCCTGGGTAATTAAATGTGTATTGACTTTTTAATAGCAGCTTCCCAGGCACAAGTGAGGTGCAGCTCTGCTGTGCTGCTGAAGTGTCTCAAGCACTTGCACTGTGAATGCTGGGGGGTCCTGGTGCTCAGGGAAATGGGGTCTCTCTTGCAGGGCTCAGCACAGCTCCAGCTTCCACCCTCAGCTATTTCCTCACTACAGTCCTTGGAAAGGAGAATGGTTTCATTCCGTGAAAAAAAACCCAGCCCAAACCCTTCCAAGTGTATTAGTAGTTTTAAGAGACGTTTCTATCTTTGTTTTCACTGTATTGAGCATGTTTCAAGGTGATTTTCTATGATTGGGTTTTTTCAGTAACAATTCAGGAGAACCTTCTGTTAAGGTTTTGCTTTTTCTAATCTGCTGCAGTGAAACTGCCTTGTAGAAATATTCCTTCCCAAGTGGTTGAAGATGTGCAGTTTACAAAGCCAAATCAAGTTCAAAAATGGAGATAAATTACTGACTTCTATAAAGGTGCTGCTGTGTTATTTCATACCCTCCCTTCCTGATTATCAAAATAAGAGGTATGATTTAATTGCAAATATGGGGGATATTCTATTCTTCTGCAGCCAACAAAATGCATGATTTTGGGAGAAGGAAGGCAGGGAATAGCTGGGTTACAAATCTGTATTTTGCCCACAACCACTCCTGTATGACTAGACATTAAAACTGAATATGTGTGAATTCTGTAATGTCATTAGGGTTTTGGTAAGAGAGGAAAATGATTTGTCACTGATTTGTGTAAAAGGATTTTTGGGTGGACTACTCTCACATCAGTGAGTAACCAGTTTTCTCTGAAAGCTCTGTGCAGCTGTAGTATGTCTAAAATGCACAGTGTTTGGCATTTTAAGTGATGAAGCTTTATTTAGTTATTAGAGGGACACTGTGCAAAACATAACACACAACCTTAGCGAGCCTAGCCCAGCCAATAAACAGAAACAGAAGAAAATGATGGATTTTAATGGTTTCCTCAGCTACATAAATGCCTTTGACAGTCCTGAAAAGAGAATTCCTAATGAGAGCTGAAACAAATGTGTGCAGGAAGTGGTCTTGCTTTTGCTGCTGCACATTTGAGTTCCTCTAATTGCATCAATAAGGAATTTCTGCTCCTCATCTAATGAATGCCTTTTGACTATTTTCTGAAAGGCAACTGGATGTAGGGATAAACACTGGCACCTTTTGTATGAAGTCACATAAACAGGTTTCAATTGCTAGCTATTGGCCCTAGAAACACTGGGGTATAATGCAGTACAGTAAATACCACTGTACCTTTTCATTTTTAATTTTTTATTAAGCCTAGGTTTCCCTCTGCTTTGCCTCTGGTGTGATTCTTAAGGGTGCTTTTTAGTCTCTCTTGTGCAGAGCAGCAATCAGGCATTTTTTCAGAGCTGTTCCTGCACCATCTCCACCCTCAGACAACTCAGAATTCATATGATACTACAGCACCTGGATCTTTACTTCATTCTGGGCTCAAAAAGTGAGTTTTAGAGCAAGGACTGGGTTTGGGGAGGCAGAGGGGGATACCCTGAGTTAGATTTTTTTTTCATTGTTGTCATTTTTCTCCCTAAACAGAGGCACAGTTGGTGCAGGTGCAGTGGATTACTTATGAAGGAAGTTTTCTATTTAAAAACAAGAGAGACTTTAATGAGATCAGTAGAGGGTTTGCACAATAGGTATTGTATTAAACCAGAGCTCAGGCTTCACATTGATTGCGGTATTTAAATTTCAATGAGTTGATTATGTATGAGAGTAAAATGACCAGTATTATGAATGTACAAAAAAGAGACGTGGAAGAGCTGTGCCAGAAAAGTGAGAAAAACGTTCCCTTTATAGTCCCTAGAGTTCAATAAAGCACCACTATTTCCCAGCCTTTAAAAGCTCTTTTATCACAATGGTTCATACCTCGCATTCCCTGGAGCCCGATTTGTTGTACGTGCAGGGTCCCGTTCCATTCAGCAGCATCTCACTGGTCTCAGTGTTGGTGGGTTTGTAATCTACATAAAATTCCTGTGTGCTTGGAGTCATTTGCTTCAGCGACTGTCGTTTCTTTCTCCTGTGCCTCCGCATGAGCGAGCGCTGCTGCAGCTGCTTCATGCTGGCAGGGTAGCGCTTCCACGACACGTAGATCACCAGCAGGATCACCAGCACCGACAGGAAGAGGGCCACGCTGCCGGCGATGATTTTGTGGAAGGAGATGTGCTCCGCGTCGTGCTCGGGCTCGGAGCCGCCCTCGGGGGCTCCCGCCGTCGGGGGCACGGGGGGCTCGCTGTCGTGCTTAGGCCTGGTGAGTTTTGGTTTAAACGTCGGCTTTGGGAGAGCTCGTGCCAGTTCGAACCTTTCCGTGGTACTCTTGCCACAGATGCTGTAGTTTTTCACTGCATCGATAACGTTCACCCCTTGCAGCTCTTTGGGGCTGGCACAAATAATTGTATTTTCCCTCAGCCCTTTAAAACTTTTAAGCCAGTTTACCAGAGAGCAAATGTTTCTGCTGCATTCCCATATATTCCCGGCAAGGCTGATGTCATTGAGAGATATCCAAGAATCCAAAATTTCTTGACCAATAAATGTGAGCTTGTTTGAATCCAGGTTGAGGCGCTGTAAATTGGGCACACACTGAAAAACACTAGGTCCACTGAAAGCTTCTATTTCATTGCCAGATAAATCGAGTCTTTGTAATGAGCTCCAGGTCCAAGACATAGTTTGTCCTATCACACTGATTTTATTCCACTGTAAATAAAGGTTTTGAAGGCTGACTAGCCTTGGAAAAAGTGCCAGGTTGAGCTTAGAAAATTGATTGTGCTCCAGATGAAGCTCTTTCAGTCTGATCATACCTGCAAAGACATTCCTTGCTAAACTCCGGATGCGATTATAACCCAGGTCCAACAGTTCGAGGTTCCTGCAATCTTGAAATATTCGAACAGGAATGGTTCTTAGGGAATTGGACCGCAAATGTAAACTCAGCAGCTTCCTTAAGCCCCTGAACTGCTCAGATCCCAGAGACTGCAGCTGATTGTATGACAGATCCAAATTCCGGAGATTTGTCACAGGTCTGAAGGTATTATTAAGAAAATAGGAGATTCTGTTGGAACTCAAGATCAACTCTTTTAGTCTGCGTATTCCACTGAAAGCATTTTCGTCAATATTGCTGATGTGGTTATGGTCTAAATAGAGCCAGGTGAGTTGATTAAGACCTTTAAATTGATTGTATTTTAGTTTTTGGAGGCTGTTATATCGAAGGGACAAACCTAAACAACCAGCAGATATACTTGAGGGAATCTCCTGCAATTTCTGAGATTCACAATATACCATTTTGCCTTCACACCTACAGCCCTTAGGGCATCCTCGTTCAGCAGAAGAAAGCATTGTCAGTAATACAGTAGGGGCTATTACCAGAGCTACAGCTGATCCGCTCAGTAGCCTAATTACATTGAAACCTGGAAATAAAAACAACTTAGAAAAGTTATCCCCCCACACATCAGTCATTTTTTTCAATCATGCTAATATCTTTTACTTCAGCAATCATTTACAAAGCCCTAGCTTGACTCGACTACTGTTCACATTGGGTTTTTTTCTTAAACTCGGCTTTTTTTTGGTTTGTTTTAAGAATACCTCAATATAACTACTGACAAATAGTTGGGTAAAAGGTGTAATCCCTAAGCCATTTAAGTATAATAACAAATCACATCAAGGTAAGTTTACAGAGTAATTAAAGCACAGGCTATGCAGTAACTATGAACTATAAATGAAAAAGGTAACATGAAAAACATACCCATCCTTTGTGTTGTTCAAAGGTCGTCCTTAGGTCTTTTGTTTTTTGCTTAGTGTGCCACAAGCATGGCAGCCCCTGTCAGCTGCACTGTAGTGAGTCAGGGCTCGCTGACACCCAGGAAGAAAAATTGGACCCCTTGGGAGACGGACCGATTTTGGAACATTATTCTTTGCCAGCCGTGCAGAGCACTCCAAGTATAAATCAATCCCAACACAGCGTTCGCAGCAAAACGTCAAATTCTTCCTAGGTAATAGGATCTTCACGGATATTACGGTTTTGCATCTTTCTAGTTGGGAGCGCGGCTCTCGCAGCGTCGCTTCATGGGAGCGCCCGTGGGTGGGTGCAGCCCGCGGCGCCGCGCTCCGGGCGCTGCCCCGCCGTGCCCCGGGCCCGCGGCTCGGGCGCGCCAGCTGCGGGCAGCGCGGCCCGGCATGCCGAGAGCTCCGGCCGACTGAGCGGGCTGGCGCCGGGCGCAGCCTTATGTAAAGCTGCCCCCAGCGGCGGCGGCACCGCGGGCATGTGCAGTGCCCGCCTTCCCTTGCAAATGAGCGAGCTCTGCCGGGAGAGCGGGCGCTGCTCGCTCCGTGCGCGCTGCCGGCCTGCCGGGCTGCCCCGACCCTCTCTGCGTGCTCCCGAGTGCTGCCCTGCATCCCTGAGCTGCCGAGACTTTCTTCTTAAGGGCTGACGTGACGTTTGTACAACATAGATACAAATTTTGGTTGGAAAGATTTTATTTTTTTTTTAAATTACATTAGATGTGTTCACATAACCTTTTTGTTCCACTCACTATTTTTCAGACCCCTCAGTGTGTCTCTTATCAAGTGCTTTAGAGCGGACTCTATTTTTTACAACGTGAAAAATGTTTTTGGGGCTGACATTTTCCATTTTTGCTTTTTTCTTCTCTGTTAAAAGACTCAGTGCCAGGAGGTTAGAAGTGAGTACTGTGCTCATTTATTTCCCAACTTGCTGTCACTTTGTTCCACAACACTAACGCTTCAACCACAGGCTTCCAGAGCCTTTACAGCACAGCGACTGCGCAGCTTGGTGTGGTACCTTAATGAGGTGAATTGTTTTTACTGTTGTTCAGGACAGGGACAGGATTTTATGTGAAGGTACAGTAATGCTGAGCTTTTTATATGTGTGATGTTCTACAGCCATCAAATACCACCAGGAGAGCCACCTTGTCTTTGCTTGGTTTTCCCTTCTTCCCTGCGTGCAGTGGGGAAAGAACACATGCTCTCATCTGGGCAGAGCAAGGGTAAGATGGTGTCACAGCAAATCCACCATGCTGGCAGCCTTCCTTCGCTGTGAAAGATGTGACCACAGATGATGGTGGGCAAGTGGAAAATCCTGGCTCTTTTTTGTGCAGGAATGGGCAGGGGGCTGGGAAGAATTGTGCTGCTCATTAGGAGTGCAGAGTGCAGTCCTCAAATGCAGCCAGACAGTGCTGAGAACCACTTTGCCTTTCTGGGGGAGAATCTGTACCCTGGGAATAATGTCCTCTGGCTTTTCCCTAATTATTCACTGCTGTGAGAATAGAATAACTTAGAATGAGGTGAAATCTAAAATTTTCCAGGCATTAAAATGCCACCTTTGCTAGTACTTAGGCTGTGAATGACCTCAGGTTTACAGTAATCTCACAAGTATTAATGAACCAAACCAGAG
This sequence comes from Melospiza melodia melodia, assembly GCF_035770615.1. NCBI lineage: Eukaryota > Metazoa > Chordata > Aves > Passeriformes > Passerellidae > Melospiza > Melospiza melodia. The sequence goes on along the minus strand of NC_086202.1, from coordinate 34,739,130 downwards.
CTCCCAAATGAGGAGTGCAGTCATTCCTGGCTAACACTTACCAACATCTTTCATGTCAGAAATATATTCCTGTGTCATGGCACATTCTGTGAGAGTTCTCCTCCTTGGGGCAGATGGGTGGGGAGGGAAAGGGTTAATTGCTCCATTAATCCCTGTCAGCTCCATCCCCCCAGCTCTGCTGCAGCTTGTTTGGGGCTCTGCAGGCTGCTCTGTAGGGTGGAGGAGCAGTGACAAACTGCAGAGTGCAGTGGGAACTGAGCCCTTGTGCTGACAGCAGTGCCACGTGCCAGGCTGCTGTCCTGGTACAGGCTTTCCATCACTGCCCTGGGGTGTCTCTGTTCTTGATGGAGCAGGGAGAAGACAGCTCAGACCTTTGGTAAGTCAATTTGTCTTTTGGAACCGCTGCTCTTCCTCCGTTGACAGTAGATGTCTGTGAGAGGTAAACTCTTCATTGAAATTACTCTTTTAGGTTCCTAAACTTAAATGGGCTGAAATTAGGTTTGTCTCTTCACCTGGTTCAAACACAGCGTGTTAAATTTCCAATAACATCCAGATCCTTTCTCCTGAAGAATTGATGCAACTTAGTGTACGCCTGGCACACAGCCTTCTTCCCAAACTTTGCCTGTTCTCTGCCTTTTCTTTTTTTTCTTTCTCTCCCTCCTCCACCTTGGTTATGGAGTTAACAAATAAGTTCTTGGCCACCATGAGTCAGCAGAGCTTCAGCGGCTTTCCTAGGGTTTTAATAATTGCCAATATACTGGGCTAATAAGAGGGAACAGCCACTCTTTACCAAGAGTTATTTTCATTTTTCTGAAAGGGGTGAGACATCAAGATATGAACAGAGAGAGCATCAAATCTACATTAATGGATTGCCAAATTGAATTTTCTTTACTGAGATCCTTTTTGAATTACACAAGCAGGAAAAGTGCCAGAGTTTTTTAAGATTACATTTCTGTATCTTTATACAGCAGAAGAAGTTCTTCTCCAGTTGTGGAAATAAAGCTCCCAGTATGAAACAAATCCCAGTATGAAACATTTCTTATAAAATTTTAGGCCAATATGCCCATGTAAACTATGACAAATAAAGAATTAACTTAAAGCTGTGTTTTGCATCAGAAGAGACCTTTGCCTTGTATCAGCTATACCTTGTCTGTCAGTGCACCCCCATTCAACTCATGGAATTGGGCAATGAGACCTCGAGGCCCAAGTGATTGGATTCTGTTACAGGTGCAAAGAAAAACATCTTAACAAAAATATTTTATTTATTTGTGTAGTCTTGAACACAAAGCTCAAGTCTGTGTTTTGGGGTTTCAGCCCTAAACATAAACTGAGACACCACAGAACCTGAGATGCTTCTAAATTTTGAGTTTTATGACTCCATTACCACTCCTAATTTTTTCCTGGGCTTTTTCTGAAGGGAATATGGCATAGATCAGGAAATACAGTGGCAAATGTTTTACTAGATAACTCTTAACATCCATTCAGATGAAAAGAGATGTGTTGGGCAGAGCCTGTGATGAGCACGTAGTTTTCTTTGTCTTCACAACAGAGAAGTTCAAAGTTGTTTGGAAATTATGCACTATGCTAAGGTAGTGGTAGTCCAGATTTTTCTCTTGGTGCTAAACTTTATCTGCTAATAAATCTAGCAGATTTATTTCACTGCTATCTGATTTTGCACTAATTTGCTTCAGTTTAATTTCATGTTTGGTTTTGGGTTTTCTTACGTGGTTAAATTATAGTGTTTTCTTTTTCCATTTATTCTGGCTGAGTTCTCTGTACCTAGATGAAACTTCCCTATGGAAAGCTCAGTATGAACTGCAGCCAAAATTGTAAATTGTGAAAGAAAAGGTGGCATTCACTGTGAAAGCCTGTTCTTCTCCTGAGCTGGTTGGAATTGAAACTTTGCACAGAGAAAAGGGGAAAATGCAAATTGTGTATTTTTTAGGATTATGAGAAGGCACCTGTAATAGCCAGGTACATCTCTTTGCTAAGTACATTTGAAAAGGGGGAGTGACAATTATCAGGTATCAGTAGAATGGGAGTGAGGGGGTAGGGAAGTGATGTAAACTTCCTAGAGTGTAAGAAACCAGGGGGGATTCCATGCAAATCAATGAAAAGCCTTCTTCTGTTCTGTCACATGGTTCACCTTAGCCTTCCTCAGGATATTCTGTGCTTACTCTTTAAAGTCCATTTAATGATGATGTTACAGAGAAGAAAAAAAAAATTGAAAGGTTTCTGTTACTCCTGTGAGAAGGAGTAACAGAATGTACATTCAGGAATGCAGTCTGAGCTTTTCTAGACACAGGACATTACGTTCATAGTGCACAAACTTTGGAATTCAGACGAGAGCAGAATACAGCTTTTTTCTGCTCACAGCCAGAGCTCTCGGGCCTGGGAGTGCCTCTGTGTGTGAATCACACATCCCTTTGGGGAGCTGTAGTTAGCAAGTGCCGCGCTGCGCTCTGTTTGGGTTTATGAAGTGACACCGTGTGTCGTTCCCTTGGCTTTATTCCCCTATAAAGGAGCCAGGAGTCAGCTGGGTTAGCAGTTGGAGCTTGCTCTCAGTGGTACTGTGGTGTGCTATCCCTGTATCGTTAGGAGAGATAAGTCTAATAAAATGTGCCTGCAATTTTTGAGCCGGTGATTAAATGAACCTGCTGTTCCATGAGGATCAGATTAGAGCTGGGGGTGTGTAACTCCCAGGGTAAATATCAGAGCGTGGGAGGGCACAGGGAAACTCAGGAGGCAGCGCTGGCTGAAGGCACACACAGCGAGAGGAAGTGTGAGAAAGCCAGGTTCAGGGTACAAGCAGGCGAGGGAAATCGAGGCAACAGAACGTTTTCTGAAGAAATAGGGAAAGAGGATTGAGACCAGAGAGGATCTTATCCCAGGAGTTGAACTACACTGCCCTAAAGGAGCGTGGTGGTCAGTGGTAGGTGAGGCAGATGGATAAATTGAAATGCTCTCTTGCCCTTCTCCTAGGGTGTATTATTTTGCAAGGTCTCCCCCACCTCTGTGAGGGTGAAAGGATCCCATGTTCCACTCACCAGGAGGCTGAGGAGCCGTGCTGCACTCTGGGGGTCAGTGTGCCCTGTAATGTGGGACGGCTTGCAGAGGACACCAGCACACATCTGTCACTGTGTGTGTGCCCATCAGGTCCCTCGGGGCCTTGGCACAGGGCCACTGGGGCTATTGCTCCCCTCATGCACACTTACACACTGTCAGAGGAGGAAGCTTTTCCAGCTGGGCACCGTGCTTATGCCTGTCCATTGTGGCCAGGTCACAGGGGCCTCTGGCTGCCCTGGGGAAGGGGAGGCTGCACACAAACCTTTGTTCACAGCATCCAGGCCGGGATGTTTTGTGACCTGTCAAAAGTCTTTAGCCTTAATGTGCTAAACACATAACTGTGCCCAGGCTGGCTTTTTGTCCTGCGATTTTGAAGCTGTTTTGAGGGTGAAAGGAGTGAGGGATTTGTCTTTACAAACTGTGGGTCTGCTGGTAGGTAAAACTAGCAGTGAGAGAGAAATGAAACAATGGGAAGGATTCCACTGATTGATGAATGGAATGGGAGAGACTTGTCCTTACAAACTGTAGGTCTGCTGATAAATAAAACTGGGTACTGAGAGATGAAAGAAGCAATGGGAAGAACCATAAATTCCATAGGAATTCCACGGATTGACACAAAGAAAACAAAAGGGGGAGGGTTATACATTAGACGGGGGTCTCAGGTATGAGACATTTCAGGAAGTCTGTACCTCTGAAGTACCTCAGGCAATGGGGAAGAGAGATGGACATGGGGCCAGAAAATGAGGATAAAAAGGAGGCTGCATCCTCCAAAATTCTGAGAGACACCAGGGGAAATGCCCCATGGCCTCTCCCTGTATTTGAATAAAGTTACAGGACTCCTCTGTCTCTTTTTTGGACATAAACCTCTGCTGTTTGTGGATTAATTTTCCTGTCAAGGGCAAGCAGCCTGTGTTTCAGTCTCATCCTCCAAGGACAGCACATGAGATGCAAAGCTATTGTTTTACTTACTCTCTGCAATGCATATGACCACTTCTGTTTCACTGGATTTAGTGTTGTTCCATTCAGGCTTATCCTCCAGCATCTTCCTGAAAAGTTAGTATGAGTAGAAGCAGCAGAAGGTTCTGGAGGATGAATGATCATGGAAATAAAAATGAATTACATCTTCCACACAGTGCTTCAACCTGCAGAGCATGAATGATCCCCACCATCAGTGCCCTGGAGATGTGTAGGGGTGATATGCAAGGCCATGTTGGTGGCCTCTGCTTGTGATTGTGCCTGCAGTCTGTGTGAAGGTGCCAGAGAGATCAGGTTAGAATAAACCCAGGCTTGTTGTGAATGCTTCCCACTCTTCCATGGGCTGGGATGCCATTGCTGGAAGAACGCCTCCTGTGTGATTGTGAAGCCAGTGCTGCCGGGGTTTGGGTGGCCTGACTGCTGGGACATCCTGAGCTCTCACCATGAACTGTGCTTGTCTGGGAAGAACGATCTGTCTGGCTTCGTTTAAAAGACAAATATCTGTCAAGGAAGGTGGAAACCTTCCTGGACTGGAAAGATGACTCCTCCCTTTAAAAACTTTGGTGCTTCCAGGCAAAAGTATGGGAAAAAGGAACAACAGCAGTTCCTTACTAGAATATATATATACATATATATGTGTGTGTGTGTATGTATATATATGCACACATATATGTAACAAGACAGAACAACGGCAACAAGAAAAACTATAAAAAAACAACCCCAAAGAAACCCACTAACAGCCTTTTCCCATCCGCTGAGCACTTTTGGCTTTGGCCCGGCCGGCAGGGGGCGCTGTTTGTGCCGTGTGAGGGAGAGACGCCTCATGGCCTCGGGGGCTGCCTCTCATGGCCTCGGCGGTGCCGCCCTCATGGCCTCGGGGGAAGGCCCCTCATGGTCTTGGGGGCTGCCCCTCATGGCCTCGGGAGCGGCCCCTCGTGGCCTCGGCGGTGCTGCCCTCATGGCCTCAGCGGTGCTGCCTCTTATGGCCTCAGCGGTGCTGCCCCTTATGGCCTCGGGGGCGGCCCCTCATGGCCTCGGCGGTGCTGCCCTCAATGGCCTCCGCGGTGCTGCCCCTTATGGCCTCGGGGGCTGCCCCTCATGGCTCTCATGGCCTCGGTGGTGCTGCCCTCATGGCCTCGGCGGTGCGGCCCTCAATGGTCTCCGCGGTGCTGCCCCTTATGGCCTCGGGGGCTGCCCCTCATGGTCTCGGGGGCTGCCCCTCATGGTCTCGGGAGCGGCCCCTCATGGCCTCGGCGGGGCTGCCCCTCATGGTCTCGGGGGCGGCCCCTCGAGCCCCGAGCTTTCGGGGGGACGGCAGCGCCGGGGGAGGGAGCAGGTACGGCCTTCGCTTTCCCCAGGCGTCCATGTGTGCGCTGTGAGTATCCTGGCGATGGCAGCGCCGGGGTTCCGGCCAGCACCTGGGAGCTGCTCTCTCCGGAGCCAGGGAGAAGCTGGGGGCCCGGTTTCCCCCGAGCAGCCGCGGAGATGGTGAGGGTCTCCCGGCGCTGGCTGGTGCCCAGAAGCCCCAGTCAGACGGGCAGCAAGGAGAGCTCCGCAGCAGCATCGAGACCCTCAGCAGGACAAGTCCAGCACCAGAAACCAACCGAACTGCTCCGCTCCCCGCACAGCCGCCGTGTCCCCCTCTGCTAAGAGAGTGTCGAATGCCCCTTTCCCCCTCCCTGGAAGATTTCGGTGGAATGCTAGAGCCATTGGCCAGTTCTTTTGTATGGCAATTGCCGACTGTTCAACCCCCGGGCGGCAGCTTCCTTTCCTCACAGCGTGAGGTAACATTTTTTCAGGTAACAGATGGGACGGGATTCACCGAAGAACCCAAAGCCACAAGAGTCTCCTGCGGGATCTGACTTGTACTTTGCTAGAACAGTTCTGCACGTGCCTCAGGGGCGGCCTGTGAGGGATGGCAAAGGGAATGAACGTCCCGGGCAGCCAGATTTACATGGACGCCTCATAGAACAGTTTTGTTCAAGGAGAAGTCCTCAAGGGCTGGGACATCGGTGTAGAGGCGTTGCACAACTGAAGCCAAGCAGGGCTGCAGCCTGGTCCCAGGGAAAACCAATAATGCTGCCAGTGTCTGGTTCTGGCCAAGGGAAAGGAGCGTGCTCTGAGCATGTCGTGTTGGTAAGAACAGGAACAGTAACGTGTGAGTAAAGACGAGCTGGTGGTAGTGCCAGCCGTGTGGCCGTTTGCACAGTTTTGATGTTCACCAAACTTTAGACCTTTCCAGTGTTTCATGTGTATGTGTAGTTAAGTCCCTCCGGGCTGGCCTTGCCTCCTCAGCTGTTCCCTCGGCCCTCATGCCTTTGCCTGTAGCTGCTCCTCTTGCACTCCTACCCTTTGCCCACATCTCTGAGATTAGTATTTGTCATTTGCACAGCGCGGAGCACACGTAGGTGATGCATGCTCACACATTCCTTAGGAGTTTCAGACCTGCACCCTGCCATGCATTTAGCTCTGTGGGGCCCCAGATGAAGCTGCCTTCATGTCTCACGATGTGCTGAGGCTGTAGAATTAATTATTCTGTCAGGTCAGCCCTGTTTGCTGCAGTGGCTCCTGGACTGCTGGAGGAAGGCAGCTGGCAAGAACTTTCATTGTAGGAAACCCATGACATCCACATAATATAAGGAACCATTATAACTTGTCTAAACCTGAGCTTTTATTCTAATTTTTTGGCTTCTCAGTATCTTCACTTATGAAAGAGGAATAGTGGCATGTAATTATTCTATAAGTTTATCAGCATAATAGATGATTTTTGTCTGACACTAGTTATATTTAAACATATACCCTTGCCATCAGTTAAGCTGTCTGTTCCTTTTTGGAATTCCAGCATAGGTTATTCTCTATATTGTTATGGGTATCATTTATTTTGATGCCTTTTTTTGAGCTTGAGTGCCCAAATAGCAGAATTCCATGTGAGGACAGTGTGGTTGTCAAATACAGAAATACAGACTTCTATTTACAATGCAGAATTATCTTTTAGTTGTGGTTAATAAGTTTGCCAATATCTGTTTAGTTACAGAACCTTTCTAATGTTACAAGGGTACTGTTTTGAAAATGACTGCAATATTTGTTGAATATTACCTTTAGTTTTCCATATGAAAACTGCAACTGACATATTTGTAGCTTCTTGAAACAAAAGGTAGATGTAATATTTCTTAGGATCAGACCTGAATTAGTAGAAGATGTTTGTTGGTGTACTTCCCAGTCCTACTGCTCTTCAGCATAAACAGGCATGCAGGGGGCAGGAGGGCAGAGTAGAATGATTTCATTTGACATGCTGAAATATTCCAAAATATTTTCCAGTCTCTCCTTTCACTTGCTTATGCATGAAAAGCTCCACAGAGAAAAAAGCATTTCAGCTCTGCTCTGTTAGGACTGCTGCTTGGGCTTCACTGCTGTGTTCTGAGGCTGTGATTTCCAGGCTGAGACAGAGTGATGTGTTATTAGACAGCATTAGCAACATTTTGAAGAGAAAGCTAAAAGTGACAGTTGAGCAGATTTGCAACAGAAAGGAGAAAACATGAACAAAGTTAAGAAGCATATAATTGTGCTCATTGCCACCGTGACTGGCATAGAAATGATTTATTCCCAGTGGCTGCAGTTGCATGCTT